>NC_136533.1:27669055-27956555 GCF_910591455.1 Pholis gunnellus | reverse complement strand
GAGAGGCAAATATTTTGCAATATTTTTTGGAAAACCAGAAAACCCTTTTTGGTTACACAAATCTCTTCAAACGCTTTGTCTCCGAGTCTGCATGAAGTGAACGTAAAATAGGTGAATGTGACAAATTCATCTTAAATCCCTCATCGTGCCGATTATAAATGAATCCTTTCATATAATAAGAGAATTAAATAAATTAATTAATAAATATTAAATGAACAAATCAGGCAGAAACGCTGCACAGTATGTGTCAGCTGTGAAAATTCATTAATTTATGTAAATAACATGAATGCAATCTTGAACGAGAACGATTCCTTTCAACTGTGTAAATGTGTGTGTGTGTGTGTGTGTGTGTGTGTTTGCGCGCGCAGGGCCTGCAGACGGGAACCAGGGAGCTGCAGGAGATGGGCGTGAAGTTCTGCCATAGTCTGCTGTCTGTGACCAAAGACGTGAAGGCGCTCAACAGCCAAAGACTCATCAGCCACATCGACCTGGACCACAAGTCTCACAAGTAAGACGCACACTGGCGTGAGGGCCCGTCATGTGTCCATGTTGTGTCAAAGTGGGTAGAAAGACGAGGATAACCCTCCAGGGGTGAAGACATTGACATTGCTTCAACAGGGACTGAGTGGGAGGTTAGGACTTCAGTTTAGAGATACGGCTATATTTAGGATTAGAGAGTGAGGCTTACAGGGTCCTGACAATTCTGGCAAAATGTTCGATTATTAAAACCAAAACGTGCAAACAAATCATATCTAAGTGCAAGGAATGCTGTTTTTTTTGTCCATACCTTGCTATCTACAGATATTTTCCAGTGATTGTTTTTGTTTTGCACGTCTGAATTTCCAGTGGTATATATTGTTTATATATAAACCATAGAAATAAAACTATAGGTTTCAACTGAACTGACATCACTCAACTTGTCATCCGTCAAATCTTCTGGTTTCGCACCAGACAGCAGCCTTAAGACCATACCAGCACCAGAACATGTTGCAGATGAAAGTTCGGGTGGGTGGTGTGGTGTCGAGAAATCAGCAAGAGTGAGCTAGATTTCTGAAATGATATGATTCTGAAAATCTTGCCAAATATTTTTTCAATGACAGTAGCTGGTGGCACTAGAAAGTTGCCAAATCTAGCGAGAAAGTTGCCAAGTCAGCAGCACCGACAGCACCTGTCCCTTCAGGCCTCCCTCCTAAGCCGCTCCACTAAAATGATCGTAACGAAAGTAAACATGTCACAGGCCTTGGTTACGCTTGTCTTTTCAATGTGACTTTCTGATCGGCTGCGCCAAACAGGAACTCTGCCGTGTCTGCATACGTGCGTCCACACTTGACACTTCAATGCCACCTCCATATAACAACAAAAAAAAGATTTAAAGAAGATTACCGACCCTGGCTATAATCCCAGTCACCCACTATAAACTTTAGTTTTTTCTTCACCTTCGGACCCTGCGGCAGAAACTCTCCCTTTCAATCAGAGATTGTCTCTTAAATTCCTCCAGGTCGCTCTTAGCACGAGTAAGATTTGTTTTCATCGGACCTCTGGGGGGGGGGGGGGGGGGGGGGGTCCTGGACAGCCCTGAGGACCGCCAGCCCTGTTTCTCAGTCTGTAGCAGACCGTGGTGCAAAGAAGACTTTGGTCTCTGCTAAAGACTTTGGTGTCCGTTTAAGACGTTGGTGGTCTTTAACTATTCGTGGAAGCATGGACATTGGGCCTTGTGTTTTGAGGTCTTAGGTCAGGGACTGTTCTATTTTGTTGAAAATGTAATAAATAAAACCTATGGGATGCTTAAACATCATTATTCAATTATGGCCTTATCATAATAATTTAAAAAAAACATTTTTTTAATTAGCACCAAAGTTAAGAATAAAAGTAAATAGAATCAAAACAAACTATGAAATGATTAAAACAATAACAAATCCCACCAGTTTGAGAAAGAGACATGACATGAGTTTGAGAGATGACATGAGTTTGAGAGATGACATGAGTTTGAGACGAGACTTAAAAGAGGACACCGAGTTCCACAGCTGAGGGGCCCGCACAAAAAACACTTTTTTTTAAAAACTTCTTCTGAAAGAAGAATCATTTTCACTCTTTTACAGTGTGTGTGTGTGTGTGTGTGTGTGTGTGAAGCAAGAGACATGAGACGTGCGGCACCGGTAGCTTTGATAACACACACACACACACACACACAGCACTTCTACGCTGTGCAGAGGATCCTTCACCGCGGTGATTGATGCGTGGATCTAAAGTGGAGCTGAATGGCTCCCATTGATTTTCAGACAGCCGTTCAATCTCCCCAGTGAGCTGTGACATCGTGGGTGGGGGGGGCGTTCTGCTCACCTGAATACACACTATTATTGTTTAATTTCATTACAGTTTTTTCTTTATCCCTTCACTCGCCTCTGATGGCATTATTATTTCTCTCTTCCCACATTCTTTCAATCCACTCTGACATTTTGCCACTTTTGTTGATTTGTTCCTCGTCAGTCTTTAGTGTTCATCTTCGCATTTTTCTCACATTTGTTCCTGTATTTCCCGGATGCTCGCCAGGCCAGCAAAGCGGTACATTCATAAAAATGACGTGCACCGAAATGCGAATGACTGAAGATCCCTCACTGATTTCTTTTGTCATTTACGGATAATTAAGCATGGCAGCGTTAATTGCCCGTGTCCTCCTACCTCTCCCTGTAAATATCTGTCTAATGCGCTTTCACGTTCCCCATCTATATTCATCACACACAATTAGTAAGAAGAAGAAGTAAGAATGAGATGATTTTTTTTTTTTTTTTTTACAAGCAATGCATTTACAAAAGAAACAGAAATGGCCTCAAAATGTAAATTGGATCATGGATCTGTGATGCATCGGTGCTGCCAGACGCTTTCCTATCGTATTTTATGGGAGGTTCATAAATCAAATGACCATCTTCACAAATTAGAAACCTGTGCCCTTTAAATTATAAGTTGTTCCATAAATAACTAATTAACTACACTGAGGTCCACTGTTATGCTGAATCCAAATGCTCAACCTCTGGACTCCTCTCTCCTCCTGCCGCTCTTCCTCGCCGTCCTCCGCTCACATCCTTCCGTGGGCGGGGCTAAAATACGAGGAGAGAAGGCTGGGAAAAGAATTGTGGATGTGCAAAACTGGGAAATGAGATGCGATGGGTCTTCTGTGTGTTATAAAAGCACTGTAGTGACGGAGGTGTGTAGTCATGACAGGTGCTCCACAGCAGCAGGTATTTCTCCTGTTACAGTAGTATGTGCCTCTGGTGTGTGTGTGTGTGTGTGTGTGTGTGTGTGTGTGTGTGGGAAAGAAGTAAAGGTGGGAGTCAAATAATACAATGAGTTGATCTGCATTTTAAAAGCAGTTTGATTACACTTTCTCACTCATGTCCTCGCAAGAGCGTGCGGTGTGTGAATTTTGTGGAGGTACTTGAGAGTGTCTGTTTGGGTAAAACTGAGGTGTGTGTTTTTTTGTGGTGAGTCACTAAGCTGGATCTTATTAAATTATTGTAAATAGACGATGATCTTAATTACAACAACCTGTATTTTATTTTTTTTAAAGCCTCTGACATTCAAATTTGACAATTTTTTTAATGTATTGTCATGATTGTCTGCCCAGCCTACAAAGCACAAGGGCAACATTCGATTCTTGAACTTGGAATTAGTAGTTTGACAAAAGCAATAAAATGTAATTAGAAATAACAAACATATTCCTGCACATAATATCTGGTCCGATTCAAGTGATGTTCACACAGACAGTCAATAAAGTACAACATATGCTTCATGCGTCGCCTTCTATGGCTCTGCTGCCAGTATGTTGTCCTCTCTGGTGAGCAGCGTGCTGTTTAGCTTGATGTGTCGTTTCCTCTGTCTGTGAGGTAATGATGTCACCACAGCTGAGTGGGCACCGCTGATGTGGTCACAGTTGATTGGGCACCGACTGACAACAGAGCTAATAGGATCTGAGATGTAAACACCCGTACGGTGGTGTTGGTGTGTATGTGTGTGAGAAGCAGTAGTACGTCGTATTGGAGGCTGATGTTTGGTCTGTATCGCTCTACTAAAAAGGATTCTGTGCTACAAAGGCCAGCAGCATTACGAGTCGTCGAGCGTCTATTCTGCAACGTGTTGTTTTTTGGCCTCCGAGAGCTAAACAAATTTCAATTTTGGGTAAAACACTGCTTGTTACTGTCACTTTTTACCCACAGATACCATGAAAGTAGCCTATTACTTGAACCAGGCTTCGTCCAACTTCGGCTCTTGAGCCAAACAGGACTTGCCAAAATGTGTCCTTGCCCAATAAATCTCGTGAACCCATATAGACAGACGGATACATACAGGTACATACCATAGACTGTATATAAGAAGTGGAAGTAGTCATTGTGATGTCATCCATTGGTTTGTGGACTATGGTTTCGAAGCCTTGAATTCAGCATTCTTGCCATCTTCATCTTGGATTTTGTCAGTCGCCATCGTGTTATTTTTTGTAACCAGTGAATAGAAGTGACCATATTTTGACTGCGGAGTAGAGACACCATGGTAGAGACTCTGTATACAGCTTTGGTAGCGACCTGTCAATCACAAGGTAGCCACCACCTAAAGCATACCCTGATTATGGTCTAAAGGAGGGTATGCTTTAACTCTAAATGGACCATAATTTACTCAATAAACATCATGCTTTATTGAAGAAAACTTGAAACTAGAGATTGAGACCATAAACTCATGTTTACAATGTTTACTAAGGTGATAAATACAAAGTGAGAAGTGGGGTAATTTTCTCATAGACTTCTCTACAATCAACGAGACTTCTTTTTGCAACCAGAAGAGTCGCCCCCTAATGGCCAGTAGAAAGAATGCAAGTTCAAAGCACTTCTGCATTGGCTTCCCTTTTCAGAACTTGGGGTTGCAACCCATACATGACATTTCACCTCTACATTTAACCCATCTTAAGCATTTATAAAGCATAGCATAGTGTCTCGCTCAAAGTAGGACACTAGGAACACTTTGATATGTGGACAGTAGGACCAGTATTGGGCTCGACCGCCGACCGAGTGGTTAAAGGACGACCCGATCAACACACTGATGTTCTCCTGAAAAGCACCGTTTCATTGGAGACCACCCATATTTGGTAAAGTTGTTCCGATATCGATAAGAGTATTGGTAATGCCTCCGATACGGACTAAAGTGCTTAAATTGGGTTTTGGTGAGTACTAGAGTCGATGCAATGATCCGATACCACGTTATCATATCATTCATCAGCTCATTTAGGTGTCACTCGCCAACCGATCCATACATCCTGCCCGATCGGTACTGCACACGTGCAAACTAGTACTGCAAACGTGTGGTTAAACACTGCCGTGCTAGCAAGGCTAACCATGCATTGACTCCACTTCTGCATTTAAAACATACTAGATTCATATCCATCTTCTCATATCACTCTTTACATATTAATCAAGAACAATTCATTTAATAGCAAATTTGCAAGTGCAAGAAACTAATAATTTTTGCTTATTGTCTGCTGGGTTTGTTTTATTTTTGCCTTGAGTCTTTTCAGACACCTCTGGACCAACTTTCTGTTGCTGTTTGTAGTAGAGGAACTCTTGAGAGTTGGGCTCTGGGAAACTTTTTTTCGGCAGAAGCGGACCCAAGGATATAAAAGAGATCTTTGTGAAAGGAAGAGATATTTAGTAAGCCTGAGCCGGGACTGAGTGTGGAGTTAAAGCCAAGCCTCTAGTGCCTTCCCCTCCTGTGCTGTCTCGCTCACACAGAAGACACTGACTGCCTCTCTTGCTTTCCCTCTCTCTCTTTCTCAATGCACCCACTGGATCTTCTCCATGTCTTTGAAAAAAACAAAAAGACACTGTCAGAACTCTAGCGTAGCGCTACGATTAGCAACTAGCAAGCAGCCTGCCAGGGCCCGGTGACCTGCTGTGCTCAGTGGAGTACATTTAGCTCTGCCCTGATATTCCCTTTCAACTACTGAACCAGACTTAAAACGAGCTCCTCTTTGCCGCACAAAATTAGAATCAGAAACCATTTATTGCCAATGTATGTTGCATAAACAAGGAATTTGACATGGCGGGTGGTGCATAACATGAAACAATAACATTAAAGAATCAACAACAATCAACACAGTGCCAGACATAGAAACATATTAAAATTTACAATAGAATATAAAACAATATAAAATAAAGTACATAACAAACATAACAGTACTATAAACAAGAATGATGAAGTGTCATCTTAAAAGTTTCAAGTGTGTTTAAATAAAGAAACATAGAAGGGATGTGTAGAGGAGTGACCGGTAAGAAATTGCGCTGAAACTGCTGAGCTGGGGGAGGGGGGTCTGGTGGTCTGGGGCTGGTTGATGGAGCCGTGGGGGGCGGGGTCAGGACTGTCCCATTGTCTTTAAAATCTACAGTAGAACTCGTTCAGCACATTTGCCAGGCATTGGTCGTTCATGGAGTGGGGGATTTTAGGCTTGTAATTGATGATCTGTCTGAGGCCTCTCCAGACAGAAGCAGAGTCACTTGCTGAGAGCTGGTGTTGCAGTTTCTCAGAGTACTGTCGTTTAGCGTCTCTCACCGCCTTACTAAACCTGTATTTTGGCTCTTTGTACAAGTCCTTGTCCCCACTCCTAAATGCCTGATCCTTGTGCAGTCTTAGCTGTCTGAGTTCCGCTGTGAACCAGGGTTTGTCATTGTTGTAACTCACCCTGGTGCTTGATGGAACACAGCTGTCCTCACAGAAGCTGATATATGAAGTTACAGCCTCTGTGTACTCATCCAGACTGTTGGTAGCAGTCCTGAAGACATCCCAGTCTGTACAGTCCAAACACGCCCGAAGATCCTCTAGAGCCTCACTGGTCCACTTCTTGAATGTCCTTACCACAGGTTTACAGAGCTTGAGTTTCTGCCTGTAAGCAGGAATCAGATGGACCATGACGTGGTCAGAGAGTCCCAGTGCAGCACGAGGGACGGCGTGATAGGCCCCGCTGATTGTTGTGTAGCAGTGGTCCAGAATGTTCTCCTCTCTGGTTGAGCATTTAATAAACTGTCTGTATTTGGGGAGTTCATGACTGAGGTTTCCTTTGTTGAAGTCACCAAGGACAATAACTAAAGAGTCCGGGTTGGTCCGCCTCACACACCTTATCTGATCGGCGAGCGTCCGCTGTGTCTCCCGCACGTTGCCCTGTGGCGGCATGTAAACACCGACCGGGGGGAGTAAAAGGGTTTACAGTTTATGATAAAAGATTCCAGATCTGGAGAACAGTGCTGTAGAATCACTCACATCGTTGCACCAGCCACTGTTGGAGTAGAAACAGATTCCTCCACCCTTCGATTTGCCGGAGAGCTCCGTGTCGCGGTCCGCTCTGAACAGCTGGAAAACGGAGGATGAAGAAAAGTCTCTGTCTCTCCCCACCAGTAGCTGAAGTTCGTCCAGTTTGTTGCACAGTGAGTGGACGTTGGAGAGAAATATGTCCGGCAGCTGTGTGCGAAATCCACGTGAGCGGAGACGCACAAGCGCGCCGGCCCATTTCCCTCTCCTAATGCATGAGTTAAGGTGAGCGCACCTTTGACGAGTATGTCCAGTAATTCCACAGAAGTTAACAGAAAAGTTGGAAGTAAGTCCGCTGGAGTTGTTCCCCTGATGTTTATCAGCTCATCTGCGGTGAAAGAGCTCCGAGTATCACAGCAGAAAACTCTATTTCCAACCAAAACAACACAAAATGTGCAATGTGTTACAATTGTATTCCAAATGCTATTGCTATAGCCGTCCACTATAATTACACTCTGCTGCTGTTTATCATTGAGCAGGTTCCACTGGAGTCGATGTGGTTTAGTGCCTTGCTCCTTGGCAGAGCAGCACACTTTTATTTTCATGTTACTCTCTAAAAGGAAGGTCCTCGATTCACATACAATTCTGCAAATGTCTCTTCAGAGTTTTAGGCAATACAATGCTACACCTCTCTCTTGAAACCTGAACTATTTATGTAGGATTGATTGATGGTGTGTGTATACACAATGCGTATGCATAATGTATATTAGATTTTCTTATCCTCAAAATAATTTGAATCATTCATCACCCTCTTATAATTGCCAATCCTTTAGAAATACGCCCACCCTGGTAGCACAATTTGTCCATATTACCAAATTTGGTTTGATGCAATGTATAAACTGTGTCACTGCAACACGACAAAAAATCTATAGCAATGCAATGTTAATTGGTAAACATTCGTGCATCTCAAAATCCCTCAGCAGCATGAATGTGAAGGTTTAAAACTAGATGAAGGATTCATCCTCAGCGGAGCTTGAAGGTGCTCGGCATATTTCAAGATAATCTCATTCGATTTTAAAACACAGGACTTTCACCCAGGAGACTGCTGTCAGTGTTGACTTATTTTGCCCGTTTTGCTTCGTTACTGAAGTACTGTGTCTAAGTGGAGAGCAGGGTCGTCCTTCAATCAGAGGATCGGCGGTTCGGCCCCGGCTCCACTAGTCGCATGTCGATGTGTCCTTGAACAAGACACTTTACCCCAAAATTGCTCCTGTAGCTATGCCTATGGTTTGTGAATGAGTTTGATAGACAGATGGCACTTAGCCCTTGCCATTAGTGTGTGAATGGGTGAATGACGACAAGTAGTGTGAAAGCACTTGGAGTGGTTGGAAAGACTAGAAAAGCACTATACAAGTACAGTCCATTTACTCAACTAGTTACCGAACAAGCATAATTATTTTTTAAATAAAAAAGGTATTTATTTCAACCTAAAATACGATCCTTTCCTAAACCTAGCCAAGTACTTTTGTTGCCTAAAGTAACCAAGTTGTTTTGTTGGCCTTCACTGCTGTCCTGCAGCTGAAACACAGCTACGGTTATTATTTGTTTCGTGCAAAAATGAAGCCAACACCTATAGATAGTGTGTCTCCTCTCTGCTCTGACTGCAGCTGGGACTGCTGCGCGAGGCTTCTGTGAGAGTACCCGCCTGTGAGTGCTTTGGGGCGGCGGCAGAGGGGCTCATGGCAGCACCCGCTGCTCGTTCATGACAGTGCAGAACGTACGTGCTTTAACATCAGAGTCAAAACACCACAAAAGTCTCAACACCAGAACAAGTCGCTAGATTTGTCGCTAGTAGCTTTTGACAAAAAAAGTCACCAAGAGGGTTTGGAAAGTCACCAGATTTAGCGAGAAAGTCGCCAAGTTGCCAACATTGGCACCGGCTAAATATGTCCCCAGAGCAACATTGGACGTAACAAAGGTTCCTATCACATATTAAACCAAACAAAAATCCATCTTCATAAAAACAAGTTGTACAAATAATAATATATAAACAAGCATATTAAAGCGACTGCAGATGTAAAACAAAAGCAGTTGACTTACCAGAGCTGCTGTTCACTATTTAAAGACAAAGTCCATCCTCCTCTCTTTGTTAATAAAGAGTTTAATCTCACGGTTGTTCAGTACATCCGTGTGTTTTAGTTCCAGTAAGAAGTCCTTCTCGATTCATGGATGCCAGTGAAGACAGTCGAGCCTCCCCAGTTGTATTTCTTGAATACGTTTGAATGCGTTTGAGGCTGAAAACAGGGGTGTCCAAACTTTTTTCAAAGAGGGCCAGATTTGATAATGTGAAGATGCCCAAGGGCCAACAGTCCCTGCTGACATTATTTTAAACAATACAAGTTGCCTATACATACACTATTATTTAATAATTATATTTTCAATGACACAGCAGGGATAATTTTATTTTAAATATGATCTTTAAAATGTAGCATTCTGGTGTACTCTGAGAAGAAAATTAAGTGATAAGACATTTACTTTAAGCAAAAAACTAATTTATTATTCAGTTATTAATCAGTATTTCAGCTCTGGTTGAACAGCTGGATAGTTTTTTTCAATCAATATTATTATTATTAACCTTTTATGTAGACAAAATCCATTGAGAACGAGGTCTCATTTTCAAAAGTTTGTCATTTAAAAACAAAAATAGCAAGAGTAGCGAGAACCATCGCCTGTACAAATAAAGTGATTAGTTAAAGCCCGAGCCACCGACAACGTCGGGCCAGCGAAGGCCCTATTGAGTTTCTAAGGGTTATTATTTTTCTGATTTTTATTTTTCCTCTTTGGGAGCTTTTTGGGGATACTTGCCATGCATGAAAACTCACGAAATTTTGCAGACTTGTCAGGTCTGGCGAAAATAGAGGTGTGATATAGGTGCCATGAATGTGTGTAAAAAAATGGCTCTCTAGCGCCCCCTACAAAGCGGACCGGCGACGCCCCTCGGCCAGTTTGTCCGATTGACTTGAAATTCAACACACATGTCCAAATCCGCTAGATCTAAAAAAAAGCCGCCAGCCCCGACGCGCCGGGGAGGCGAGGGCCCGTTCATCGCTGCTCGCAGCTTTCATTTTCATTGAACCCCGTTACTGTATTAACTTCCACTGTTACTGTAAAGCTGTTAGAATTGTGGCCTATCTTCTATTTGCAAATAATATGCATTCAATCCAGTTTAATTATTTAAATTAGAATGAAGAGTAAAGTAATAGCTGTGATCTATACACACCTCTGCATTAGCAACCTGCTGAAATGAAGATACAGGCACCTTAACCCTCTCTATCATTACTTCAGGGCCCTGTTGGGACCGGAAGTACCCTGGCTGTGGTCATCACAGTGAACAGTGTCTGGGAGTGTGATGAGAGGGCACGTGAGCCCTTGTTACTGTAGTTCATCTCCTTGGAGCAGAGGCAGCATTTAGCATACCCTGCCTTATCACTATTTCTAAAACACTGCGACAGCAGGAAGCTGTACTCACGTCTGTTTAGAGTAGACCAGGGGTGGCCAACCAGTCAAAGACCAAGAGCCACATTTTTTACTGTGTTACCGCAAAGAGCCACATCATACACATGGGCACACATGAACATCACCCTATCCCTTCCTCACACACACACATACCTTTGCTCAGCCAGATTTATTGTAAATGTCACACACCAACATGATAATGACAGAAATTGACTCCTAAGACCACAGGCCAGTCATTTTCAACAATGAACATTGTGTGCACTGTCTCACACAGACAAACTCTCAGTTCAACCAAGTCCACAAACAAAAATATAATCATTTACAATAGTGTTTTTCTTTTACTATGCATGTTACTTAGTGGGACTTCTGGCATTCCTTGCCTTGAACAATCCTCTTCAAATCTGGCTTGTATTCCGTTGTTGCCACTCGAAGCAATTCTTTCACATGGGTGTCAGTCAGAACAGATCGATGCTTTGATTTCACGTGTTTCAGGGTAGAAAACACAGACTCGCAGACGTATGTTGACCCAAACATTGACAGTATCTTAAGCGCAGCCCGTTTGACATTGAGGTATTTTTTCATTGGCACACTTTTCCAGAACTCAATGGTCCCGTCCCTTAAAGCAGGTTTGAGTTGGTCCTCCTCACAAAGATCGATCATCTCCAACTCAGCCGCATCCTCATCTGTGACTAGCGGGGCTTTCAAACAGTCCGTCTCGGCGTTAAATGGGTCGACGAGGAACGTAATCTGTGGCCGCACATGCGCGTTTGACGAAAATACCGTATTTAACTCAAGCGAAGCGAACACGCACATTAAAAAAACACAAATACAAACTTCGATATGAACGTAAGAGCCGCATGAAACCGGGCAAAGAGCCGCATGCGGCTCGGGAGCCGCGGGTTGGCCACCCCTGGAGTAGACCTCCACCTTTATCCAGACCCAGCTCCTTCACATCTCAGCCCTGCATTAAGGTGCGCTACACAAACAGCGTCCTCTCCCTGAAGCTCTTTGACCTCATCATCTCATCAGTATCTGGGCCTCATCATCGTGGTCTTAAAAGTTATTGTCACCACGAAATCATCCTCATTCTACTTTGAGTTAAAAAAAACAACCTGCCAGCAGATCCGCCGGTGTTCCGGTTTAACGTTAACGAGTGACCGTGTGAACTGAACCGGGCATGTTTCATAGCTTGTTGAAGTATTAGCATGTTTTGTCTCGTAGTGTCTCTTTACATTATATCACTTAAACAAGGCAACAGTGTCATGATAAATTAGGCAGACACAGTTGTTTCATTTTTCGGTGAAAAAATATGAAAGCGGCGGCCCTCGGTATCGACTTTCCTTATTTTACTTGCCGTAGCCATGACAGTTGAAGGGTCAGAGACAATTAAAAAAAGCCAGACAGTTGAAAAAAGAGGTGAAAAGAGGAATTGCATGTTGAATTTGTATGATTTATTCATTCCGTTTTGACTGTGCTGGCAGGCCATAAATAATGCATTTTAAGACAGAAGGCGCGGGCCGTATAAAATCTGACCTTGGGCCGTATTTGGCCCGCGGGCCGGACTTTGGACATGCCTGGCTTAAAATGTCTGCCCGACAGAGGCAGCAGATTTTGGGATTGTCCCCGCCCATCATGTCATGCTAGCCCACTGACCAATCACGTATGGCTAGGCCAGCTAGCAGGCTCTGGCACGTCAAAGAATACGCCCAACATGTCAAACTAAAGATCTGATTGGTTGAAGACTATGACAATCAACAATATCGTCCCCATTCACTTAAACTGCAAAGGGATACACTTGTGAGTCTGCAGGCCTGGGACCTCTCTTCTTACCTAGAGACACAGAGGTGAAATCTGATTGGATAAAAGCTCTACTTAAAACAAGCTGCACTGGAAGCAGAGCAACTGAGGAAGACAGTAGCTGTGCAATGAGAAAATAAAATAATGGGAAAAATATTTTTATAAATTATAATACATGTAGTGTATTTAAGAAAAAATATTAAATTATAAAATAGCTCTAACTTTGTGATTCTGTTTAGGCCAGCAGAGAAGGCTTTGCAGGCCCTGATGGCCCACCACTGCCTAAACCTAACCAAGCAGCTTTGTTGCCTTAACCAAACCAAGTAGTTTTGCATAAGCAGAAACTTTACGTTTCTTGTGAAGACAGAAGTTTATTTTGAAAAACACCTTGCATGTAACACAAGTGAAAACTGACAGGACTTCCCTGACACGTCCAAGCTTTTTAAAATTCATATCTGATATGTATTTCTATTGAAAATGTATTTTGACACCACATGTGGATCATGAATGAGTTTGTTCAATATGCGTTTAAATTTAGAAAAAATGTAGGCAAAACAATTTTTTTTTTATTGTGCATTTTTGTGTCCATTTAAAACTTATTACATTCACATATGAGTGCTATACATGCTGTAACATAAGTTGAAGTTTATGATACAATATGATTTGATATTCCAGAACAAATACCTCTCAAGATCAACGAGAAACATTCATACCATTGGTGTGAAGACAAAAGAAAAGAGAACACAATACATAGTATACAGATTCAATCAAATAATATGAAACAGAGACAGAGAGGACAAGCTCAAACAAAACAGCTCTTTACTAGATGCATATCTGCTAAAGAACAGACGTATCCTGACGAAGGTTACGTAACTAACTTAACTTATGTCACACATGTAGCATAGCACAACGTTCTCTTATACAACAGTTGTATATCTTCTCATTTTTCGTGCGTTTTCATACAAAGCTAGTAACATGTAAATTTCTGTTTGTTACATGCATACAGTCTTTTCAAAATAAACTTCAATCTTGACAGGAAACTCAACAAGGCAACAAAACTACTTGTTTAGGTATAGATCGTGAAACACGTAGTTAGGTTTAGAAAAATGTCGTTTGCGTTAAAAAAATGTTGGAAGTGCTGATACTGAAGCACACAAATTACATAAAAAATAAATAGAAATTTACTTCTCGTTTCACATGGGGAACACAACAGTCTCCTGGCCGAAAGATCGCTGTAGCGTTGGACTCATCAACCTCAACCTCATTTTCTGTCAGCCCTGTGTGGGCATTTGCAGTCTTTACACTTCCTCGTTCATGATCACGTGGATAAAATACAAAATAATTTTGTGAGATATCTACCAATTAAGTGCATTATTTTTTGTAGTTTTGGCTACAAATGCCGGATGAGACCAGCCTGTGTAGCTTACTTGACTACATAACAAATGTCCATATTTTAACCCAACCCACAATGGAATATAAAGGAAGTACGTAGAGCGACATAAGCCGTGTTCACACCAAAAGCGTTTCACGCGTTTGACGCGGCGCGATTACATACAAAGTCTATGTACAGACGCGTTTGGGGCGTTTGGCGCGGCGCGTTTGGCGCGGCGCGTTTGACGCGTCAAAACGCCGAAACGCCCCAAACGCTGAAGTTGAAATATTTGAACTTCTGCGAAAAAATCGCGTGACGCTCCAGCGTCCAACTCCAGCGTCCTGCTTCCAAAATCATCGGCTGACCTGTACAAAAACATCGATATCTCTGGCCTGCTTCACTTTATCAAAGCCAATTCTTTTAAAAAAGGACTGCTGATATGTTGTACTATGATTTGGGAGAGTTTAGGCCTTCGTCTGCATCATTTCAAATCAATACCATCAATAAAATTGCTTTTCTTTTCAGGCAAACCTGAACATTTTCAATTTGAGCTGTGTGTTATATTCATTCAGCATTTACCAGTAACATATACACTGATATGTACACATATGAACAAATCTCACAAGTGTTAGTGTTATTATTCCATTGAAACTATTCAAAGAGACCTTGTAGTTAGAGAGATAAGCCCCATTAAGTATGGGTATGACATTTTCGAGCAGAGGCCTCAAAATAGGCTTAGGGGTTAAGTGGATGATTTTCCGAATGAGAAAAATAGCAACTCAATCAAATAAATCAGAGTGTAAACAAAGCCGCTGGTGTTTTAGTAGTGGGTGCTATACACTCTGGGCCCTTCAGAGAATCAGCGTTTTGCAGTGTACTGACTCACACTGTAGACAAGCTGTCTCGCTTCATTGCCATTCACAGCACACAGACGGAACACAAATACACACACACACACAAGTTGCTGTCATCAGTATGCTAGACGTAAACTCTCATTCCTGTCTGTCTCTCTCCTCCCTTCCTTTTTCTCTCCCTCTTTCTCAGCTACATAAGTTGGAGATCAGTGTGCGTGTCACATCCTCTCTGTCCCAACAGAGTCCCAGTGTGTCTCCACGTGCTCTGCCACACACACACACACACACACACACACACACACACACACACACACACACACACAGCATCCCATGAGTGTGTGTGTATAATCAGATTACCCGGATTTTCTGTCAACTGTCAATCACAGCGACTGTAGCCAAGCTCAAGGTCACACTGTGTGAGGAGGGGTAGCACGGACCCCCCGAGCACGGAATATGTTCGAAAACTATGCAACAAGTTATTAGATGGGTTCAGGTATCCATCCTTACGAATGCAGGTTGTGCAGTCCGGCTTTCCCACACTGCTCATTTTGAAATTCCAACAGAGATCACAAAGTGCCCAAAGACAGCGATTACGTCAGGGTGAAATGTGTAAAGAATAATGCAACAGACGTGTGGAGTATTTCACCTTGATGGAGTGTAAACATATAATTTTAGTTCTCAATATGTCATCTGGTGTAAACACCATATCACATTCTAGAACAGACTGTATTTTTTTACCCTTCCAATCCACCACAACCTCCTCCTTTGCACGGACTTTATTGCTCACTTGACTTCCTCCTTTTACTCGCCAAATCGAAGGCATCATAGTTTGAAGCGTATGGCCGCAGACCAAGCTGCTGTATTTGACGAGTTGGGAGTGAGAATTAGCTCTCAGGAAAGTGCCCAAGTGACAGCGAAACCAGGATTAAACTAGGACCCTGAAACTGAAGCAGCTAAATGGAACTGAGCCATCATTCATTTTTATAATTTACACCCGTTTACACCAGTTATATCTTTTCTAATGTGGCATGGCAAAATGTCTGCAGGAAAAATAAGACCTGCCGGACTCTTACCGTGATATTTGAAATGTCTTTTTTCCCCTTTCAGTTATTTGATTACAGGAGAAACAAGATGTAGAGGGGTAGGTGTCAACTGTTCAATGTGAAGAAACGAAAGCCTGACTGTATTCGTGAATGTTGAAAACCCCCAAAACAAAGGGGAACAGTGTTACTGTATATGACATCACTATGAGACAAAAAAGAAGAAGAAAACTGTTAAAAAAATGTTTGCATAAATAAATATTCACATGATATTTGCAAATGTTTTCTGAGGAAGGAAAGTCATTCAACTTGTTGGACCTTAACGATACACACAGTGTGTTTTGGTGAGCGCCACTAAACATAACTCTCCTCTTCTCTCCTGTAGCTGTTTCGAAGACGACGAGCCCCCGTGTGTCGAGGAGATTGAGTATTCCGCAGACTGTCCCGCACTCAAAGGTGCCGATCTGGACTCGGACATCAATGGCAACACGGCTGGGAAGTGAAACATCGGCGGGGCAGTGTCGGCCAATCGCAGCAGCCGAGCGCGAAGGGCCACCTGTTCCCTCACCTGATGCGACAGGAATCCGCCGAGACGCTCAGCGAGAAAAGAAATGCATGCAACGCCCGGTGAGCGTCAACGGACAAATCATGAGTTAAAGGAATTTTAAAGTCTGCATTATTCTACGGCTTTTCTCAGCATTGTAAGATGTCCTCATTGGAACTTAGTAGGTGTGTTTAAATGAAAAGAAACACCGTGGTAAATTAAACACATTAAAAAAGCAAAATATAAAAAAAGATGGATCTAGAATTAAAATAAAGTGAGGGGCCAATCACACCGAGATGCGTCGCTAGTAACGCGTCACCTGAAAACCATTGTTTTCCTGTTTTTTTAGACACACATAAAAGTTTAAATATTCTCAACTTTTCAGTTGTTTTTTAATTGGCTCAGAAGTATGAAACGCTTTCCGCACAACTCTAAAAGTCTATAATGTGTAATAGCACAACTCTTTTGCAAAAAGCAGTCAGATCTGCACTCATATTGAGGAAAGCCAACCATGCATTTTTGCTTCTTTTTTTTTCAAACTGAGAAACAGAATATGGTTTCAAAAAGTCCAGGATGGAGATCAGGTTGTAAATGATTCATTAGCAACTGGTCACCGCAGCAGTGTTTTATGGTGGGTCAGGATAGTCTTAATGGTGTGGATTGGTCTCATGCAACCAGTAAATAAACGAGTAGAATGAACCCATTCCTCTAAGAAACAAACACACTACATACCTTTTTTGTCATAAAAGGTAGCTCACTCAGCTGGCAGTTTGTTCTAAATGTTGAGCAGTATTCAAATTTCTTAATATCTACCCAGTTCGCCACTGGCACTTCGGACGATCTCTCATTTCAGAAGAAAATTAATTAAAGGGATTATTTTTGACATTTATACAATCATAGCTGGTACTTTGGTTATTGCAGCTGTGAAAAGCTTGAAAATCCACTTGCTTGTTTGGATTGATATATGAGTGTTGGAGACTTTAGAAAAACAACGGTATTGATTGTTGATGATCTATGTTTACGTTCAGCACCGAAGCAGGAAGTGGTGCATGGTGTTCCTATAGGGCAGCAAAAGGTGAGGGTGTGGGTGTGGATGTGAAGGGCTGGGAATTAATAATCAAACCCTGTTTAACAAAAAAACAATATATTTCTTATAATTGTATAACCTTGACCAATGTACCCCTAACGCGCTTGTCTGCTAGAAACACTTAACCATACTTAACCAAACAGACAGAGAATCAACCTATTTTATTGTTTAGGTGTTTACTGTATTTCCATCAGGGAACCAGGTACAGAGACTCTCACCATGACCAACACCAACACCCAGATGATTGTTTCATAAGTAAACAATTTACAAGCTTATTTTAAACCAGTAAAAAGATGACAGGGTCCAAGATTGTATTTCAGCCAATGCCTTCCTCTTTTGTTCTTCACACAGACTGTTGAACTGGATTCAACCAAGGCCTGCTCAAACGTGATTGGTCAATATTTATCGGACTACAACAAGGAACGTATAAAATGATATATTCCTTGGACTACAAACTCAAACCAGAGCGCTTCAGATAACAAAATCTTGTCCTGTTGCCTGTTCTGTACTGGATATGAATGAATAACTAGGATGTCTCTGTATATAGTATTTATGTACTGACCATAATTCAGTACTGCTCTAAATTTAACAGTGAAGTGAAAAATTCATCAGATGTTTTAGTTTTTAAAAAAAAATATTTTATCTTTGAATCAATGACACACTGTGTCACCATAAATTGATGTCCTACTGGTGGTGAGTCCTGAAGACAATGAGGACGGACAGTCTCATGAAAAATATTCATGATCCCCAGGAGCTGATTTTATTATGTTGACCCCCGGACCTTTCCTCTACCGCCACCATCAGGACAAAATGTTCGTTTGAACAACACTTTAGTCAAAGCGTAGACTTCTGTGAAATATAGTGTGGGCATTCATGGTCCCCAGCAAATTGATTTTAATATTTTTGTCCAATAACAGGCCAACATTTCTACATACGCGAGAAAGATCTACTAATCAGGGGCTGACTTTCCTGAAATGTAATGAGCATACACTTGCTCTCCAGAGGCTGAACCCTTTTTTTAATTTGGACACTAAATTGAGCTTCCCTTTTGTGCCACCCACAGGACAAAACTCTGCATGAAATGAAATGTGAGGCAGATTGTATAACATGTGTTAAGCACGATCATGTTCCCTAAGGGTTACACTTTTTTGTGTTATTTCTGGCTCCATAACTTGCTCTTGTTATATGGTAAATCAATGATTTTGTACACTTTTAATATGCTGCAGACAAAGCACTCCACTGTTTCATTCCCAATATCAAACATTTTAATGTCTTGAAGGTATATTAATAATAATCCTACTAAATTGCTTTTCTTTCACAGCAGTAAAATCAAACAGGTTTACAGCTCCTCCTTACAAACACCAAGTCTTTAGACAAACAATTATAATGAGTTTTAATGTAGTTTAATTCAGAGACATGTTATCGGCTGACTTGAACCAGGCTGCTGTCACTGCTGTGGTGGCACTTAAAGCTGCTGAAGGGAACTAATAAAAGCCCAGCCACCCCTCGGGACTCAACACAGAGACAATCCTCCTTATGTGAAAAGAGGCAGAGGCCTTTGTGAAAATGCATCTTGGATCATTTGCAAGCACATATTCCACTTAACCTAAGCATATAATCTTGCAAGCTTTTTGGAAAACACAAACAGTTCTAAATGAAACACTTATTTTTTTTGTAAACACGTGGAAAGAAAATAGGCACTCACTTTAATCACTTAAATGCTTACTCTCTGACTTCATGAGAGTTTTACCCAGCGGCTTTAAGGTGGATGTGTTAACTCTGACCAAACACTGGTCCTTACAGTACTCTTAAATGTACAAATGGGTACTTCTACGAAATGTTAGCTGAATTTGTGCATGAAATGTGTTTATTATACAGTGTGGTGCTGTGATCTTGTTCAGGTTGAACTTTCAGTGTGAAAGGTTTGTGTATCAGCTATATGTATGTGTTATGGTCCAGATTTTATAAGATATTTTTAATTTGCAGTGACACACAAGTAATGTGTAACTATTTGAAGAACCTAGAGTACATGTGTTTGTTGTGTGGGTCAGATGTGAAGTCTGTTTTCAGAACAGTAAAAAGTTGAACGAAGGAATATGTCATGATTTCTTCATTTTGTCATCAAAACTCGGAAACACCACTCCCACCATTCGTTGTTTATTTTCTTAACAAAACTGTCTAGAATACTAGACAAAACAAACAAAAGCTGACTGAAATTGTGGATTAAAAAGTGAGTTGACTGACATGGAATTTGAAAATAGAAACGTAAAATAAATCTTTAAATACTTTCATCAACAAATAAAGTATAGAGGAAATCCATTCTTGACCTTGAGAGCCATAACGGACAAAAACACATCTTACCACATGAACTTTCCCAAAAAATACATCTACTCCCAACTTTTAGCAGCTTCAGAACCTAATTCTTTTCCAGAAACAATAAAATACTCTATATTTAAAATGTATTTTAACAAAATTATTCCTCACTTTCACTACTCAGAATATCGTCAATTTCTGAGGCATCTCCAGAAGACAGTATGTTGACAGAGTATTATTCTTCACTATTCATCACTCACTGCATTATAAGCTGATTGTATCTGTTAGAGCAGGGGTCTCAAACTCAAGGCCCGTGGGCCGAATCCGGCCCGCCACGTCATTTTATGTCGCCCGCGAATCCACCAGCAAAAAAAAAAAAAAAATTAAATTAAAAAAATAATAATTAAAAGTTAGACTTGATAATAAAAATATCCCCATAGTCGAAAAACGAATGAGATAGAAAGTCGAAGATATGAGATAGAAAGTCAAAATTCTGATAGAAAGTCATAATTCTGAGATAGAAAGTCGAAGTTATGAGATGGATAATCATAATTATGAGATAAAAAGTAAAAATGATGAGATAGAAAGTCAAAATGATGAGATAGAAAGTCATAATGATCAGAATCAGAACCGTTTATTACCATGGTATGTTGAACATACAAGGAATTTGACATGACGGGAGGTGCAGAACATTTAACAATAACAACAATCAGTGCAAGTAGAAACATTAAAATGTACAAAGATATATAAAATAAAGTAAGATATAAAATAAAGTGCACAAACGAACAGATAACAGGACTATAAACAAGTGAGATGTGTATTGTAAAAGTGTCGAGTGTAATAGAAGGGATGCAGGGGAGTGAAGGTAGGAATTTGTCCTGGGGATGACAGAGTCAGTCCCGGGCTCTGTTAATGAGCCCGACAGTGGAAGGGAAGAAGCTGTTCATATGGCGTGAGGTAGGGCTGCACGACTAATCGAATTTTAATCGCGATCAAGATTTTGGCTGCCACAATTAAATGAGCATCGTCAGCGATATTGACATTTAAAATACTCTGCTACATATCAAATCAAGCGCTTCCCCAAATAACAGTCAGCCAACCACCAGGGGGAGAACGAGGTGGGAGGTGTCATGCGCGCACCCTGTAGAAGTAGAAGAGTAGAGAGACAGGAGCTTGAAGGACAGTACTTGTGCTCAGAGATGGGCAGTATTTCTATTACTTGTATTTGAAATACGTATTTCAATTACTTTTGAGTATTTTGTAATTTGTATTTGATAGGGCTGATTAAAAATCGAACGTAATTTGTAACAAAATACTTTAGAGTGGAGTAATTTTGTATTTAAAATACTCAAAATACTTTCTCCACGAATCAAAACACAGTTCACGAGTTCAGTCTTCAGATCTTCAAGTTCAACGGATTGTCTGTCAAGTTAAATATTTTATCTGAGTGTGACAGATGTCAACTAGCTTGATGTATAATTTATGTCTTGGTCTGGCTACATAGCCTATTGTATATACATGGTGATGGTTATAATATCAAACTAGCGATCGATGCTAACATGCTATTGACGCTAGCATGCTGTCTAAGCTAGTGCATAGCCAGTGTTTAGCAAGTTAACGTATCAGTCGAGTAGCTAGCTATAGGAAGAGGGAGATTGGGAGCTTGTATGTCATATGTGATGAATATTTTCTTGTTGATACAAAACAAAGTTTATGGGCTGTTAAGTCCCATTCATAAAAATATATATATACATAATCAATCAAGTTGTTGTCTTTCAATAGCTTTGCTTAGTTACACTGACATTCTGTGACTGTTCTTCCTTTTTGTGGGGTTCACCAGAGCTTTGTGTACATTATAGCCCAAACCTGAAAGCTCTGCTATACCAAATTGTGAGAAAACAGAAAATCCAGAAAAAAACATTTCCTATATTTTAAATACAAAATACATGTATTTTGTTACATTTTCTGGCACCAGTATTTTGTTGTAATACATTTATTTGGGTGTATTTTGTATTTTGTATCAAAATACATTTTGATGTATTTTTGCCCATCTCTGCTTGTGCTTAATTTATTTACATGCCGGCATGTCACGTCTGTCACTACATGGTCGCGCGTTTACAATTCCCCTGCTCTCTGAATCGCGCATGGCGGTGTTCTGCCCCGATCAGCGCGCACGATGCAACAGTCACTCTCCTGTGAGTAGCCCCCCCCCGCAAAGCATCTAAGGTCCGGTAACTGGTCATTAATGAATAATCGTGATAAATAATCGTGATCTCAATATTGATCAAAATAATTGTGATTATGATTTTGGCCATAATCTTGCAGCCCTAGCGTGAGGTATTGGTCCTAATGGACCTCAGCCTCCTGCCAGATGGGAGGGGCACGAACAGTTTTTGTCCAGGGTGAGATAGAAAGTCAAAATTACTAGATACTTAAACACAGTCATAGAAGCAGCTCTTTGGCTGGTTACCCTACATTTGAAATGGAAATGGATGGTGGTAATGTGGGTTTCTTAACCCTAAATTAAAAGGATTTAAGTTATAATATAACAGAAATGTGCTTAAATATATTTTTACATTTATATAACTGCATGTACAATATTTTTACACTTGAATAAACAATCAAATGCAGAGACGGTTATTTACCAAAATGTTAGGAGTAGTTAGATTTACACAGTCACATTTACAACTGGCCCTTTGAGGGAAACCGTGATGCTGATGTGGCCCAGAGTGAAGATGAGTTTGACACCCCTCTGTTAGAGCCATATTTTTTGTTTTGATTACAAATCATAATTTTCTAAATTTGCTAATATATTTGTATGATCTACATTCCTTTGATTTATGAATGGAGGTTAACTTTGTATTCTGAATAGTTTTTCTTTGGGAACTTTTGTTATTAATCAGATGAGGATCAGCTGGGATAAGAGGAAGGGGTGGGACTGAGTCTCGGGTTGTTTTCCTTCGTGTAGAACGGGGCATCAGCACAGTCTTTGACCTCACTTTAGACTGATTATATGTGGCTGTTAAGTTTGTTGAAAATGAAAATAAAATCAATCAAATGACGGCAATGGAATCAGCGTCTGCAGAGTTATCATTTGGACTGTTTAAAGTGTGAGTCGAGAAACGGAGCCCCGTAACGTGGCCGAGTATAGAAGAACAAAGAACTGGCCACCACAGTATAATTAGTAAATCATATCAAAACGGTCAGAATAAATCAAAACAGCATTTCCCCATTCAATTCCCTGTTTCCATTTCGGTGACATTTAAATCCCCAAACCTTTCCAATGGGTGAATGTATTAAAAAAATCTTGAGCAAAAGCAATACATATTTCATACAGCTATGACTGCACTCCAGTGGCGGGCCGTGCATTTTATACCTGGGCCTGCACTCGTAAAAATGAAGCTCAACACCTACAAATACACTATGAGTGCAGATACATGAATACCCGTATGACGGGATGTGGCGGCATTAACGAACAATGAGTCAAAATCAATTCAGCTAAAACACAAATTCCGCCACACACTCGATCACAGGCCATTCAAATATTATTCATATCAGAGGGAGCAATATTACCCATATCATGAAAACGACACGATAGACAAATTAACAGAGTAGTAACTCTCCTAACTCTCCCTCCAGGAAATACACGACTCCATAGTTCTTGTTACTGACGCATTTATTAGTCTGTCAACACAGAGAGGGAAAATGAGTCTACAGATCCTGTCCTGCTGGAAGATGAACCCCCGCCCCAGTCTCAAGTCTTTTGCAGACTGCATCAGATTTTATTCAAGGATTGCCCTGTATTTGGCTCCATCCATCTTTCCATTAATTCTGACCAGTTTCCCTGTAGCTGCTGAAGAGAAGCATCCCCACAGCATGATGCTACCACCCCCATGTTTCACTATTGGGATGGTGTGCTCGGGGTGATGGGCAGTGTTGGGTTTCCGCCAAACATAGCGTTTTGCATTGAGGCCAAAAAGTTCAATTTTGGTCTATCTGACAAGAGCACCTTCTTCCACATGTTTGCTGTGTCTCCCACATGGCTTGTGGTTCACTTTCAACAACGGCTTTCAGCTTGCCACTCTTCAATAAAGGCCAAATTTGTGGAGTACACGGCTAATAGTTGTCCTGTGGACAGATTCTCCCACCTCAGCTGTTGATCTTTGCAGCTCCTCCAGAGTTACCATGGGCCTCTTGGTTGCTCCTCTGATTAATTTCCTCCTTGTCCGGGTTGTCAGTTTGGGTGGACGGCCTTCTCTTGGTAGGTTTGCGGTTGTGCCATATTCTTTCCATTTTCTGATGATGGATTTTATGGTGCTCCGTGAGATGTTCAAAGCTTGGGATATTTTTTTATAACCTAAACCTGCTTCATACTTCGCCACAACTTTATCCCTGAGCGGTTTGGTGAGCTTCTTGGTCTTCATGATGCTGTTTGTTCAGTAATGCTCTCTAACAAACTCTGAGGCCTTCACAGAACAGGTGTATTTATACTGAGATAAAATGTTAGACATGTGGACCCTATTTACTAATTATGTGACTTGCAAATGTGACTTGTGAAGGCAATTGGTCGCACCAGATCTTTGTTAGGGGTTTTACAGTAAAGGGGGTGAATACATATGCACTCAACACTTTTCAGATTTTTATTTGTAAATAATTTTGAAACCATGAATATTTTCCCCTGACTTCCAGATGATGGACTATTTTGTGTTGGTCCATTACACAAAATCCCAATGAAATAATTTTGAATCTGGTTATACCATGACAAAATGTAGAAAAGTCCAAGGGGGGTGAATACTTATGCAAGGCACTCTATCTGTTCACCGGATATTCTGTGTCTCACTCAAGTCATTCTGTGGCTTCAGCGGGGCTAATCTAAGCAGGGGGGAGGATTTGACACTTCACAATACACGGCGCCTTGTTGATTCTGACTGGCTAACAGTGCTGTCAATGTTTTCCATGTGGGTATACCCCAATTCTATTGGCTCTAACGCATCGAAAGAGGGGTCATTCCCTGAAATCGACCAATGGGTTGCTGAGATATAGCCCTGCGTACACACAGGGATGAAATAGAAATAAAATCCAGTAGGCAGAGAGACAGAGGGTGCAGAGAGGATTCTGGCCTTCAAAACAAAAGCAAACTGCTGTATTTGGATGTATTGAACACCATTAGTGATATACAAGTGAAATATATAGTTTAGTACATGAGAAAATTCAAATGGTACAGATGGTGCCAAAATGACTATTTTGGAGACCTCGTCTGAATTCTCTGAACTAAAACCTCTGTAATGTTGTTCTGCTTCACTTTATCAAAGTCAAACTTTGCAGAGAGACTGTTGGTTGGACTGTTGAGAGACTGAAGGTGCTTTTTTTTTCTTTTAGGCGAACCTTAAACTTTTCAATTTGTGCTGTGTGCCATCTTCATTTACTCTTAACCAGTAACATATAGACTGATATATTTACACATCTGAACAAATCTCACAAGTGTTCCCTTTATTATAAAAAAATACATATTCAAATAGACCTTGTGGTTGCAGAGATACTCTTTTTAGTATGGGTACGCAATTTTCGAACCTAAAAAATATGCTCAGGGTACTTAACCCACATCCCGTGTGAAACCAGGTGTTAGTCAATGTTGACATACAGTGTTTGTCATGTAACTTCCGTACGTAACCTCTTGGACCCGAACGACGCCCAAATGGTCTCCGTTCGGTTCAGAGGCTCGTTTACGAATGTCGTAGAATGGACTTTTCATAAAACATTATTAATGCTTCATACATGCTATATACCAAATTAACGAAGAGATTCTGTTCAACACTATCCTGCAAGCCAGTGTACACACTCCAAACACAATTCTACACAAACTCAAATAAGCAACTAAAAGAATGCCCACAATATCACTCTTTTTTCGCCAATACTGAGCCGACCACACACACTCCGGTAGGTGCTAATAAGAAGAAGCTAAATGCTAACACGGAAAACCGAAATAGCAGAAAAAACACGCCAATAACACACTGAATCCAAAGATATCTTCAATATTTCTCTAAGTGAAACCATCACAGAGCTGTGAGCAAACAAGCACCAGAACAACAAACCAGCTTCACCGCTAATATTTCAAAAACTCCTTACCTTTGTGCTGTTTTAATGTAAACAAAGGCATATTTTCCCAGGTCCTACTGTTCTATCAACATCAGAAGAACTGTTTCCTGAAGAAATTGGGATCAATCTAACTTAGGGGAGCAGGGGGTAGGCATTTGACTCTCGGCGTATCCGAGGACGAGGGACCGCGGAATTACGGTTCCGACTGGCTAACAGTGCTGTCAATCACACCCACAAGGTTATATTTCAATTCCATTGGTTCTAACAAATGCAAAATGGTTTGAACCTTTGAAATTGACCAATCCCTCGCAGAGATACAAGTCTGTGTAATAATATTGTGGTGGCCTGTTTTTTGTTCCTTGTCCTGTGTAATGGGCCACGTTACGATGCTCCGTTTCTGACTCACACGTTTAAACAGTTCAAATGATTGTTCTTGCACGCTGATTCCTTTGCAGTCACTTGATTTATTTATTTTCACTTTCGACAAAATGAACAGCCAAAATCAGTTTATCGTGAGGTTTAACGTGAGGTCAAAGACTGTCCCGATGCCCCGTTCTACACAAAGGAAAAACCAACTCGAGACTCAGTCCCACCTCTTCCTCTTATACCAGCTGATCCTCATCTGATTAATCACAAAAGTTCCTAAACAAAAATTATACAGAATGCACATTTAACCTTCATTAATAAATGAAGAATGTGTTTAGGTCATACAAATATGTTCGCAAAATTAGAAATTATGATTTGTAATCAAAACTAAATATATGGCTCTAACATTCCAGCCCCTAATTGCTTCGAATACAGCAATTACATCAATTAATAAATAGAGTCAATATTCAAACACAAATCACAAATATATTCCATTTCTTTTCTTTTTTAATTTTTTTTTTCAGAGTTCATAGATGGATAAAGTTCATCTTTAAGTTCATGTAAGTTCTCGAAACCACTGTCCAGCACCAGCTACTCTCCAGCTTCAAGGAGCAGACAGAGTTTGTTGACGGGTCTCTGTAGAACACTTGTTCTAGTTTTAACCAGTCCTTTACTTCCTTGCATGGTCTTTAGAACACGTCCTAGCACCCAGGAGTTTCTAGGAGCCGAATCATCCACAATAACAACGAGGTCTCCAGGTAGAAAGTTCCTTTTGATTTCATTCCACTTATTTCGCTGTTGCATAATTGGAAGGTATTCCCTGACCCATCTTCTCCAGAAAAGGTCAGCCAGATATTGTACCTGTCTCCATCTCCTTCTAGAGTACAGGTCCTCTTTCTTGAATATTCCTGAAGGCATGACAGGGTTTGTTTTGAGTAGAAGCAAATGATTAGAAGTTAAAGGTTCCACATCATTCAAGTCATTTGTCATCGTTGTGATTGGTCTATCATTCATTATAGCTTCCACCTCACATAAGGCTGTCTGCAAGGCCTCATCATCCAGAACTTGTTCTTTCACCACCGAGCACAGAATTTTCTTTAGTGACTTAATTAGTCTCTCCCATACGCCTCCGTGGTGAGCACCTGCTGCTGGGTTAAATATCCACTCTATTCCTTTTTGGAGTAGATTTCTTTGGATTTTGTCCTGATTTAGTTCTTTTCATGATCGTTCCAGCTCCTTTTGTGCATCAACAAAATTTGTACCTTGATCTGATCTGATGGTTTTTACGGTACCTCTGCGACACAGAAATCTGCGTATTGCATTGATGCAGGAGTTAGTGTCCAAACTACTAGCCACCTCAAGATGGATTGCTCGGCTAGTAAGGCATGTAAAGATCACACCCCACCGTTTTACATTGGACCAACCTCGCCTTATCTCAAAAGGTCGAAAATAGTCCATGCCAACTGAAGTGAAAGGTGGCAGATCCGGTATCACACGGTCCTGTGGAAGATCTGCCATTTTTTGCTCTCCTACTTTAGACTGCATTCGTCTGCAGAAAATGCAGTTTCTGATGATCTTTCGTGCTGAAGAATTTGCAGAGGACATCCAGTATTTCTGTCCTAGTTTTGAGAGCATATGATTTCTTCCAGAATGACCAACTTGGGTGTGTATGTATCTTAGAATGACTTCGGATATGTGGGATTTTTTGGGTAAGATTATGGGATTCTTAGCGCTTACTGGCATAGCTGATCTGTTAATCCTTCCACCCACTCTCAGGACACCTTCATCTAGGATGGGATCCATCTTTAGTATAGGGCTCTCTTTTCGGCAGTGTTTTCCCTTTTCCAGGAGGGAAATTTCCAGTGCAAAGTGTTTTTTGTTGCTCAAATGCATATATAGCCACTGTCAGATTTGCACTGAATGGCACCTTTAGCTTTGTGACACGTTCCTTCAGTGATTTACCATTACTCAGCAGCAATCCAGTATCTGTCATCTTTCTTCTTTGAGTGATCTCCAAGAGCAATCTTTTAAACTTCAGTATCCAAGCTACAGCTTTATTCAGGCTGTTCCAGTCTGACTAGTACTCAATCAGCGTACTGGTGGGACTTTTTCCCTCAATGCTCATTGTGTTCACGATCACATCCCTTTTCACTTCGGGATCATCCGACGAAAGATAACTTTGTGACATTTTGTCTGGGTCCTTAGGCCACTGAGATTCCACCGACTTGTATTCTCTCTCTGGGAAATCGTGGTGGTTCTGATTTACTCGAAGGGTTTCCAGTTTTTCAATTGAAATGCGGTTTACTGATGCCACAGGCTTTCCAAAGTTATCCACAGCTGAAGACGAGTTGAGTGGTCCATTTACCACCCATCCAAAGAGCGTTCTTACAGTGTAGGGACCATTGCCTTGGCTATTTATGATTTGCCAGGGCTCCATTGCCTTTGGGACATCTACTCCAATTAGGAGTTCCACTTCCGCATCAACTTCTTGTAGCTTTATCTCCTTTAATATGGCCACCTGCCGAGATCATTTTGAGAGAAAATGTTTTCTTTTGTCACTGGTATCTTTGTTTGAGTGTATGTTCTTTGAAGCTCAATAAAGTTATTCCCATCCAAATCACCCACTTGTAGTCCATTTATTTCAAAACTACTCACTGGTTTTCTTTGACCCATTGTTTGCAGAAGAACCTTAGCTTTCCTTCCTGTTGCATTGAGCTGTCTCATTAGATTCTCCGTACAAAATGTTGCTGTGCTGCCAGGGTCAAGAAATGCATGTTACTATTGTTTTGCTGCCTTTGGAAGCTATTACTTGTACTGGTACTATTGCCAGCTTGCAATCTTTTCCAGCCCCGATATCTTCCTCCTCTTCCAATGAGACAACAGTTCCTCTGACCGATCCTTTTGTCTGATTGGTCCTTTTCCCATTTGGTCCATTATTTGCAGGTTTGTCAATGTGTAGTATACTAGGGTGCATCCCTTGACAGTATTGGCATCTCATCCTGTGCCCAAATGCACATTTTGGAAAACTTGCCTAAACCCTCTGTACTAAAACCTCTCTAATGTTCTGCTTCACTTTATCAAAGTCAAACTTTGCTGAGAGACTGCTAACATATTGTGCTATGATTTGGGGGAGTTTTTTGGCTAGCCAGGGCCTCATTTCAAGAAAATAACAATAAAAGTGCTTTTTTTTCAGGCGAACCTGAAACTTTTCAATTTGAGCTGTGTGCCATCTTCATTTACTCTTAACCAGTAACATATATACTGATATTTACACATCTGAACAAATCTCACAAGTGTTACCTTTTATTCTAACATCAAAATTATTAAAATAGACCTTGTAATTACAGTCTGAGTATGGGTATGCAATTTTCGAGCGAAGGCCTAAAAATAGGGCTAGGGTTCAAGAGGTTACGTAAAGGCCACTTTTTCTCCCCACTAAAGTTGTTTCTGGTTCATTCAACAGCAGAAAGATGCAAGTAGAATTACAATACATTTTAAAGTATGCCTTTTATTTTCTACCATTATAGTATTTTTGTTCGTAATGTCTTTGCTCAGTGAACATCCATCGTTATTGATTATTGGCTAAATTAATGCCTTGTTATAATTGGCCTAATTATGTAAACTCCTACCTGCTTGATTGCACCTGTATCAATTATCCAGCACTCCATTGATTGCAATTGTCTGGCAACTGACACCAGCCATGGTATATCTGTGAGCTGTCACTTGTTTCAAAATGCCCTGAATAAAGACTGATAGTTAAAAGCTGCCAACGCTAAACCCAGTTATTAAAAGCTTTGTCATTTTGGCAAAACAGTGTCACTGTATTTTTTCGGTTATGATATATTGATCACAAAGCTAAAGTACAAGTCTAACCTCTCTCTTTTTTGGTCTCGAGATATGTCCTTGGATCTAAAAAGCTCTTGTCTTCATATTTGCATTCATGAAGTAGCACTCCTCAGCCAATCTACTGGTATTTGATCGCTCTATAATTGTACTGTTACTTACTTGCGTAAGAAAATCTAGTACTCTTTCCATCCCTGGTTATATGATTAAAACATTTTAACATCATGAAACAAAATGACATGTGATGCTCAGGATAAAACACTTCACTAGCAAGGACCACACCATCAACTGAATGCGTTTAACAATTTTATTTGTGAGACATGAATGAAAGGAATCTTCGTTTATTCCGTCGGTCGGTCGGATGGGTTGTGGGGAGCTACGTCGGAGGATGTGCCGTGGCACCTGGGCACAACGAACCCCTTCAGGACCCTATGAAAAAGATAGAAAGAGAGGAGGGAGAGAGGAAGAGGGAGAGAAAAAGAAAAAAGGGTTGGGAGGGTGGGGTTTGGAATGTGTAAACGGGACAGGAAGAGTGAGTTAGGGAGGTATTTATAGGAATACCGGAAGACGCGTGTTAGAGGTGTGGTCCTGCTCCCGAAATTACGCTAATTAGCTTCAATTCACTAGCAAGGACCACACCATCAACCGAATGTGTTTAACGATTTTATTTGTGAGATATGAATGAAAGAAGAATCTTCGTTGATTCCGTCGGTCGGTCGGATAGGTTGTGGGGAGCTACGTCAGAGAATCCGCCGTGGCACCCGGGCACGACGAACCCCCAAAAACCCCAATTATTTGAGATGTGATTGAGCAGCTTGAAGATCTTTGAGATCTGACCGGATGTAGCGGTGGTATGCTTGCGAGGACCAGCAGCCCATGATTTGGATGAAGTGTTTTGGGATGTCATTACGGGAGGCTGAGGTATTCTAAAGGAGTGTACGGAGTTCAAGGTGGGAGAAATGTTGGACGAGGAGAGAATGTGGTGGAAGTGCTGGTGGAACCAGAATCTGGTAGCTACTTTGCCGGATTCTGAGATGAAGAGTGGATCCGTTGGTGATAGGCTCTGGGATTTTCGAAACTGCAAGTATGTGGAAAGGGTCTCAATGAACTCAGTGGTGACTGTATCTTGAAGTAAAAGACGGGCGTAGGTCGGCCTGATTGGTTAGTTTTTGTTTGCTTTAAGTAGAATGTCATGGTGTCTTCTGAAAGATAGGATAAGTCAGATATGCAAACATGGCGGTGTGGATCGAAAGTGAGGTTTGAAGCAGTAAACTCTGAGCATCTGAGGAAACCAAAGAAGGCCAGGGAGAACATGGCTTCCAAGGTTAAGGCAACGTGCGGATTGCTGTATCTGGAACGGATAGTGATGATGCATGCGGACAGTAGGTCAAAAGTGAGGGGGAGGCAACGAGGACTTTGTGTGGGCTCTTTCTTTGATAGACCTTTGAGGAGCGAGGCTAATTGGGAATGATTTGAGGCCGAGCATGGGTTTCCGGTTACGAGTTTGCAGAAGAAGTTTATGCCACTAAGGTAAACTTTGATAGTAGGCGTTTTGATGGCCATCTGTCACGGGGCATGGTGGAGGACTCAAGTACAGTCCAGACAGAGTAGTGTGCAACAGATATTTAATGCAATGAAGCCAATACAGATCCACGGACGAGACAAGAGACGAGGGGGGGAAATCCAGCAGGAACGAGACGGGGCAGGCAGACAGGAAAACCGGGAACAGGACGAGCAAAACGGGTGGGTAGACATGAAGCATGATCTGGCAGTGAGTGACTGAGAGGCAGGGTTTTTTTAAAGTAGGTTGAACAGGTGAAGGGAGTTGTGCTGATGAGGAGGGAGTGCTTGATTGGTGATCAGAGGCAGGTGAAGGAAGTTAGGCTGATGCGGAGGGAGTGACTGACAGGTAGAGTGAGGAGGGTATGGAGCTACACAAAGACACACAGAAGACAGAAGGCAAAGCCTAATCGTGACACCATCATGGAATGAGCCAAGCTGTCCAGTAAGACGAGAGGGTGGATGCTGATAGGCTATCGAGTATGGAGTTTCATGAGCTGGTGATCAGCGGTAGAAGGGCGAGGTTTACAAGAGAGCTGTCCAGTAAGACGAGAGGGTGGATGCTGACAGGCTATTGAGTATGGAGTTTCATGAGCTGGTGATCAGCGGTAGAAGGGCGGGGTTTACAAGATGAACGTAAGAGCCGAATATGGAAGAACAGGCATCGGATGGGTGTCTGCATTAGGGGCCAAGCTTCTGAACCTCTGAAATGCAAAACGAGAAAGGGAGTCAGCGATAGTATTAGAATGCCCGGGAATATGAGCGGCACGGAGAAGGTAATTGTGTGTGAATGAATGCCAGGTTAGACGGCGAATGAATGGCATGATGGATGGCGCGTTGGAGCGTCCTTTGTTGATTATGTCAACTACTGGGAGGTTGTCGGAGTGAATGAGGATGGACTTGCGAGAACACTCATGGCCCCACAGAATGGCCGCGGCTATGATGGGGTAGATCTTGAAGAGTGCGGAAGAAGTTGCTAGGCAATCTCTCACAAGCTCGGGGGGCCATTTTGCTGCGAACCATCTTCCGTTGTAGAAACCCCCAAAACCAACAGAAGGAGCAGCGTCCGTGTACAAATGTAATTTGTGTGAGTGTATTACTTTGTCGTCGTAGAAAAAAATCCCGTTCCAATTGGAGAGAAGGTTCAGCCAGAGACGGAGTTCGGAACAGCTTGAAATGTCCAGTGACAAAGTCCAAGGATCAATAATGATCCGTTTCTTTCCCGAGTATTTCCTAGTTGCGAAGCCGATGGGGCTTATGCGGTAATTAGGAAATGAAGCTTGAGTGAATAGGCTGATCATAAATCCTTCTTTCACTTCCTTGGCGAGGAGCTGGTCAACTGACTCTTGTTCTTTGAAGGCTGACTGAAGATTTTTGCATTTGAAAGGGGTGGACGGTTGTGTGACGAGTCCCGGGTGGAAACCTTTTTTAAGTCCCTTGATTAGGAACTGGACGAACGTCAGATCGAGGTGGTTTTTTAGAGCTGCTGCTATGGCTGAGATGTTGATGGGTGTCGAGAGGTGCTTACCTAGATCTGGTGAAGTGGGGTTGTGAGGACATGCCGGACGGACGTGGCTTCCTCTGCAAAAGGAGCAGATGTGGAGGATCATATTGGGACATACTGGGACATATTGCAACCGGTGTCATTGAAGTTGTTGCAAATGGAACAACCTCCATGGAGGAATATGGGCCTGCCCTTTTTGTCTATACCCTTTGATACTGGAAATTTTACAGATGAGGTGAATGGTAGAGGTTTCGTGGGTATTGGGAGGTTCGAGGGTGATAGGCAAGAGAAAGTTGAAGCTCTTTTATGAGCTTGCTGTGGCTTGGCGTGGGCGGGAATGGAACAAAAGCTGGCTGGGTGGGATGGGGCCTGGCACAAGGAACAAGAGGTGGCTGCCTGAGCGGCAAATATGCGGCAGTAAATTTCGTTGTCGATGGCGCCCCAGTATGTGTCCTCGTTGAACTACTGCAAGCAAGCAGCAGCTTCTGAGGCAAAGTGGATATGGTATTGGTAGAACCCATTTCCTCCAAAACGGAGGGCTAGATTAAGGATGATGGTCAAGTAGTTGTCCAATTCCTGTTGACGGCTGGGATTTTGGGAAGAAATCATGTCTCTAAAAAGAGAGAAAGTGTAAGCGAATTCGGTGGGTGTGAGATCTTTGGAACGGGTGGGTGTTTTCTCTTTTGGGTGGGTGCATTGGTCGTGGTGTTCCGGTAGAGGAACTAGAGGTAGAAGCCTGCTGCTGTAAATACTGTGGATTATAGCTGTGAGCTGGCATCCCGGTGCTGGTAACTCCGGCTAGCATGGGTGGCGCGACTGGGAGGCGTGAAGGTCTGGCATCCCGGTGCCAGGGGTTACACCAAGCTATGCCATGAGCCCCGGTTAGAGCTGCTGGCATCCCGGTGCCGTAAGCCCCGGTTAGAGCTAGCTTCTGCGGTGGTTGTGAATTGGCAGCGAGGGGCCCTAGCGTCCCGATGCTAGTTGCTCCTGCTGAGGCTATCTGGAGAAGTAGCTGGTGCTGGACGGCAAGGTGTGCTGATGTCCCGGTATTGAATTCCCTGGATGCCGCATGCTGCGGTTGCCTGTGTTGGGTGACCTGTTGGGAGGATGTGAAATTTGGAATACCGGTATTATAAGCTCTGTCTGAACATTGTCGTTTGTTTTGCAGGTGATCTTTGTGCTGAGTGATTTGGGTGTACTGTATCTTTAACCGGATTGGTGACGTCTCGACGTGTTGGTTTTTGCACGATGACGTCATCCGGAAGAGAACCGGTGTTTACCGGGCGGTTACCACGGCGGTTGGACATAAGTAAATCGAAGAGTTTAGCTGTTTTGTCCGATCGGTGGAAAGGGATTCCGTTTTCCTTTAATGCTTTTTGTAGGTCCAGTTGGAGATTGGTGAAGGCTGGATTTCTGGGTATCGCGCCGGAGCGTGGTGACGGAGTGTCCGGCTGCGTGTGGTGAGCCCGGAATAGTTAGGATTGAGGTCGGGAGGCTGACATCCTTCTCGTGGGTGATGGAGTCGGGGAACTGCGGCCGCGTTTTTTGGATTTTGAAAGGACTTGCCCCCATTTTGCTGATGAGAGAAGTGAACCGGAATACTTTGACGAATTGTCGAGTGAACTGTGGTAGTTCTGCAGGTTATGAAGGGACGAACCGGGGGGGATGAAGACTTTGGAAGGAACTTTGTGAGTGCTTGCTGGACTCGGTTGCTTCTCTGGTGAGGAAAGCGGTGTCTGGATCATGGAGACGCCGTTGGAGTTTTCAGATCTTGTGGAATCTTGGAGTGGTTCCTGCTGGTCCCTTCTAAAGAGATCGTCGTCAGAAAGGGAAAGCGCGATGGCATCCATGGTGGGAGCTAGGTAGGTAAAGTGATCGTTAGTAGAGTACTTACGTTCTGATTGTTCGATCTTGTGTTACCTGCTTTGGGTCCTGGCTTGGAATGGTTTGGAATGCGTAAACGGGACAGGAAGAGTGAGTTAGGGAGGTATTTATAGGAATACCGGAAGAGGCATGTTAGAGGTGTGGTCCTGCTCCCGAAATTACGCTAATTAGCTTCAATTATTGGAGATGTAAAGCATGCATTCTTTTAACCCTTTAACCCCGAGCGACGCCCAATTCCCAAAAAGTCGCGAGAGTGTTTTGCGAAGAAGAGCGTCATATAAATCACTTTTCTGAACCGAATATAATTAATTTTACCCACATGCTATATACCTACTTAATGACGAGATTCTGAGAAACAATACAAAAAACGTAATTTTACTCACTCAAAACACAATTATACACAAAGTAATATATAAACTACCAAGTTCCAGCACAATACCACATATTTTTCGGCGAGCTACAGTGAGCTACGCACTCCGAATGAAGATTTCATCACAAAAAAAGAGACAGTCATGGCCGAACGATAGCTTAGCAAGCATGACAATTCCACCCTGAATCCGCAAATATCTTTCATATTTCTCTCCTTCAAACCATTCAAACATTACACCGTGGAACCCACACAAGCACGACGAAACCACAGAGCAAAAAATTTGAAATGCATCATACCTTGAGCTGGTCTGCTGGGTGAAAAACACTGTAAATCCACATAAATCCTTTTGCTACGTATGCGCCCGATCCTTCTCTTTCATTTGAGAGTAAAATAGAGTTAATCAAGGCATTTATGCATAGATAGTCCTCCTTTTACTTTTCAGCGAATCATTCCGACGCTTGGTCTGTTGCGCAACTCTTTTGGAGTTTTAGTGGCTAAAAAGTCTGTCAATCACCTGACTGCCCAGCCCACTGCATTCTACACGCATTTCCACATTCGTAGGCATATCACATGTGCAAATCGAACAATCATAGGCTTCGAAAACTGCCAATACACACACAGGGAGCGACGAAAAAATCACAAACACATAAATCAGGCCCCTGAGAGGTCAAAAATGGTTCAAAATGATGCCAAACTGCTGTATTAGATTGAACCCTGAGCTGGCATGAACTCTCTGTACTCAAACTTCTATAAACTTGGCCTGCTTCACTTTATCAAAGCCAATTCTTTTTTTAAAAGTGCTTTCTTTTCCAGGCGAACCTGAACATTTTTTATTTGAGCTGTGTGTTATATTCATTCAGCATTAACCAATAACATATACACTGATATGTACATATATTAAAAAACTATCACAAGTGTTAGTGTTATAATACCATTGAAATTATTCAAATAGACCTTGTAGTTAGCAAGATAAGCCCCTTAGAGTGTGGGTATGAAATGTTGGAGTGGAGGGGCTCAAAATAGGCTTAGGGGTTAAAAGGTTAAATGTCTTTTTGCATTATGTTATGACTTAGATTCAACAGCATTATTGGAAAATATTTTTTCATATAGAACTGTGAAGACAGCAGTGAAAAGCTTATAAATATGACCTATCTGGACTTCTGTCTCAGAGTATACTCATCAGAACCTTGCTGAATGTCCAAGAGACAGTTGCGGTTTTTCATTGTGGGAAATGATTCATGACCCTTGAACCAACCATTTAAATAGTTGATACATTGATGTAAAATGTCACCTATTCAAAGTTTCACAGGGGGAAAAAATAATCCAGAAACGCACGACTTTCGCTGACAGGAAGGTATATGCAGGACCGATGGACAGTGCATCGTGGTGAGGACCGCAGAACATGCAGAATGAGAAAATTGGAAGTTGAGGTGTGAAAAGAAGACGGACGCACAGAGGGGGAGAGACCGACTGTGACCACAAGCTAGCAGAGAGAGAGAGAGAGAGAGAGAGAGAGAGAGAGAGAGAGAGAGAGAGAGAGAGAGAGAGAGAGAGAGAGAGAGAGAGAGAGAGAGAGCAAGGAAGAGAACAGAGAGGAGATACCGGTAAGAAATGAGGAAAGAGAGCGAGAGAGCAGAGGAGAGAATAACTCCTGAGGCAGCTGGATGCCACAGCTTATTTCCAACTGTCTGTCGGCTGAGCCAATGGAACATGAAATTGAATTATCTTCTCTATAAGTTACAAAGTCAATGGAGCTGAGAAGGGGTTCGAGACGGGGGAGTATGAGAGGGAGAGGAGGGGATGGAAAGAGTGAAGAGGAGAAAAGAGGAAAAGAAAGTTACAGCTGCTGTCTTCTCTCCAACTTGGTTCTAAATAATATATATCATGTGTATTGGTGATCTTCAGAGTCATGTGTCATGTGGACACAAAATAGGACCTAACAGACAGGGCTTGAAATTACATTATTACCAGGGAGGCAGATCAGATGGCGACACTATGGGGCTACTGTGGAGCAGAAAAGTGAAAATCTGTAACGCAGAAAACTGTCTTAGTGTTTGATCAGTGTATGTGCTGCACTGCTACAAATCAGATAAAATCATCAGCATGTAAACACAGTAGTTTAAACATTTGTTTTCTGTCTGTTGGCTCTGGTGCATAATAAGGTTTGTTTTTGCCTTTTCCCTTCACCCTGTAGTTAAATTGTTGTATTGTGTCGTCGTATTTGCCCTCAAACAAAACAAATGCAGTAGTGCATTCCTTTAGTGCAGGTCTCGGCAACCTTTACTATCCAAAGAGCCATTTTGCCCTATTTTCCACTAAATAAAATTCGTCTGGAGCCGCAAAAGCTATTTGATATCACAGTTTATAAAGTTGTATATATAGTTATATTATATATACAAAAACTATAGTTTGTTGTATTTATGAAATTATAGAACAAGAATAAAGACATTTGTTGACATTTTATTGCTATTTTACGTGTTATAACAATATCAACCTATAAAACTGCCTGTGCCAAAGCACACTGACTGTAATCCTGCGGGCTTAATATTTCTTTCTTTATCCGAAAAAGTTTGGCACGCTTCTCCTCACACAGCGTTGCCAACAGCGGCGCAAAAAGTACATCCAAAGCTGCAACCCGATCGGTTATGACCTTTATAAGAGATTCGCCCAGCGGTTTTCCCGAAAATCGGAGCAAAATCGCCCCATTGACTTGAATGGGGTTTCGGCGTGAAGAGAGCAAAAAAAAACAACTGAACTTTGGACCCATATTGACAAGCCATACTTTAACGTAGAAAAATTATTTAAAGTTTAAAACGTAGACAAAACGCTGGACGTTATTGAGCCAAATGGACATTTTGATAGCTAGCACAGTTTTCATGAAGTCACAGATTAAGTTTCTGGAAAATTTGGGTCTGTTTCTGACTTTATAATGGGTGTGTATTGCGCAGTTTAGAGTGTGTGATGTCACCGCTAGAGTGAAGAGGAGCTTGAGATTCTTGTGAAAAAAATATTTGTCTTTTGCCACTGACTCCACAATTTTCACTCTTCATATATATTTTTTAGATTCTAAAGTAGCTAATCTTGTCCTTGTCGTAGAAAAGTGATTGTGGAATCCAGCACATTTACACATTTGGCACCAAATCACTTAATTGAGAGGAAAACCAACTTTCTGCTCCATAGAGACCAATGTTAAATTTTGCTTCAAAAACATCTTCCACAGAACATGGTACCCCATTTGTACATCGCCAGTTAAGCCACATTTTTTACACTACAAACATAAAAACACATCAGCGCGTTCGGCAGAGTCTTATCTTTCTCACAGTATCCATATTTTGGCACTCAGACAGCTGCTTTTTGTTAAAAAGAGGCAGGGGTTTTGTTCAAAATCACTGTTTACATCACTGTTTACTGTAACGTTTCTTAATCAGTCTGCTTCTCTAACCAGGTGCGTCCTCACCATGGCAACCAGTTACACACACGCAGGCACGCACGCTCTCTCTGTCTGTCTCTCGACACACACACACACACACACACACACACACACACACACACACACACACACACACACACCTTGGAGATAGTCTGTCAAAGCCATTGTTAGATCGTCTGTCTGTCTGTCTGCCTGCCTGTCTCACTCACTCTGTCTCTCTCTATCTTTCTCTCTCTCTCTATCATACAGTCAGGTTAGATAGGTCAAACAAACATAGGACCTAAACCCAGGAGACCGCTCTTCGTGTCCATGGTAAAATAGTCTTTCGTACTTTACTTAAACAACCAGTTATTTTACGTAAAATATGCTCATTTTCAACCAAACCATGATCTTTTCGGAAGCCTTACGAAAAACTTTTGTTGCCTAAGTAAACCAAGTCAAGAGTCCAAAAGTGACCCAAGATGAGAATAATTTGTAAAAGGCTATGGCTAGTTCTTCTGATAAATATCTGTTTTATGTGTTCTACACAAAAATAAAATGGTATTGTGTAAGCATTTTCTTTTAAAAGTTCCTATTTTTATGCTTTGGAAATATTATCACTGATAAACAGGTGTGCCAGTGAAGTGAGTGAAGATAACGGAAAGGTACAGACAGACAATCCCACAGAGAGAACCCAATAGACACACAGCACAGCAGACATGAAGTCAGATAAAGACAGAGCAAGAGAAAAGGAGACAAAGATAGATGCTTTCAAATTAAAAGTAAATTCCCTGAAAAACAAGTCTGTCTTTTTTTTTTTTTTTCCTCCCCCGAGCCATTCTGTTTTCCTGATAAAGCTCAAGCTGGGCTGCTGTCATTAAAAACACTGGGTCCCAGCCTTGTAATTATATGGCTTAATGATTAGGCTGCGGCAATTTCATCTTGCTTATTTAGCTGATAAAGGAATTGGAATGAACACTTCACCCTCCCATATCTATACCACACACACACAAACACATGCAGGCGTTTTACCGTTTGAATAAACATACGCACGCTGCCACGTCACGTTTACACGTTTACACATGTAATGCAGACACACGCTTAATGCTCACACATGCTTTGATGACACATTTACACACACATAAAAAAACAGGTACTTGTGTGCACATGCGTTCATGTTCCATATGAACACATGCAGGTTTTATAATAATGTTTTGCAATTGCCAAAATATAAAAAACTGGAACTCATTGCACAGTTATTTAAACCACTTCCTCATGTCACAAATTCCAGAACACTTTTTTTGCAAATAACAACATACGGTTATCGACATTAGATAGTGTTGTTTGTTAAACACTCCCATTTAAAGACCCCACTCAATATCAATCACCAGCACCCAGAATGCACCTGTGAAAACAACTGTAACCAATTAGATTACCCAGAGCCGATCAGAGCTTGAACACTATAAATAGGATTTAGTTTTGATCTTTTGTGTGCACAACAATGGAGGCAATTTTGAAATGAGAGTTAAGAGATCTGTAATTGCAATGCACTGCATTTTTGTATTTTAACAGTACACCACAGTAACTATGTGTGTCATCTTCCGTTACAGTAATTATGTCTGATACTCTGAGTATTGAGGAAACACATTGCATTCATTTTCATTATCTATATTTACAGCATGCTATAGAGCAGTGGTTCCCAAACTTCTTCTGTCAAGCCCCCCTTTGATGATATAGGAACATTGTAAATGTATTGTTCAGTTTGTTTTACTGAAAATAAAATAGCAATAATAAAATCAATTTCCAAAAAGATTGGACTTTGGATTGCTTTCAAGTAGTGCTTTCACACATTAATTGTATTACATTCTTGAATATATTTTAAAGTAAAATTAACTTCAAATGTTAAAATTTAAGTTAGGAACAGTGCAACAACTTACAGTTCCCCATTTAACAGTAGATTTTTCAAACTGAATTAGTGTGCAAGAAAATGAAAAATCCTACATATAGAATAATGATCAAAGACTAGATGTCACTCAGTGCTTTCATTATAGATCACATTCCTATTCCTACATGTAAATTGCCTTCTGACACATTCATTTGTAAATAAAATGAATTTAATTTATTTTAAGTGCAAACAACGTATATTTATTTTTATTTCTTAGGTGCAACCATATGATATAGTGCCCTATCTTTACAACTTGTTTGCAATTGTATCTGTTATTTTATTTTATATTGTTTTACCGGTGTGCGTACCGGGGTTGGTGATAAAGCCCTGTAGTTCCACTGCGCCCAGTTTGGGAACCACTGCTATAGAGGAATATGAAAAACTTTAGATACTCGTGTTTTATTCTTAGTATATCAGTGTGCTGTCGGCATGTGTAAGGAGCAATATATCTGGGGTTTGTGTCTAAAGTTGTGATGCAAAAATACCACTTTAGATTCTTTTTTATAGTTTAGAATTAATTGTTTACTTTTGCAAGGAATGTTTGATATATTATATTTTGTGAATTTTTATTTGTAGGTTTCAACAAAGAAAGCTCTAATTTCAGAAATTGTGTTTTTGCACTACAATTCTCAACCCTTCCTTATTCAATAATTCTAATTTTACTTGTACTTCCACTCCACTACATCTCAGAGGGAAATATTGTACTTTTAACTCCATTACATTACTTTGTACATTATTATTTTTCAAACCTTTGCTAACTGAAGAACAGTATATAAAGGAGTTAAAATGAGCTCCACCTTAAACATCTGCAGCAGGAATAATGATCAAAACAATATACATATGTAATATCCATATATAATAGTAAAACACTGACAGGGATCATGTTTCTGCAAAAATGAGTACTTCTATTACTATTGTTTGTAGTCCAATTACCACATTTTCAGTTTTTCAGTTCAGTGTGAGAAATCTAGTCTGTGTTGGGTATAGCCCAAATTCAGAAATCTCAAATTTGCCTCAGAGGGCTTTACAATCTGTACACATGCAACAAAGACCAGAGTCCAGATACAACCACTATCCATGGAAACCTATAAGCCGAGAAAGCACAAAGACAAAAAAAAAGCAAAGTTAGTATTGTCCATTAATGGGACATTAATTCATACAGAAGGAGAGAGAGGAGCTCAGTGTATCCTAGGAAGTCCCCCAGCAGTGGGTCCAAGGCAAACCTGAGCCAGCCCTAACTATAAGCGTTATCAAAAAGGAAAGTCTTAAGCCTACTTTTAAATGCAGGCATAAGACTGTGGTGAGACCCTGAACTGAAACTGGAAGCTGGTTCTACAGAAGAGGAGCTTGATAACTGAAGGCTCTGGCTCCCATTCTACTTTTTAAGACTCTGGGAACCACGAGTAACCCTGAATATAGGGAGCGCAGCTCTCTAGTAGGCTAATATGGTACTATAAGTTCCTTAAGACATGATGGTGCCTGACCAATTAGGGCTTTGTAGGATCCAAAGAGAACCAACATTTTCTGAGCATGTTGCTTTTGCAGCTTAACTAGCAAAGCCTCAGATGTCATTGCCCACTCTGCATCGCCAACACATTGCAGTGACGCTACTGCTCGCACACATTCACGAATGTACGAACGTACGTAAATTGAGAAAGAAAACCAGCAACAGTCTCCTTCAAAATAAAAGCAATGCAGCTGTATTCCATGCATGATGTACACTTATTCACATTTTATTTCTAATTTCCCATTGACGTCCCGCGGGCTGGTCGTGACAACCAAAGGGCCAGGTATGGCCCGGGGGCTGTACAATGCCCAGGTCTGAAATAGACCATTCAAAACCCAAAGATCATGACGACACATTTTACAAAACCATACTCCCTAAGTGCACCACACCCATGTATCCTGCAAAATAAAGCACTGTACTTCAAACTACAGTTTATCAAAATCAAACTTTTGCAAAAAATGGCACAGTCATTTTATTTAGATTGTTGTACAACCAACTACACACTGTTCTCAAAAGTACTCTCACTGAAGAAAAACAGTGAGAGTACTGCAGCTCATAAAGGTGTGAGAGTTGGGCGCTAGTGAGCAAGATATGGAGTGTAACGGCCACTTGCTAGGCGGAGCCTATCGGTACAATTGGGAGCACCTGGCCAGTCTCCCAGGGGTATTTAGCACCTGCCTGCCACAGTCCACGAACTCCTCTGTTCCTACAGCACCATGTTTTCGTTTGTTGAGTATTAAATGTACCCCTTTCCGTTTACAAACCCGTGTGTCTCCCGTTTTTGTCATGGCTCAAGAGCAGGGTTGTGACAGGAGTAAGACGCAAATTTTAGTGCTCCTGCAGAACCAACAATATTTTTATCAAAAACCAGCAACTATTACAGAAATGCCAGCCTCAAAGCTTACTGAGGACAACTCAAAGAGGCCAAAAGCTGATTTATGTTTTGAATGGCAGAAAAAATTCTAAAATACAAATAAATCCGGCAGTAGCTCATCGCAGCCTACAAGAATCACGAGACAGAGCCCACCAGGTGACCCAGACCAACCTTCTCCCACCCAAAGTGAAAGCTCAGGTATGACCGCTGAACGAATGAAAGCGGACATCTTATTTTCCCTAAAGGGAGAGATTTCTGAAATTATAAGAGAGGAAACTCAGCCTATTTATCAGATAAAATTGAGGGAAGTTTAAGATTCACAAACCAAAGATACTATGAACACGGTAACAAGGCAAGCAGATTATTAGCATTATTAGCAAGAAAGCAGCAATCTAATACGGTACAGAAAATGAAATCAAAAGAAACGTTCGTTACAAAACCTGATAAAATAGCAGAATCCTTCGCAAAGTTTTACGAATCTTTATACAAAAACACGGATACTTGCTCTGATGATACAAAACTTACAGAGTTCCTAAATCCTATTAAGTTAACTGAACTGACAGAATCAGCAGCTAAGGAATTAGATGAGCCTATTGAGGAATGGAAGATCAAGCAGGTGATCTCAATACTCAAAAATAATAAAAGCCCAGGACCAGATGGATATATTAATTAATTTTATAAAACCTTCAAGGATATGTTATCAACACTGTTGCTAAAAGCATACCACCATGCATTAGAATCTTGGACTGAGGCAACTATAGTGGTAATTCATAAAGAAGGTAAAGACCCCACAGAGTGCCAATCCTATAGACCAGGGGTGGCCAACCCGCGGCTCCCGAGCCGCATGTGGCTCTTTGCCCGGTTTCATGCGGCTCTTACGTTCATATCGAAGTTTGTATTTGTGTTTTTTTAATGTGCGTGTTCGCTTCGCTTGAGTTAAATACGGTATTTTCGTCAAACGCGCATGTGCGGCCACAGATTACGTTCCTCGTCGACCCATTTAACGCCGAGACGGACTGTTTGAAAGCCCCGCTAGTCACAGATGAGGATGCGGCTGAGTTGGAGATGATCGATCTTTGTGAGGAGGACCAACTCAAACCTGCTTTAAGGGACGGGACCATTGAGTTCTGGAAAAGTGTGCCAATGAAAAAATACCTCAATGTCAAACGGGCTGCGCTTAAGATACTGTCAATGTTTGGGTCAACATACGTCTGCGAGTCTGTGTTTTCTACCCTGAAACACGTGAAATCAAAGCATCGATCTGTTCTGACTGACACCCATGTGAAAGAATTGCTTCGAGTGGCAACAACGGAATACAAGCCAGATTTGAAGAGGATTGTTCAAGGCAAGGAATGCCAGAAGTCCCACTAAGTAACATGCATAGTAAAAGAAAAACACTATTGTAAATGATTATATTTTTGTTTGTGGACTTGGTTGAACTGAGAGTTTGTCTGTGTGAGACAGTGCACACAATGTTCATTGTTGAAAATGACTGGCCTGTGGTCTTAGGAGTCAATTTCTGTCATTATCATGTTGGTGTGTGACATTTACAATAAATCTGGCTGAGCAAAGGTATGTGTGTGTGTGAGGAAGGGATAGGGTGATGTTCATGTGTGCCCATGTGTATGATGTGGCTCTTTGCGGTAACACAGTAAAAAATGTGGCTCTTGGTCTTTGACTGGTTGGCCACCCCTGCTATAGACCGATATCATGATGAACGGGGACTTGCGCATTCTAACAGCAATCTTAGCAAGAAGAGTTAATCATATAATAACTGGAATCATCCATCCTTATCAGATGGGATTCATCACTGGAAGATACTATGGCGATAACTTAAAACGCTTACTAAACATAATATCCCATCAAAAAGAAGAGAAAACAGAAGCAATAATTATGTCCAATATTGGATTATGTCCAATATTTCTTCCAAACGCTAAAACAGTTCAAATTTTACCCCAATTTTTAAATTGGATACAAACATATTCATCACCGCAGGCAGCTGTTAAAGTTAATAGATATAGATCACAAAGATTGACATTAGAACGCGGCTGCAGACCAGGCCCTCTATCACCCCTGCTGTTTGCAATTAGTATCGCACCCTTGGCCCAGCTCATCAGAGATAACAAAAAAAGGAACTAATACATAAAAAAAGAGCATAAAATATCTCTTTACGCTGATGATGTATTAGTATATCTGATGCAACCTGCATCAACAATACCACATCTAAAAGAAACTCATCTCACAGTATGGATACTACTTAGGATACAAGGTAAATGTGGAAAAAACAGAGGCTATTGATGTCAAAAGTAACATCTCAAGAAGTGTAAAACTCCAAAGTGGATTTAAATGGCCAAAGGACGGTATAAAAAACCTTAGCATATACATCCCCCCATTCTTAAAAATAATTCGGTGCATTGATAGTGACCTGGAATGATGGTATACGCTCCCTCTGACCCTGCTCGGTCGTATTGAAAGTATTCACATGAATGTTCTGACCAGACTTCTCTACTTATTTCAGATGCTACCTATTGAAAAACCAATATTTGATAACCTGGATGAAATAATTTCCAAATTTATCTGGCAAAAAAAGCGTCTAGACTCAAAACCTTACAGCTATCGAAGCTAAATGGAGGCCTGAAACTTGAGAAAAACGTATGCCCAGAGCCCTTACACAGAGATGGGCAGTATTTCTATTACTTGTATTTGAAATACGTATTTCAATTACTTTTGAGTATTTTGTAATTTGTATTTGATAGGGCCGATACAAAATCTAACGTAATTTGTAACAAAATACTTTAGAGGGGAGTAATTTTGTATTTAAAATAGTCAAAATACTTTCTCCACCAATCAAAAAACAGTTCACAAGTTCAGTCTTCAGATCTTCAGGTTGAGGTTCAATGGATTGTCTGTCAAGGTCAATATTTTATCTGAGTGTGACAGATGTCAACTAGCTTGCACTAGCAATGTATGTCTGGGTCTGGCTACATAGCCTATTGTATATACATGGTGATGGACGGTTATAATATCAAGCTAGCGATCGATGGTAACATGCTAATAAAGCTAGCATTACTAGCGTTAGCATGCTGTCTAGGCTAGTGCATAGCCAGAGTTTAGCAAGTTAATTTATCAGTTGAGTAGCTAGCTATAGGAAGAGGGAGATTGGGAGCTTGTATGTTCATGATAACCTTATCAAGAGACGTCTGACCATCTAATCTTGCACTGTATTACAAGTTATGCTGTATCTTCTCAATGTGAATGTCATAATGCCATATCAATTACTGGCAGATAATATAGCTCACAGTTAGCCAGGCTATGACAGTAGATGTCCATTTGTTCATATCTGGAACTCTTTTAGCTACATCAAATTTAAAAACTCACCTGAAGAGACTTCACCCTGACAGTCTTGATGATTTTGAAAGGCACAAGACAGAGTGTAGGCCTAATTATAGTGGCACCCCCTATAAGCAGACCCGCCTTTTTGAACACACAGTAACACAGGGTAAACTTGATTCTCTCATTACTTCGTACATAGTGAAGGGAATGCATCCTCTGTCTACAGTTGAACAAACTGAATTTGTTGAATTGATTCATGGATTAAACCCCAATCTGACAGTGATTTCCAGATGTACACTGCGAAGGAAAATAGAAGCAGATTTCAATGCCAAAAAAAATCTGAAAGAGAAACTGAAGACGGTGGAATATGTTTGCACCACTGCTGACATCTGGTCCACTAGTAAAACTAGCTTCAGCTCACTGGATCAAGCCAGATTCAACTGAACGTGAATCAGTCGTTCTCGCATGCAGACATTTCCCAGGTCCACACAACTACAACCGCATTGCTGAGATATTGGAGGAAATCCACTCAGAATTTGGCCAAAGCTTATGGGCTGTTAAGTGTTAAGTCCCATTCATAAAAATATATATATATACATAATCAATCAAGTTGTTGTCTTTTAATAGCTTTGCTTAGTTACACTGACATTCTGTGACTGTTCTTCCTTTTTGTGGGGTTCACCAGAGCTTTGTGTACATTATATACGGAAAATCCAGAAAAAAGTATTTCCTATATTTTAAATACATGTATTGTATTTTGTTACATTTTCTGGCACCAGTATTTTGTATTTTATGTTAACACATTTATTTGAGGGGTATTTTGTATTTTGTATCAAAATACATTTTGATATATTTTTGCCCATCTCTGCCTTAAAAATGTTGCCTTTTTTAGATGCGCCCATAAAAGAACTGGCAGAGTGGACTAAGATCACTCTTCAAAATCTGGAACAAAATACAGACAGCTTTTGGGATTCCGAAGATAATTCCATTATTAACAAGCATTGGATCTGTGGAGACCTTCACACCTACCAATCTAGACACAGGCTTTAGACAGTGGTCAAATATGGGACTGGTTTACCTCCACCAGCTATTAAATATGCATTACTTTTTGGTAAATCTATAGTGTATGAGCTTGAAAAGCTCTGTAGAGCTCAGGGTAACACCTGAGTAGGTGATCATTCTCTGTAGGAGAATTTTAGAGTATTGATTAGTACAGCTTTTGTCATTTTTAGTATTCCGATTTGAAGGATTTACTTAAAAGTGCTGTATATCATTTGGAAAGATATCACACTGACAATCATGTAGATTATACAGAGAATTATAGGTTCCTATATTTTCTTCTCTTCATAAAGCACAGCTATTATTATCACTACCATGAAACCCATTTGCTTGAATCCCTCTTTCCCCACACTTCCTATTTCCTCTCCCAGCATGTTCTTTCCACCTTGTTGTGTTTGCTGCCAAATTAGGGAAAAAGAAAAGGGATTCTTTTCTGTTTTCATGTTTTTTTGTTCACCTTCTCTCCTTTCCCATCTTTCCCCCCGCTGAATCATGTATGTAAAGTTGGATTTAATCACAGTGAGGGATATTGTAGTGCCTTCCCTCTACTGGATAGGGCACGACTATCTGGGGCCCCTATCTGCTAAACTATTCATGAACTGTGCTGTGCCTGTAAACCTGTCACCCTACCACAGTATAATATAGCACTTCCAGACCTGCTGGAGCTAAACACATTTTTTATTTCAACTTAATTTCCAGCAGCTTTGAGTGTGCATAATTGGCTAGAACAGAGCATAGTGCTCCTCATGTGCTTTACTCCAAATCAAAAATGGACAAGGGCCATGTAAAGCATAACATCAATACATGATTACCACATTAAAGTCCTCTGTCCTGCAGTGACAAACATTTAAAACCTAAATCACATTCCATCTCAACCCACCCTCCCCTCCCTATAAAAGCACAGTGAAATACAAAAATAATACGGGAACGGGGGATCGCTGCGGGAACGGGGGATCGCTGCGGCCTAGCGGGAGCGGGAGTCTGACCCTTCCTCTGCCTCCTACAAGGGTTGACAGGGCAGTCCATCAGGTCACGATTCGCCTTCTGGACGCTCCGAGGCCCTCCAAAGGCCTGGCAGGTTCCCGCAAACTGTTCGTACCACTCAGCGGAGAAGCGCTCAAAGCGTTGGTCCGCTGAGGCCAACAAGTCCCGGTTCGCCTTCTGGATAAGACAGTATCCCATAAATTGTTCATACCACTCCAAATGGTGGTCTGCTGAGTCCACTTCTGGCCAGATCCTTCTGTCTCGGGGCATGGTGGAGGACTCAGACGCAGACCAGGCAGAGTAGCTTGCAACATATATATTATTACACAAACTCAAATACAGGACACTCACACGCAGCAGGGGATCCACGGACGAGACCAGGGACAAGGGGAAAAATCCAGCAGAACTGAAACAGGGCAGGCAGACAGGGAAACCGGGAACAGAACAAGCCAAACTGGCGGGTAGACATGACAAGGATCTGGCAGTGAGTGAGTGTGTGACAGGGGTCTAAATAGTGACTAGAACAGGTAAGGGGAGTTGTGCTAATGAGGAGGGAGTGCTTGATTAGCTGATCAGGGGCAGGTGAAGAGAGTGGCTGACAGGTGGAGTGAGGGTGTGGCGCTAAACAGAGGCAAAGCCTAATCCGTGACAGGGGCTGGACTTAGGCTCAAGGTCGTCTTGAGGCAGCAAATAAGAAAAACGCTGGAGGACACCAGCAGTGAAGGAGGCAGTAAAGCTGAAGAAGGGTTGCCTTACAAGCTTGGTTTGCCGAGGGGGCACTGGAAAAAGCAGACGCAAAAAACATGAGGAGTTCGGAGGAATTATGTGAAAGAATCTTTGGTTTGCCTTTCAAATTGCAAGCTGTTAGTGTTTGAATTCAGTCACTTTGGCCCCATTCCCATTTCAAGTGTCATATTTAAATAGATGTTGATGCATGTAGATGTTGAAAAGAGGCCCCAGTATTGAACCTTGGGGAACACCACATGTCATTTTAGTCAGCTCTGATGTGTAATTAGCTACAAACAGTATTCTCGGTCCTTGAAGTAGGATTCAAACCAGTTAAGTGCTGTGTCAGATTCCAGTCGTTTAGCATCTCTCACCGCCTTACTAAACCTGTATTTTGCCTCTTTGTACAAGTCCTTGTCCCCACTCCTAAATGCCTGATCCTTGTGCAGCCTTAGCTGTCTGAGTTATGCTGTAAACCAGGGTTTATCATTGTTATAACTCACCCTGGTACTTGTTGGAACACAGCTGTCCTCACAGAAGCTGATGTACGACGTCACAGCCTCTGTGTACTCATCCAGACTGTTGGTAGCCGTCCTGAAAACATCGCAGTCTGTAGAGTTTAAACACACCCGAAGATCCTGCATAGCTTCCCTGGTCACTGCTTGAATTTCCCCACCACAGGTTTACAGAGCTTTAATTTCTGCCTGTAAGCAGGAATCAGATGGACCATGACATGGTCAGAGTGACCCAGTGCAGCGCGAGGGACGGCGTGATAGGCCCCGCTGATTGTGGTGTAACAGTGATCTAGAATGTTCTCCTCTCTGGTTGAGCATTTAATAAACTGTCTGTATTTGGGGAGTTCATGGCTGAGGTTTCCTTTGTTAAAGTCACCAAGGATAATAACTAGAGAGTCCGGGTTGGTCCGCTCCAAACACAGTATCTGGTCGGCGAGCATTGTCAGCTGTCACTCCTGCACGTTGGCCTGCGGTGGAATGTAAACACCGACCATTATCAATGAAGCGAACTCACAGGGGGAGTAAAAGGGTTTACAGTTAGTGACTGCATCCAGAGCTACACCAATAAGGGTTATGCTCTGAGAAGGGTTCAGGGAGCTCTTCTCCATGTTCACCCTGAGGCCCCACTAGGCCCCGTGAGAGTGAAGGCGAGCGGTTTTCTGTGCCACCTGAAGCTGGGATGGTGCACAGATCAGCCAATCGTCCAAGTACGGCAGTATCTTCATGCCCTTTGATTGCGGGGGGAAAGGGCAGCAGCAACGCACCTTATGAACACCCATGGGCAGAGGGAGAGTCAGAATGGAAGCACCCTGAACTGAAAGTGACGGCCTTGAAAGGCGAGATGAAGAAACTGTCTGTGGTGAGGCACAATGTGAACATAAAAATAGGCATCCTTCAGGTCGACAGACGTGAACCACTCTCCCCTGAAGGACGTTTGCTGTGCTCAACATGTAAAATGGCAAAACCTTCAGAAACTTGTTGAGTCCCCTCAGATCCAGGATTGGGCCACCAAATTTCTTCTTTACAAGTAAGTAGGTTGAGTAGAACCCCCCCAGGTTGTGAAAGGGGGTCCACCATCTCGGTTGCACCCTTGGCCCACGGCTAACTCCTGGCTCAGGGCAAGGGATTTTGACGGATCAGTGATGCTGGTTAGGGTGGACAGCACCCAGGGGTCCGAAGCATGAGCTGCCCAGTAGCTGATCTGCTGCCGTGATAAATAACCGACAGCCGGCCCAGTGACATCAGTTCCTGGCCCCCCTGCCTCTGAAGGCTTTGGGGGGGGGGGGGGGGGGGGGCGCGACTGTTAGTCCCTAGGTTCAGAGGTTGCCTGGAAGGCAAGCAGGTAGGGTTGTATTGCTAGTGGACCGGCCTCTCACTGAGGCCCGTGGTGGCTACTGGGGTGAACTAGGGCTGAAAACAGACTCAAGGGGCCGAAGACCAGAGAATGGAAGCTATCCAGTGTTAAGCACTGCCTCTGGCGGTCAGGAAGGATGAAATAGAACAGAAGCTAACAGGAAAAAAAAAGTTTCTTAAAACTTGGCAGGCTAAGTTTCATACTGAAATAATGACGCTGATCAGACAGCTGATGTAAAAAAAAAAACAGTCTATGATGAACCATATATTGACTAGCTGTGGTTGGGGATGCAACTACATCTTATTAAATATGGATCACTCTGACTGGGATCAAATCATCAATCATCAAGGAGGCATTACGTTAAGATTTTAATTCACCATTCACAAAATCATATATCAGCAGGGGATGATGGGGCTTTTGGTGATTACCAAAGATTCAGCTGTGACTGAATTTTATAAAATTTTAATTGCTATGTCAAATTCATGTTAAGATTATTGTGGTGCAAGCAAGAAAGTAAACATTTTTTTACTATATTTAATCGACTGGGCTTACGTCCTTGTTGGTGCAACCTGATTGATTCTGTTAATTAAATTGAATCCACATTTTTTCAAGCCAATCAGTACAGTGTATTAGCACTATTAGCAGTATTGTTCTGTTCTGTACTATGTCTTTGGTTGCTGCAAAAAACCATCTTCCCCTCTGGATCATTAAAGTTTCATCTATTCTGATTCATTTTTAATGCAGTTGTGTATGAACCTGCTTCAGCACTTCCCACTTTGACCGGAGTGTGTTACACTGATCATGGTGATGTGAGGTGGTGCTCTCTAAAAAAATAAATCAAGTAATTCACCTGTGTGAACAGTGAGACAGTCACACAGACAGGCAGCCATGCACCAAAAAAAAGAAATACACAGACACACAGGCTGGCATATGAATGAATACGCACATCCGCACACAAACACTTAATGCGCTGTGGTACAGGAATGTATTCAGGGAGCCAGCTTACGAGCCATAGACATCAATAACTCTGGACAAGCATTTTAATTATTAATGCTCTGAATTATAGATCGCACTATGGTGTGTGTGTGTGTGTGTGTGTGTGTGTGTGTGTGTGTGTGCAGTGGTGTACTTGAACATGTGCAGTCTCTGTGTCTATGAATTAAGTGCATGTACATGAGTGAGAGTATAGCAAGCTGTATGAAGAACAATGAGCTTCAGTGGTTACTGTGTGTGTGTGTGTGTGTGTGTGTGTGTGTGTGTGTGTGTGTGTGTGTGTGTGTGTGTGTGTGTGTGTGTGTGTGTGTGGGCAAGTGCATTACAACGGCAAGACACTGCATCTCCCTGAAGAAAGTAGCACATTCAGCAAATGCTCTTATCTTGTATTCAGTCGTTTATCTTGTTCATTTTATTAAAGTTGCTACGATTTTCGTGGTCCCTGTGGAGAAAAGCTGTAGTGTTTGCGAGCACCAGAGTCCCTCGAGAAAACCTCTCATTTTTGTCTGATTTCTGATATAGAGGCATCAGCATTAAAAGGACAGTTTCATTACCAATTAAAAGTTCCTCACAGAAACCTTAAATATTTCAAGTAAAAAATAGGAAATGAGTTGTTAGATACATTAGAGGTTTGCATGGCAATTTCATTTGTTCAAAGACAGATTCCACAACATTGAATACCAGAAAGAAAAACCTCTTTCAATGTTTTTTTTTGCTTGTTTGTACTTGTTAGAAGCACGAAATATAGCTACGTCATTTCCATTATTTTAGTTGAGTGATATATCCTCAGTTTTTGTGATATATTTCCCCTGCTGTTTGATGTCACAAAAAAATCTGAGATTCAGTTTGGGTACTCCTTTTAGCATTCTGTACATTATGATACATACATATTTAGTGCAGAGCCTTCATTTCTATAAAAAAAGTCAAATGTAATTTAATTTGAATGTGTGGACTATATGCCTTTTTTTCACATCCCAACATTATTTACTGCAAATTTTGTAACATCATGGTTAAACATCCTTGACTTTCTGTATGTTCTATTTACGATGAACTGATCTTCATAAGAAACTATGTTTTTGAACATAATAGAACTAATACTTTCGGGGCACCCAGACTGTAATAAAGGGAGTTTTGTGTGTACTCTTCTGTCATTAGATTGGGTTAAACATTGTGCCACAGGTGTTGTGCTGTGAAACCTGATTTTAAGTCCCATGTCCATATTTAAAAGTAATTGCTCATGAGCTCCAGAACTAAAATGGCATATCCCCAACCACTCCTAAACCCTGTAATTATAAATCCAATATCAAGTAGATGCAGCACATAATCCCTATGTTGTGATGAAACGGCTGTAGTTCCTGGCACAAAGCTTCAGCGAGACATGCTGTTCGATGGTCTTAACAGGCATATTTCAAATAAAATTTTAAATTTAGTAATAAAATTATGTATTGGTGTTGTACACATGACTGCAAACCCCAACATGGAGAGAACTCAGGGCCCTATTCCTCGTACGTGGCTAACTGAGTTAGCCGGATAATTTCCAGGATGAGATTACATAAGTGAGGCTTTTCGGTTCCTCGAAGCAAGTTTGGAAAAATCACAAAAAGCAACACATCCATAAGTCTGAACCTGCTCCAGAGCAGGCTTGAGCTAGATCCGCTGGATAAGCTGCCACTCCCCCGGGGAAAAGTGTCAGCTCCCTTCCTCAGAGATCCATCGATGAGGAAGCGATATTAGTCAGATTAGCGTTTTATAGGGAGAGAGTTCTTCGAGATCGCCAAGATCCGTTATCACATCATGATGACTTCCTGTACGAGCGCTATCGATCCTGCCGACAAGGAATCATTTATTTAAAGACCTTCTCGAGCCGTACATTGAACACCACACGCCATCTACTGTCTCACAGACTGTATCACAGCCTCGCGCTTTGTTGCGAGTGGTTCATGTTTGTACAGTGTCGGTGATGCGGAGAACATCGGGAAAGCCGCTGCATGCCGTGCTGTTCATAACGTTTATTTGGCGCTTAATAAACTTATGGATGTGTTCATTACATCACCATGGCACATGTTGTATCGACTCACCATTCTGAATAATGTTTGTGTGCTTAGTGTTTACTTGCTCCTGTGTCCTCTTGATGGCTGGTTGAACTACATGATGGTTGAAAGCACTCATAATGATATGACAGTATTATTAGTACACCATAGATATCATTGTTGTAGAACATGATTAAGGTGGACTCATGATAAGAATAGAGAGAATTACACACAATTTATTTTCACTGCTTATTATGAATAATACACACACACTGATCCGCCCATACACAGATTCGCACACGCATATTCAAACTCCTATTCTATATGGTAACCTACACATACATGTATATACACACACACACATATATATATGTATATATATATATATATATATATATATATATATACATGATACATAAGCGCATACAGTACATATATCCTCATAAGTATCTATTAATTCGTATCAGTTAGATACTCTTTGGGCTTGTTTTTATCTACTTATTCTGAAAGAGTTGATATCATTATTTTCGCTATAGATCTCATTGGATGATGCATTTCATTAAGCCTACTTAAAGAAATATCATCTGATTGATTGAGGTGATGAGGCTCTTAAAATTAACCGATACATTTTCCCAACACTTGCGCATTTAACGACGTCTGCGATATTTTGCCATGCTTCTCGTCTAGCCCTCGCAGTGTTAGATTTCGCCATGATTATGGTCTTGAATTCTTCGTATGTGTTCATGATCATCTCCTGCTCCTCAGCGGAGAAAAAAGAGGCTCTTTCTTTGCGTTTATTTGCTGTTGTACTGTTTGAAAATCATGGTTTCGGTGATCGACGCTTCCCCCTTTTGAAGTAGGATGGGCACGAGCAACGATCCTGTTGTCTGACATCTGGCTCGAATTAACGAGACTGTTTGAGCGGATCAGCCTTTGAGGAACCGACATAGCCTGATGTCAATCATCGAGTTAATTTAAGCTGGATAATAGGACATTTGATTGACTTAGTTGAGCCACGTACAAGGAATAGGGCCCTGTAGTGAAGTTTTGGGATGACACCACAATGGCGACAACAATGGTAGGAATTTGTATCAAAAGGAAATCAACAATTTTGCAGAGTGCTGCTCAGAGAACAACCTACTGCTCAACTTTAGCAAAGCCAAGGAGATGATTGTTGATTTTAGGAAAAAGGAGATGAAAATGTCTTGTCAACTTTTACAGGGGAGCAATAAAAAGAATCTTGACTGGAAACACTACAAACTGACATGCGATGTGCACGGCACAGGACATGAGGGTTCCCCAGTAGGTGATTAAAACCGCTCAGAACATAATTGGTACCCATCAACCGAGCATCAGTGATATTCATGAGGTGAGGTGCCTGCGCAGAGCCTAAAGGATATTAAAAGACAATACCCACAACAGTCTGCTGTGGTCTAGCAAGGGATACAGAAGTGTCAAACTTCAGAGCAGCTTCATTCAACAAGCTGTGAGACATCCTCGATTCTCGTAAATTATGATAAATAAATGACATAGAAATTTCTGTTATGCTGGTCTTGCATATTACCATATCATTACATTTAGCACTACCCTCATTCCCACAATTTAAAACACTTATATTTTATGTATGTATATATATGTAATCGTAAATATTCTTTGCAAATAGGATTTATTTTTTCATTGTGGTTTTATGTTGTTCGTTCTACTTAATGGACAATTTTTTCGTTTGTATTCCATTCCAATTTCAATATTTTGAATATATTTTGATTCTAGATTTGATTGTGCAATGCTTTACTGTATAATGAGGTTAACCTTGAATGCTTAGCTCTGAAACTTTAATTCTACATAAGACTGGAGGAGTGTGTTTAGAAACCCAAAGTCTTGAAATCACTTCAAGTCTATTCCACTTGCTTCTGTAATTCAATGCAATTTGATCATTTAATTTAAGTGTTTTTTGTCCCTCATTCTGACAAAGTGGGCCATGTTCATCAAGTTTTCCTATTCTTTGAGAATTTTAACAATGTAAGAAAATACATAAAACATGAAATATTTCCAGCACTAAGAAGGTTTGTTGCTAATTTTGAATCCCATTGAGATTTGATAAAATGCTAATATATACAGCATTAGGACAGAGCCTTTCTTAATTGAGTTGCCCTCGCCATATGTTTAAATAAGGTTGATCGTTATTTTGAAAAAGATATCATATTGTTGTTTGTTTATTATTTCTATTTTTAGTGGCCTTAAACAAACACCATTAAACGTCACAGGTCAACAAAATGGCCAAGACGAGGGCTCATAGCTAGCTCAGATACATCTGTAATAACAGCAGGAGTCAGAGAAACCATCACTAAAGATGTTTTTAGATAGCTGAGGTTATAACTATAGGGTTGATAAAATTAATTTTGAAGAGAGCGGTGAATTTTATGGATACAGATGATTCGATTAAACAGTGATATATATATAAGGTCTAGATATGCTTAAAAAGTGCTCATCCAACTGTCCAACCATGGGGCTGAGTCATATCATTTTTGTAGCTTTGTGAAATGTGCAATCTAAGAATGCCTACTCTGAGCAGTGATTGGTCAGATGTGTGGCAGGGTTGGAACTTTCTCTAGCTCTTTTTTTCAGTCCTCAAACAACTATTTGTCACTTTTTGGGTGAACCATTGGGTGAATATGCCTGTCTAGACAAGGACCCGAGCACATGCATACTATTGATGAGGTTGTGTTGTATGGCTACGGCTTGGTATTGTTTAACACATTGAAATGCCATTACCAAAACCAGTGCCCTTTAAGTGATACCGATACCAATAGTACTTTGATACACATCATGTGAATTATGGGTGGGGGAAAAAATCGATACAGCATAGTATCGCGATATTTTGCGTGGCGATATTGTATCGATACACGGAAGCCAAGTATCGATCTTTTATTATATAAACTAGAAACTTTTTGGGACTAGAAAAATAAAATCAATTGCTTTTTCAGTACACTAGATGGTGCCGAGTTGTTTTCTGGTGAGGTCAGCAGAGGTCCCGTTCAGCGTGATTGGTCAAAACAAAGATAGAGACATCGGAGAAAGAAATCAGAAATGCGCCGTCCGCATTTAAATCAGACGTCTGGACTTATTTTGGATTTTTTAAGAATGAAGGGAAGAAGGACATGAATATGACACATGGATATGACTCCGTCGCGGCGTTTTTTCACCGACACAGCTGTGCCCAAGCTCTACAGAGAAGTGCAGCTTAAAGTGGAGGAATCTTTGAGTACAGCCGTAAGAGTTGCATTAACTTGCGATGCGTGGACTGGAAGTGCAGTGGATTCCTATGTGACTATAACAGCACAATATCTCACAGAGGACTGGCGACTGCTGTCTCTCGTTCTCCAAACTAGAGCAGTACACGTAAGTCACACCGGGGCAAACATGACAGACCTCCTGCTAAATGCAGCACAAGAATGGAGGATTGCCGACAAAAACCTGGTGGTTGAAACCGACAACGCTTCTAACGTGGGCGTTGCCGTTCAGTTAGCGGGATTCCTGCATGTTGTCGAGGGGAGACCTTTTCAGGGGAGAGCCAGGCCGCTGGACTTCTGCTGCTGCTAACTTTCTGCAGCAAAGTCCCACCAAAAATGAACTGGATCCGGCTTACAATCAAAAAGTATTTAATTAACATGAGAAGCTAGAACAGTTGCAGACAGAATTACTCTATCGATATCAATATGTCCCTTGGGGCTGAGTCCTCACTTGCCCCACCTAATCGGCCAGCCCAGCTGGTCAACTCCCGAGTGGTAACGGTGCGAACAGAACCCAAAACTCTCTGGAACTATCCTATATTTAAAAGTCTCTGTCCGAATGTTTAAATGTCCAGTATCAGCCTCTGTGATTGGCCGAAATACAATAAACCCCTAATGGCTTTGGCCAGTTATCAGCTCAGTGTTTGGTTGAAGTCGTCCGGACTCCTCCTGCTCTGTTGGTCATCTTTCCAGCTCCTCTGTGTCCCCTTTGATGTCCCCTTTGATGTCTCTGGTCCTCGACCTATTCCCTTATATGGTCGTGAAGAGCCTGTCCTCTGCATTCCTCACTGACCCTATCTCACCTGATCTCTCTGCCTCATGGCTCAGAACCCCCTAACCTATGTGACTGTACTTTGGTTCAATACTTCCAATGATTATGTTAAAGACTCCTACAAGTAAACTTATTGCAAACGTATAATATCTTCTATAAGTAAACATCCTGTAAACCTATATTACATTCCATAAGTAAATATATTGTGACTCTTAACATAATTTACATTCTCATCATTGTGAGAATTTTATTCACCAGCGCGTAACTGGCCACGCATCGCAAGTTATACTGAGTTGTATAACTCTTATATCGTACTTATAGAAGTTATAGACACATTTGCATTCAGTTAAGATGGACTATGTAAACTGTGATACAAACAGTTCAGTTTGTCAGGTGCAACATTTATGACATTGTTGGTCTACTTGACAATTCTATTTTGCTGCAATAAAAATGATTGAAGTGAGATGAACAGACTGAAAACTTTATCTTATTAGATAAAACATGATGACACAGTTTTCCTTTGGGGACATGATTTGAAGTTGAAAAAAGCAATAAATCGCAATATATGTTATCGCAATGCTCAGCATATCGCAGTATCGTGATAATATCGTATACGGGGCCTCTGGTGATTCCCACCCCTAATGTGAATGCAGACCCACACTACACAGCGCTCATACGCCAGTTACCGCCAATAATAACATGTCGCATTAGCGTTCCCCCATTTTGCCATTCCTGGCAGTGTGGCCTTTTAGCTGCTGCGGTAGTTGACCAATTACACGTCACATTTAATTGAAGACCGCTTGCGGTGATTGGCTGCGAACTTTGTTTGTGTGGAAAAGATTCAATCAGTGGCGGGCCGTGTATTTTATACCTGGGCCTTCAGTGCTGTCCTACTACAGTTGAACCACATCCTAATAACCTCATTATGATGCCATCATGACGGGATACTTCGTCATTAATGGGCAATGCATAGTCAAAATCAAAGTAATTAACACAATGACAAGAACAAACTGACAAGAACTATGCAGGTAGAATAACATAACACCCAAATAACATGATTCAACAGGCCTCTGCACATTCCAACAAAACTGCGGTGCTAAAACACGTATTCCACCACGCACTCGAAGGTACCATTGAAATATTATTCACATCAGAGGGAACAATATTAACCATATCATTAAAACGACACAATAGAAAAATTAACACAGTAGTAGCGCTACTGCAGATGTAAAACAAAAGCAGTTCACTTACCAGAGCTGCTGTTCACTAATTAAAGACAAAGTCCATCCTCCTTTCTTTGATGACAAAGAGTTCAATGCCACAGTTGTACAGAACATCGGTGCGGTTCAGTTCCAGTAAGAAGTCCTTCTCGATTCATGGACGCCAGTGATGACAGTCGAGCCTCCCCAGTTGTATTTCTTGAATAAGTTTTAATGCGTTTGAGGGCTGAAAATGTCCGCTCCACAGAGGCAGTAGATATTGGGATTGTCACCGCCAAACATGCCAAAACGCTAAAAATGTAATGTCACGTAAAAAATTCTTGCATATCTTTAAACTTTAACTCTTACTACTACAAAGTTCTGCCAGCTAGTTTCACAACAGTCACGCTAGCCCACTGACCAATCAAGTCGCACGCTAATGCTGACGTATTTGTAGGCCAGCTAGCAGGCTTTGGCACGTCAAAGAATACGGCCAACATGTCAAACTAAAGATCTGATTGGTTGAACACTATGATAATCAACAACATCGTCCCCATTTACTTAAAACTGCAAAGGGATTTAATTCTGAATGCCTCTGGGCAGATTTTTTTACTTAGAAACAGCACAGAGGTGAAATCTGATTGGAAAAAAGCTCTACTTAAAACAAGCTGCACTGGAAGCAGAGCAACTGAGGAAGAGAGTAGCTATGCAATGAGATAATAAGCTAATGGGAAAAATATTTAGAATACATGTAGTGTATTTATGAAAAATTATTAAATTATAAAATAGCTATAACTTTGTGATTCTGTCTAGGTCGGCAGAGAAGGCCTTGCAGGCCCTGACGTCCCACTATTGAATCCCACTGGATTCAATAGAACTTTGCACTAGGTTATTTTGTTCGATCCATTAAAAAGGCGTACTGATACCTAGTATGGCTGAAATTTAATTAGTTGTGTTAATACAAATGTCAATGTGATTTTGAATGAGATTTTGTTAACCTTTTAAACAGAACTTGAAAATTCCACTCTGCATAGCTAAAGGACAATGGAGGCCACTACAGGGATTTTTTACACCCCACAATACACTACTACCTTTGATAAGGGATTCATTGTTTAACGAGTACAGGATTTAATGAGTGTCAGTATACATTTTGGTGGTACTATGTAAGTAAGGAAGATCAGCGGACCAAAACCATTAGGATTCTTCTTAGGAGTCTTGTTCTGGAATAAAGTGCTGAAGAAAGAGAAAGGCGGATCAGCGGCCAACATCGCATTACCACCTAGACTCTGCTGCCAGTCAGACCAAAATTGAGACAGCAAATGTGCCTGTAAAACAATTCCGTATATCCCCAATAAATCCCTGAATGACCAAAGTGATCCAGCATTGTTTCTACAGAGGACAGAAAATGCAGTGGTGGAAGGGCTGCAGTCGTGAACCCTATAATCACAAAACCAATAGAGAGAGGATGCTGAAGATTAGATGCTGTGTGTCTGTTGATGAAAGACTAAAGCCTTTGACACAGGTCATCAGGAGTGTGGAGGGTGTCGGATGGGTAAAGAGAAAGTGAGAAAGACAGGCGAGAGCCAAGCAAATTTCACAGTGACATTGGCAAATAGAGACAAAATAAATGACAGAGTGGGAAAAGCAGAGAGAAAAACCCGAAAGACAGACTGTCAGACAGCAGAAAAACCCATCATCTGATACCGCCGCTGACCCTCCGACCCTGCCAATCTGTTCCCTGATTGGTTCAATCAATTCTAAGGAGACCAATCAGCTCCAGTGCTGACCTTCATATATATCCAGCTGTGGAAAAGATAGAGTGAGAGATGTAGGGAAATCATGATGGAAGCGATGGCTGATAGGACACAAGGGAAACATTGATGTCCGCTCTGTCCTGTGACTCCTTTCTCTTTTGTTACTGTTTTATTGGGGAAATGGTCCGATAAAAGTAACCTTTTTTAAAAGAAAGCGTCTCCCTGATGTACTGTTATTAAGAGCTTTCAGCGTTGAACATGACAGACTGTCCCAAAAGGCCAATGCCGTTGCTAGCTAAACACAGGTGTAATTAATAACTAATTATGGCCCTGTTCCATTCTGGTTGGCCAGGGCCCTGGTATTGTGCATGCTGGCTCATTGGAATGGCTGTGACAAACGAAATAGAATGCAACTATGATATACTTGTTTTTACGTAAAAATGGCTGCTGTGAAAAGGGCATATAGCCTGTATTCTTAGCCCACTGGTGACGGAACACTTTAAAAACATCTATGTATACTGACTTGTTTGGTTGCTGGGCCGAGTCCATTGGATCTATTTGCGGCATCAAATATTTTAATAGCAGGACATTTGCCCCAACTGGCCCATATTTGATCTTATTTTTATGCATGATATAGGAGCTTTGCGGTTCACTGTGGAAATTGTAGTGTTAATAATATCCTGTAGTGCAGGCAGTTTTGTAGTATTTGATGCATTACCTGTCAGGATCCCTGTTGGACCGTGTGTGTTAACCTTTGGTTTTCCCCCAATCTCCTCTCCTCATGTGTGGCTTGTCATTTCCCTGTGTGTTGTGTTGTGCCATGTGCTCGGGGATTTTTCCTCTGCCTCCAGTCACTCCCATGGCCACACCCCTGACTGGTGCACGGCTGCACCCACTCAGCCAATTACCTCTCGCAGGCTGACACACCAGACTCTAATTACACTAATCCTTTCCCCTGCCTCTATAATAACCCTGGTCCTGCAGTCTGGGGTTGTCAGTTCGTCCCGTCTTTCACCCGCTTCAACCCCGTATCGCCTGCTGTCTCGAGCGTCTGCTCTCCGGTGTCCTACGGTCCGGGAATCCCCCGTTCCTTTGTTGTGTCCCAACAGTTCTTCTCGCCGATGCTCTGCCTGCCTACGGTGTCTGCCTCTGGTGTCCTACGGTCCGGGAATCCCCCGAGCCCCTGTTGTGTCCCCACTGGATTTTTCGCCGATGCTCTGCCTGCCTCCGGTGTCTGCTGATCCGGGAATCCCCCGTGTCCTCCAGTGTCGTGCCACGGGACACACACCGTCAATCTGCCTGCCCTCCGGTGTCGGACCACAGGTACCACACCGTCGATCCGGCCTGCACGCTGTGTCGGACCACTGGCTCCACACAGCCTTTCCTTTCTGTAATCAGCTGTGCTAATAAAGACTGTTTTCCTGACTCTATCTCCTGTGGTCTTGCAATTGAGTCCTAGTCCTTGCATTCCCGTGACATTACCGTTGTCCCAATTCCGCTCTGCATTCTAAACAGAAAGTGCAGCTGAAGCTGATGTCATTAGCGTTATGTAAGTATGGTGATATTGATATGGTGGTAATGTTGGAAGAGGATCTCCAAATCCCAAATTTGTTGGGATTCATCTCCGCCGTCATAGATGGCTGTACCATTTTGTTTGCCAATTTATCCTGTATATTTTGAGAAATTTCATTGGATAAGTAAATATTTTGACCTGGTGGTGACGCCAGGGGAAATTTAAGGGGATCACCAAAATCATTGAGATTAATTTACTGGTCAACACCAATATTTGTACCGAATTTCATCGCAATCCATGTTGTGGAAACTTGTATGTCTGGACAAATGTGCCATCGCCATCCATATAGCCACACAGCTAGCATGGCTAATGATATAACCATTTCACACGAACAGGACATGATGCATGCCAGTCTGTTGTCAATTCTTTTTCACAAAGACATCAAAATATATCTGACGGATTTAATAACTCTTTCTATTCGTTTTCTGGGTTGTTAAAAAAGCTATTTTACTACAATTGGCTTGACTGTTTTGCCTCTGTGGGAATCACTTTCAGCATTGCATTGTGGGAGAATAGTGTACATGGCACTAAAAAAAAATTTTTTTAGTATGCATATTGACTTTTTAACAGACCCAAATATGCAGAGAACTAGTGTGTGGATCGAGGACACAGCTAAAAGCAGACATGAAGTTGCAATCCGGTCAATATCTTTGCAGAAGCTTGTGAAATGTAGGCCCAGATACCCAGAACTCTGCTGTGTACTGAGAACTATACAACCCTTGTATCTTCTCTCGAAAGACATCCCAGCTGTCCACTTAACTGCACAGTAAACATGCAGCTCTCCCGTTACAGTAGCAGTTAATTAGGTTGGTCAGGAGGGAGTTTTATTGATCGGCTCACTTAATTGGTCGTTTAACTGTCCGATCCCACAGGCCCATTCACCAACACAGCTACTGTTTCAGTTTGTGTGTGTTTGCAAGGGCATGCACAAAAACTGCAGGCCCCCAATGCACTGGCTGCACAGCCTGACACATACAAGCTTTAAAATATTCTTCTCACTCCTGTGGGCAGTGGAAAGTCACGAATTTGTCCCCTGTTTACAACATCATTAAAACTTGTCTGAGAAGTCAGGAAACGTCAGCGGCTTAGACAGCAACAACCAAAAAGGAAACGCCACTGTTCTCAGACCCATGAACACCCACAGCATGATGATCATTATCATTAACATTCTTTTCTCATCTCTCAAGCTTATTAACTCTGTAAACTGGTAGAAAATGAATTTACTTTTGATCAGGTCGTTTGTAGCACAAATTTATGATTAGATATAGAAACAACCCAACGCATATATTAATATTATGTTCCCTGCATTTACATGTTCTATATGCTTTTCTAAAGGCTCAGTTAAAAGAGAACACAAAATTAATATGGGTAAAAACATATTACAAAACAACGAAACTTGCCGAACGAATGCAAAAACATTCGACAACGCATCTGTAATTTGCATCAAACTGTAGTTTGAGGCAAAAAACATTGAATAGTGGTCAGTAGCAAAAAGTTGCTTCAAGACCTTCTTGTTTGATAGAATATACACAACATGTCAAACTAAAACATGTCATGCTGACCAAAAATACTATTGACTAATTACCTAATGACTAATAGTTTTTAATCTCATCAATCCTGGTAACTATGGTGTCTTGTGTCATAGGATGACAAAGCAGAGACAGCCGGTTTAATGAAATGATCAATGTATTGAGAGGCAGGTTCAGAGATGGAATCTATAGTACTGATAATGGGTCGGCCTGGTTGTTGTTGTTTTTTTTACGTTGGTTGTCTGCACACTCAATATCAAGCAATACTTCCTGGATTCTGTTTAATTGTTGTGATAAAACAAGTTTCTGAAAAGTAATTTCACTGGTGAAATGATCGTTAGCAAGCCAGTCAGCTGAAAACTACTTGATGACAGTTTGATTACCTAATTTATCAAGTAGAAATACCAATCATCTGCTGGTTAATGTGAGGATTTACTGCTTTCTGTTTCATTGTTTCTCTTTAAAGCGATTCACTTTTGGATTTCAATTTAAAGACATTCCTTTGAGCTCATATTATCAGTAAATCAATCAACATATTCATCGCCATTTAAATGGTGGCTAGATGCAGCCCTGTCATATCGCTCAATGTAAGATGCAGCCCATGGCGTTTGACAGCTTATCGGCGAAAATTGACATCTCTGCGTATGCTGACAAATTACTCTGAGTTTGGACACAAGGCTCTTAATTGCAGCATCATTAAGAGAAAGTGAACATTTGACAGAGAGTTTGAGGAAGCGCTTATGCATTCGATGGAAGTGTCCAAAGGTCAGAGAAGTGTCTCATGGCATATGAGAAAAAGTTTCGGGGGGGGGGTACAGACACACAATCTGCAGAACATGTCGTACTACTTTGGGCATCACGTGACCGTGGCCAATGGGTCTGCAGGGAAAGAGTAAAGGCAGGACAGGAGAAAGACTGAGAGAGGGATACGGGGACAGACAGTGGGGGGTGGGAGTCAGCTCCTTGGAGGCCCAATATCACCAATATCAGGTTTTTAACAAAACAAAATATGAAACTGGAGTATGTGGTATGAAATCTGTACTATGATTTCTGATTAGTGAATTATTTAGTAGTCTGAAAGCCCTTCTACCTACGGTAAGGCCTATTGCCAAGGGGCATAGTGAGTCATGTAAATGTAACACTGCCTAACCCCAATGAAAGAGACACTGATATGAAGTCATACTCAGCTTGGTTATCAAGCCCAGTCTCACTGCTTCGAGAGACATCAAGATGTTCTGACTTTTATTTTTTCCTCCCAAGCGTGACAACTTTTTGTGTCTCATTTACGGTGAGATTCATATATTTCAGTTGTAAACACTCAAAATGGATCAGAGATAACCCTCAAGCTACACTGGAAGCAAAACAAAATTGAGCCGAGACTGTGACCAATCTGCTGGCATATTCATTGGTTTAACCATAAACTGTATGTAAAAGTGGACTGTACGAAAAAAAACCCTCTACAGATCTACACGATTCACGTGGATGATATATTTTGATTAAAAACAGCGAATTTTGCCGAAAAGCGACAAGTTTGCAGGTATGAATAAAGTTCTTGAAATAAAAAAACTCTGCATTTCCCGCTGCGCCCCACTAGAGGGGCGCGCCCCACAGTTTGAGAACCACTGCTTTCGAGTATTTTTTAGAACAACCGAATGTGGAACTCGGTAGCAAAGTGATCTTGGCAGCAACCTGTCACTCAGGAGCCACACCCTTAATTATGAGCCTTAATACAATTTTAAATTGGTTTTAATGAGTTTATATGAATTATTAAAAAATTCACCACTTTTTACTTTTTTGGAATGTGGAGGAGTGATGTCCGACAAGGCTCTGGTAGTGGCAGCAACCTGTCAATCTCTAGTTTCAACTCTTCTTCAATACAGCATGATGTTCATTTAGTAAATTATAATCCATTTAGAGTCAAATACACCATACAGAAGAGAGTATACTGGGATTGAGACTTTAAACTCATGTTTACAATTTTAATTTTCTCATAGACTTTTATACAATCTGACTTCTTTTTGCAACCAGAATCCGAGGTTGCCGCCTAATTCTGCCTGATTCCAAGTATCCTAAAGTCAACAGGCTTTAACTGCAAAGCCTGTTGCAGCAAAACCTGTAACATGTTGAGGGTAGTAGTAGTAGTAGTGGTAATGAAATAGATGTACATAGTCTTGCATGTAAAATGGCAGACACTGTGACCAATTTCAAATGCCAATGTAGGTGCATGAGTCATACCAATTGGATTCTGAATCTGAGTCATCCTTATTTCTAAATCTGTGATGCTCCATGCAGGATCATAACACCACTTTCTTGCTTATGCATCATGACTGGCAATCTTTATATTTCAGTCCTTTGTGACAGATTTTCTTCTTGTTTGATCGCACAGGTGAGTCCAAACTCAACACTTCTGACTCACATAAACTTTCAAGTGACACAAGTGATTTTTATGGAACAAAGGCCTCTGCTGTAATCTACGCAGTGTCAGGATGGACTGATGACATGTTAGATCAGTTGTAATTGATGACAGAGTGCTACTCCGACTTGTGCCGGGGAAGCCAGTAATTATATTAGATGTTGAACCACCAGTGTCCTAGAGGGAGCCCTGCTTGACTCGAGAGATGGAACAATATTTCCCCTAGTTCTAGGAGGAGGAAACATGCGGAAACAATTTACAGGCTCATGATTGAAACTGACTCTCAACCAACCGGCACCTCTGCAAGAGACAAGTGTGAAAATAGGTATAGGTCCCACATTTAAAAGCACCTGTTGGATGAGTGTCTGAATCTATGCTACCCTTTTTCCACCAAAATTAGCACAAAAATGCATGGTTTTGTTTTGCTGATGTGTTCAATGTCAGGCAGGTGCAGGAAAATAGGGTTAGTAAACAAAAAAAGCAGCATGGAGGCCAGTGAAAATCGACGTTGATGATTCAGTTCCATTAGTGAATTAGGAACTGAGAAGTCATTCACGTGGAGGAGGAAACTCTATACTGACAACTGATATATTTGGTTGCATGTGTACTTATTTGCAATATTTCAGGTTGTCCGGTGCACTTTTCAGCACTATGTAAAAATTCCTAATTCTTTACTTTTCTCTGTTTTGGAGCATGATGACTAAACCATTTAGTTTGATCTGTATTTTCCACAATGGCAAAGAATAGGCCTGGATGTGTGTGTGTGTGTGTGAGACTGTGTGTGTGTGCAGAAGTAGTCCATATTGACGGCAGATTGTGTGTCATTGATGCAAGGAGACTCCCATGGGATGATGTGATGAAAGAGAGAGAAAGGTAGAGATTAAAAACACTGACAAGAAGTGCACACACACACACACACACACACACACACACCATCATTGGACCAGATCATAGACGTTGAGTAGAAAGGGAGGGTGGGAGATGAGAAGATAAATGCTGTAAATGGAGTTAACGACCACAAAATGGGAGGAGAGTGAGATAGAGACCAGGAGAGACAAAGAAATAATTGATTTAGAAAGAGTGGGGGAAAAAAATAACAAATGAGAAAACTGTGAATTATAGCTTTGAGGAGAGCATTTAAATTATATATTTTATACGTTAATAAATTATAACAATTGTCCCAGTCCCTGTCGATTTCATTTACTATATGTTCACTTCAACATGTCACATAGTATCGTGTACGCAATGAAGACGGTCAGTCCAATGATGGGTGAGCGAGTAGTTCGCAAATTGCACATTACAATCTATTTTCTAATATGCTACTGAATTTATCTTTCGCTTTGCCGGCAGTTCATCACGCTGTGATACTGTGGTGGAGAATTGACGATGAAATTTGTCAATCATCTTTGGACCAACGCAATATCAACATTAGTTTGGGGAGACAAACTCCTTTTGGAGGGTAATTTTACATGTTTTTACCATTAACAGATTAGCATATAAAAAAATGAAGTACATGACATTGATATGGATGGTCCTGCCCTAAGGGAGCGCTGTCGAAGCATTTTTATCTGAATTTCAATGATAGATTTTTTTCCCATGAATAAATATTAAATACATATAAAAAAGTGGAGGAGCAACAGAATTTATAGCCTTACTTTCAATATTTGGATTTTATTCCTTGACTATCTACAGCTTCTTATTATAGTTATGTGAATATATTATATGTATTTTACCCAGCTGAATATCACTTTTTTCTACAGAAATTCTCTGGAGGTATCACTGTTTTATGTAATGTGATATTAAGTACCAGATAGATTAGTGCATTATGCACTGATGAACCACAGCTCCCTTTCTTTTAATCGACAGCTTTACTTATGAATATCCAGTATAAAAGAACTATATACGTAAACTTTTAGAATGATATAAATAATGATGCTAACACTTTAAGCCGCCTTGTCAGCAGTATTTACACATTTAATAAATTGCTTATAACAGACTATAATTTAGTTGCAAACCGATTTTTTCAGACAAATTTAAGAGGTTTTTAATCTCTAGTATTTATCAACAAATATATATTCTCCTATACGACGATGGCAGTAACAAGGAAAAAAAATAGATCAATACAGCTGTGTGTTACTATATTGTCATTTGTTATCCGTTTCTACTACAGCCTCTTATGAGTGCCTGCATGAGGAGTTAACAATTCCACTGAATAACACTACAATACAGGTTATTAGAACAAATTTAATAAATGTCTGTATACTGATTATTGCCGATGAATAGGTGGGCATAATGTGTTACCATAAAGACTAACCAATGATGCTTTTAGTTAATAGTGCATTTTACAAACAAATTAGCCATTCATTCTTGTAAGATATTTTGTTTTCAATTGCTTTGCTTTAAATCAAAGGGTTGGAGGGAAAATAAAGCTGCTAAAATCTAGTTGGCTTCCTCCGTTATTATCGAAACATAACATTGATCAGACTTTTTAAACACCCATCCCTCTTTCAATAAATCCTCTTGGACCCGAGCGAGATATTTAATCGAAGAGAGCGTCGTAGAAATCAAAGTTCATAAAGAAAAAAAAACGTAATCATGTAAACTATTTTACACACTGCAAACACCATTATAAACGATTACACTAACTAACTAAGAAGATCCGCCACAATATCATGTGTTTTACACCACAGCCGGCGATCCAACTACTCAGAAAATGCTTCCAACATGGGGGCCATTGCATCTCCCCCGGCAAATGATGCACCGAACAGCACGAGGATTTCCCACAGATTTCAGCGATAACATCGCTCGTCTGAAACTTAAAATGGCGATTCTCCGTTCATCTGAGCCAAAATGGAGGTCAATATGCCGCCGGCGAATCATACAGGGGCTTGGGGGGGGGGGGGGGGGGGATCGCGGCACGGTTTTGGAGTTTTCCTGGCTGAAAATTCTGTCAATCACTTTATGGAACATATGGGTGTGTTTGAAATAACCACCCGGTTCTAACGAGTGGTCACATGATAAGATGCGCCCACCATAGGCTTATCAAGCGCTCCATACACACAGACAGAGACGAGGAAAATGCATGGTGGAGAGATATGATGACCCCCAGAGAGGTCAAAATGGCTCAAAATGATGCTCTGTTATGATAGATTGTACAATATGAGTGATAAACAAAGTGAAATATAGTGAAATATATAGTTATATAGTATATAAAAGTACAATGGAACAGCTGCAAATCCTGGTTCGAAAATGAGAATTTGGCATGTTTTTTCGTACACAAACTGCTATATATTGGGTTTGCTTCACTCTATTTATACTAAATCTTTTTGTGAGGCACCTGCACCGTTTTTGCTATGAATTGGGAATGTTTTTAGGCTAGCCAGAGCCTCATTTAATAAATTAAAGTGCTTTTTCTTCAGGCGAACCTGGGAATTTTCCCTGTTTGCTGTGTTCAGTCTTCAGCTACTATTAACCAGTAACATATACACAATATTTACTCATCTCATCAAATCTCACAATTCCTAGTGTTTAAAATAAACCTTGTAGTTACAGAATTGTAGTCTCTTTAGTATGGGTTACAATTTTCGAGAAGAGGCCTAAAAAAAGGCTTAAGGTTCAAGAGGTTTTAAAGGTGTTCAGCCTAGCTGACAACAATAGATGGACTATCTTTCACTACCAGACCCTTGGCATGAATATGGACCATGTTTATTTTAAAGCTGTCTTGCATATCTATGACCAGAACATTGTTCTTGAAAATTACCAATGATTGTGAAGAGTCTAAAACTATCCATATTAATATTAAAATATATTTTCATCATACTTCAGTGGGGCATCAGATTATAATATTGGTTGGTTAAAGGCTACTATAGTATCACCATTTTATACAGTTCAGCTGTTCCAATCCCTTTTTGTAAACTTGAAACGCACTGTAATTTGTATATAACCCACGTAATCATGAGCCAAGATTTGCAGGGCTGCCGCTAAGGAAGGAAAGAAGAGTGACAAAGTCGGGGTAGATGGACTGGTTAAACATACTGTAGCTGATTTACATTACATTACAAACATACTTGTTTAATTTAAACTACAATTGTTACCTAATCCTTACCAAGTAGTTTTTTTTACATGAGGATTTGTTGAACCTAAAACTAGTTTTAAACTAATCACTAATGAGTTCTATTCTCTAACTGACTTTACCTGATCTACACTTTATTCTACTCTCAAGCACTAAACCCAAATGTTTTACATTCATTTTGTTCACTTCTTTATTGTACCACTTAGCAACATTCAGCCACTTGTAGCAGTAACGGTGTGTGTGTGTGTGTGTGTGTGTGTGTGTGGCACTAAAGGGAGTACACACTTTGTGTCTGTTACCGTGAAAGCGATACAGCCGAAGACTCAATGAAACGTTAGAAACTACCAAATGACTGGAGTGTTGAAAGTGATACAGAATCAAGGTTAAGACATACGTATAGCTGAGGTCCTCCCAGTGAGAGCTAGAGGGGGGAAATTATATCTGCACAGAGGAATCTCCTATTTTCAATATGTGGCGACAGAGGAAGATCAGCTGCTGGAGATTGTAAATGATAGTGGCCTTAATGTATGTTTGAGACAACAACTCTGCTGGTGTTTTGGATTAAAATCAAGGCTGAATATCCTGAGATCACCACTAAAGCACTGAAAACCCTGCTTCCATTTCCAACATCCTCTTTGTGAAGCGGGATGTTCTGCAGTGACAACAATCAAAACGAAATTACGGAGTAGACTGGACACGAGGAACACACTTCGGGTGTCATTGTCTCCCATCACCCCCAGATGGGACCGTCTCGTTGCAGAGAAACAAGCTCAGGGCTCCTACTGATTCAGCGGTATTGTGAGTTGTATTTTTTATGCATTTTATTTATATTTGTTTTCATGCTGGTCATATTTTATTTTGTCATGTTTATCTGCCACACCTTGAATGCCGGTCCGTGAAAATATTGTCTTACATCAAATCGGTCCGTGGCGCTAAAAAGGTTGAGGACCGCTGCTTTAAAGTAAAGCTTTAGTTACTAAAAGTTAAGTAAAGACATGATAATATACACGTGAGAGGAACCATCCAATTATAGTTAACAACCAAGTCTCCACTTAGAATCAGTCCAAAGAGAGAAGATTCTTCCATCAGTCATTTATCATATTAAAAAAAAACATGAAAATGTAGTAATTGAATACCCACATACTAAAATCACATCCTAATGACTTCAATTTGGTTATTATCTGCGATGATCGGAAAACTGGAGTGGAGAGAATATATCATCAAATAAATGAATGAGGAGTTCAGACCACAGCAGTAGCACTTTTGATAGATCACAGGAAAATAATTTAAAATAAATATTGATTACACTAAGCTTTCCCAACATCAATCCTTTTGCAAAATGCCATGAACATGTTTTCTTATCTTCCCACTTCTCAGGTGGATCATATCCAATCACAAAAAAGCTAAGCTAATATTACGAAAAAATGAAATCCTCGTTTTCCTACGAAAACCACAATCGCGCGTCATTTTCCTCTCGTTACATGCATACAGCTTTTCAAAAATCAACTTCTGTCTTCAGAGCAAACAACTCAGTTAGGTTTAGGCAACAAACCTAATTATTTAGGTTTAACTCTTGGATACCGAGCGAGGACCATTTGGGGTTCCAGCGAGACAGTTTAGCGAAGAGAGTGTCGTAGAGTGCACTTTTCAGAAACGAATATAATGAATGCTACACACATGTTCACACACTGCAAACACAATTATACACAAACTAATATAATCGACGAGAAGATGTACCACAATATCACGTATTTGTCGCCATGACTCGGCGAACTACGCAGTCCGGACAAAGCTACGAACAAAAAGCTATCTTCAGAGATATCTTCAGAATTTCTCTCCGTGAAACCAGTACAAAGATACAGCCAACAAGCCGCTCCACCGCTAATAATCATAAATGCTTCTCACCTTGAGCTGATTTTCTTGATGAGAACGGATAAATCCCCGCTTATTTCGATTCAAATATGGCTTCGACGTATATCCTGTGTGTTTCTCATCTGTTTCCTGGAGAAAGGGGGGCCAGACAGGCTTGGCGATTTCACTTTCGGCGTATCGAATAATGCTCGGCGACTTTTTGATTTTTACTGGCTGACGATTGTCAATCAACACCAGCTTACCCCCACCATTTTTTTGAGACTCTTACGTGTCGAACGAGGTGAAATTGGCCAATCATAGCCTGAGAAAGCCTCACATAGACACAGGCAGACTGCAGTCAGATGAGGATGGATCCATGGTTTACAGGCTCTGAGAGGATTCTGGCTCTCAAAATTATGCCAAACTGCTGTGTTTGGATAGATTGAACACTATTAGTGATAAAACAGGTGAAATATATAATTATATAGTATATAAAAGTACAATGGAACAGCTGGTTCCAAAATGACAATTTTGCTTGACCTCGCCTGACCTCTCTGTACTAAAACCTCTCTTTTTTTTGCTTCACTTTAACAAAGCCACATTTCTTTTAGATACTACTGACATGTGCTATGATTTGGGAGAGTTTTTAGGCTAGCCAGAGCCTCATTTCAAGAAAAAAATAACAATAAAAGTGCTTTCATTTCAGGCGAACCTGAAACTTTTCAATTTGAGCTGTGTGCCATCTTCATTTACTCTTAACCAGTAACATATACACTGATATTTACACATCTGAACAAATCTCACAAGTGTTACCTGTATTATAACATCAAAATTATTCAAATAGCAGAGTCCTAAAAATAGGGCTAGGTATTAAAGAGTTTTAATATCTTCATCAGCCATTGCTGTAGAAAACAGCAAGCAAAAATAATGAAAGGTGTGGAGCAGATTTAAAAATGTAGGAGTTAGAAAGTTAGGACCCACGATTCCATTATTTCTGAGAGTTTGTCCTGACTTGGACAGTTTGGAGCTATTTTTGACCTGAAGTTATTGTGTGTTTGTAGCCCCAATTGTCCACGTTAAGATGTTGAGATTCAACGGTGTGCAGCAGAGCGATTTGGTATCATCCAAATATAAGGAACTGAGATCTTTGTTGTCTGCAAACATTTGTCTAAAAAACTTAAAATGTACAAACAAATAAATGTGCAAAGTATAACAGGGAGTGACCGGTAGGGAATTGTCCCGAGGATGACAGAGTCAGTGGGGGACCCGGGCTCCGTTAATGAGCCCGACTGCGGAAGGGAAGAAACTGTTCATGTGTCGTGAGGTCTTAGTCCTGATGGACCTCAGCCTCCTGCCAGATGGAACGGGCATGAACAGTTTGTGTCCAGGGTGAGAGGAGTCGGCTACAATCTTTCTTGCTCGCTTCAGGGTCCTTGAAGCGAACAAGTCCTGAAGGGACGGCAGATTGCAGCCAATCACCCTCTCGGCAGAGCGAATGATGCGATGCAGTCGGCCCTTGTCCTTGGCAGTGGCTGCAGCGTACCAGACCGTGATGGAGGAGCAGAGGATGGACTCAATGATGGCTGTGTAGAAGTGCACCATCATCGTCTTTTGCAGGTTGAATTTCTTCAGCTGCCTCAGGAAGTACATCCTCTGCTGAGCCTTCTTGGTGATGGAGCTGATGTTCCGCTCCCACTTGAGGTCCTGGGATATGATGGAGCCCAGGAAGGACTCCACCGTGTCGACGGAGGAGTCACACAGGGTGATAGGGGCTGGTGGGGCTGCATTCTTCCGGAAGTCCACAACCATCTCCACTGTCTTTAGAGCGTTGAGCTCCAAGTTGTTCAAACCGCACCAGTCCAGATGCTGGATCAATCACTGTTATCACCAAAGTAACAGAAATGCTACTGAAACCTCTACTTCAAATATTCAATGTGTAGAGCCGAGTCGTACATATAGCACATGTAGAATAGCTAAATTATAATTCACTATGAGCACCGTGTTGATTCAACACGCTCACATTTTTGGGTTATCTCTTCAGGATCAACTGCAGAATTGATGTCATTGTTTCCCAAAGGAATGAATGAGGACAGCAGGTGTTGTGCTCCGCTGTGTTATCACAAGCTGGTGGATCTGAAAGCTCTTTGGGTTCTTACCTTTCTTTTTGTCCCTGGAGGTTAACTGCTCGTACCTTCTTTTGTGTTATACTAAAACTCATTATTCACTGTCTTGGTTTTCTCTAGACCTGTTGTTTTGTTTTTCACGTTTCCCAGCACGATAATGGCTGACAGGGACGCTGTATTTTGGATTAAGTGTATCCACCAAACCCTAGGTGTAAAGTGGAGGTAGATTACTGCAGCCTTTTCTAAGTTTCATAAATGCATAAAGTTGTATTTATTTATTTTGTAGGATGATCAGTAAACTAGTAGAATTTAAGCTTGACTCATTTCAATCACTAAGATTGGCTTATGGGGCTCCAGCCCCGAATATTTTCTGAAAAAGTCCCGAATCTTTTTGGTTTTTAAAAATACCATCAACTTTGTGTCTCTCTGATTGGACCAAAAAATCTAAAGTTCTATACAGCAATAGGTCTATCCAAACATTACTGCTACTACTATAACTACTACTACTATGCTATTCCCTGAGGAAATCAAATATCACTGGTTAAATGTTTTTCTGTTTTTTGGTCCACGTCTCAGAACGCACAGCTTGGGGTGAAAAACGAATTTGGCCCAAAAGAGTCTATGAAGCAGTTTAGCCAATTGCTGATTAAAGATATAAATGAGTGACATACAATTTAGCCAATCAGCGTCCTCAAATAGATTCAGCACTTTGGCCCCAAGCTACGCGTTCTCGTCAGGAGAAGTCTCTACAGGCGAGCGCGAGCACTACTCCTCCAAGACCCGTTTGAGAGGAGAACTTTGGCGGAGATTCTGCAGTTAAAGAGCTGATCCCAGATCAGCCTGACCTCACAATCAGACAGCAGACTAGTGGGAAAGGGAAGCTGTACGTGTGAAGCTTCTCTACTAGCTGTACACCAGACAGGTTTGGCTAGCTGGACGCAGTCATGCTAATAACTTATTTCGCTTTTTAAAACAACGGGGACAGATCCAGCATGGACAGTTAGGGAGTGAGGGATGAGGAGGTAAGGAAACATGAGAACACCGGGACACACATGAGAACTCTGTCAGCTACCATATTAGGCAAAGTGAACATCTTTTCTTCTACATAGTTGACCTCAGTCTCATCATATATATATATATATATATATATATTTATATATTATACTGAATTCCCTATGAGGGTGACTAAAATAAGATGTCCTGACGTGTTTATCAAAGTGTTATTTACTGTTGGAGTAAATGTTAAATATTTAACTGCAAAGTAGTAATGCGTGTTTGATACCTTAATTGTTTTGCATTAAATCATACTGGGATGTTTGCTGAAATTGATTATATGGCCCAACTTAGAACATTTTCCACCAACCGCCACTGAAAACTACTTGTCCATTATTCTTACTCTGGCCCTCCGAAATGGTTTCTATCAATACCACATCCACTTTGCCTCAGAAGCTGCGACACGCTTTCAGCAGTTCAACGAGGACACATACTGGGGCACCAGGCACCATTGACAAGATTTACTGCCGCATATTCGCTGAATCGGAGCCGCTACCTCAGCCTTCCGTAATGGGGTCTCAGAACACTTCATCCAAATCATGGGCAGCTGGTCCTCGCAAGCGTACCACCGCTACATCCACTCAGATCTCGAAGATCTTCGATCCGCTCAATATTATGTCAAGTAATTGGGGTTTTGGAGGTTCGTCGTGCCCGGGTGCCACGGCAGATCCTCCGACGAAGCTCCCCACATCTCATCCAACCGACTAGACAGAAGTCACGTATAAGCCTTGCCATCCATTCTTGTCTCACAAATAACATTCCGTTGATGGTGTGGTCCTTGCTAGTGAATAGAATGTAGTAGTTAGCAAATCAAGGTTTTCATTTAAGTTTTTTCATTTTTCTGTTTTGCTGTCTTCAATTGTGTAACCTTTCCTGCATATTTTTCCTTACTCCCTTCTGCTTCTCTCCCTTACACTCTCTTTTTCCCCACACTACAGCGAAAACTCGGTCGTTACTCTTCTCGGGAGCCATAACACAACAGCTATATTTCTCTGTCACAGTCTGACGAGCACTCAAGACGGCGTTGGGTCATCACTCTAACCTCCCGGGGAGGAGGGATATCAGGATAAAACCCCTCCCTCTGGACCGTCTCTTTCTTCTTGATTACTGACCGGCCAGATAGGGGTAGAGATCTGAATACTGATTAGGTGGATCTATTGCACTGTTGGTGTGCACATTTGAGTGTATGTCTCTTTCTAAGCACTTGTGTTTGAAACTGTGCATGTAAGCAAGTGCGAGTGCATCATTGCACACGTTGTGCATGTGTGTGAATTCATTGGTCTATGCGCCGTCATTTACAGCTAAATGTACAGTGTGTGTAGGTGTGTGTGTGTGCAACTCGGATTGTGTAATCCTCAGCTGTCAAGGAGAGGAGTACGGAGAGATGATGGAAGAGTCGACTAGAGGGGGAGTAGGATAAAGGGGAAGTAAAAAAAGAGGAAGCAGCAATGTATGGAACCAAATAAAAAAGACATTAATACAGATTAGACAATAGTAGTAGACAATCTTATGGCTAAATTGAGTCAAATGTATGAACAACTGAATTTGATCATTATTATTTTAAAACACATTTCATGTGTTTTATTTCATAATGTCACTCATATGTATATGTATATATAGTCTTGGTGTTGTTTTTATGATATGGTTGATATTGTTCCCTCTGATGTGAATAATATTTGAATGGCTCGTGCTATTAAATACTGTTTAAGCACCGCAGTGTTGCTGGATTGATTTGTTGCTTTATTGTCATTTAAATATATGTGAGTGGTTCTTGTGAGTTTGTTCTCGTTATTGTGTTAATTACATTGGTTCTGACTATATGCATTGTCCGTTAATGATGAAGCATCCAGTCATCGCAGGGTTAGGGTCGGACATTTGATTCTCTGTTTGGGGTTTTGTTTTCTTTTACAAGGCAAGAATTATGGTCTGGAGAAATGGGGATTGTGTGGCGATTGCTTTAGCCCTGTTTGAATCAGTAGGGAACAGCTAAACGCTGCGGGGAGAGTCTGTAGCTTGTTTACTGCTGTTGGATTTCCTGCTAAGCTAGTTTAGCATAGCCTCTCAGACCATGCGCCTCACCAGGGTACAATGTTTTGTTTCCGGGGTGGGCTTGTCTCTTTTGTGTGGGTTGCCAGTTTGAGCAAAGTCCACCGAAAACATTATACTTCCCACAATTTAAGCTTCTACAGTTTCCAAACGCACTAGTATTATTCAAGCGTATTGTTCGGTTCGTAAAACTCGTACCGAACGGTTTATTAATACGAAAATGTGTATTGTTACACCCTTAGAAACAAATAATAACCGTAGCTATGATGATGATAATGAGGTTATTAGGAGGTGATTCAACTCTAGTCGGACAGCACTGAAGGCCCAGGTATAAAATGCACGGCCCGCCACTGATACACACACACACACACACACACACACACACACACACTGCAGTGTTCTGATCAAATTGGCCTGCCTGCTTTGACAGAGGCTCATTTCCCAGAAGTCACCTCTCTCTGACATCGAGCCAAGAATACTCTTTATTGGAAGTAGTTTAACTACAGTAACACCACACTCGTATTGAAAGCAGAAATTACACTACGAGTGACAGAAAGAAAACGCGACTTAAATCACAAAAGCTATTTCCCATGACGTGTTGTGAAAACAAAATGCATGCCTAAAGCAAATGCATTTCTATGTAGTTTTGTAATTTATAACAAATACAAAACAAGTTAATCTGGTTTTCAGAGCAGTCATGAAACATGGCATTCATTACATTACACAATTACCAAATCAATTTTGGGTTTAGCTTTACTCATCTCCTGCTGTCCGTATGCTCTACACCAGGGGTATTACATTACATTTCCAAAAGGTCCAGTTTGAGAAAATCTCCTCGTGCAAAGGTCCGGAACATTACGGTACAATAATATCTAACTTGCTCTATGTAGTGCCATATATATATATATATATATATATATATATATATATATATATATATATATATATATATATATATTCAAGAAGTATAGCAGTAGTAACATCTCTGCGTAGTCAACAACTGTCAAATCAAATAAAGAAAGTACACATCAATTATATTTCAACAATTATTATTCTCAGTTTTCAAATTTAACTGGATGGATTATAAATAATACATAGAAATACATAAATAAATGTTCTTCTCATTTCAAGTAAAATGAGGGCTGGATTAAAGAATAACTGATATAACAGAAAGCTTTTTAAAACATGCATCTTAAAATAAAGTAATTCATTTTAGAAAAATCAATTTCACTGATTTGTCCTGCAGCTTTAAATTCAGTTCATTCAGGTGTGAAGTGATGTCAATCAAAAAAGCCACAATATTATATTTTTCTCATCTTCTAATAAGATAAACTAGTGTGCGACTTTATCTGTGGTTATTAAATCACTTGTTTCTGCTCTATTCTCTCTGTTAACATCAATATTGGGCAATGATTTAAAGTGTTAGATTCTGATCATATTGGGCTCTTGGGTTTATTTTCTGTGAATTCATTTCAGATGTGAGTGGGTACACCGTGTGAAGATTTCACCTAAAGGAGTCTGTCCATTCTTAACCAAAGACTGGTCTCTCAGAACACTTCTCTCTCTTTGGAGATCATCTCGTGAGATGACATCTCTGACTCCTGTAACAATGTCCCTGCTCTGCAGTATATTTCCTCGTCTCAGCCCCGTGTGTCACGGTGTGTGAACACCTCACTCGAGTCAGGAAACTTGTCAGAATACTCATATTTGATATGCTGAGCTGCATCACATGATGTGTTAATTACAACGCATTGGTCGGTGTGTTTCCTGCCCCGCTGAACAAGTAACAAGCTGTAAACGCAGGAATAGATCCGCCGGTTAAAATAGAAGCGCTGCGTCAAAATGTAATAATTCTCAATTATCTATCGGTTTTAGGTCCTGGGTCCGGATACAACGGTGTCTGGGTCTGGATCCGGACCGCTGTCTGCCAATTGGTGACCCCTGCTCTAGACAAAACAAGTAAGTTACAGAATACAGCTAGTTGGGAAGGTGAAGATGCTTGCCAGAATTCCAAGACCCAGATTTAATGGGCTGCACCCCCCAAGCACACTTTTCAAATTAGTTTTCTTCTCTCTCCTTCTTGCCTAAACCCCCATGTGACACTCTGAAACCTCCTCTCCCCTTTCCTCCTCTCCTACCTGGGTCAGACTGACTGATATCCTCACTTTTTTTTCTCCCCCGCTTTCATTTCCACTTCCCCATTGTCTCTCCTCGTCTCTTCCTCTGCTTCCCTTTATTGTTCATTGCTTTCTCTTTCTCATATACAGACAGGCACATATGCACACAGACATACACAAACATATACACACACACACACACACACACAAACACACACAGTTCTTTCCTGAGCAAATTGGCGAACCTGCCCCGACAGAGGCTCATTTCCCAGAGGTCAACTCTCCTCTCTCTGTTGTCTAGCTTACAGCACGGACACACACACAAATACATAAAAAAGCTGGCATTGCCCTGCAATTCTCATTTTCTGAGGCTCAATCCTCCCATGCAATTGTCCAAACAACTACAGCCCGTTCTGTAGGTAGGGAGAGAGAGAGGAAGAAAAGGGAAAGTGGAGAGGAGAAGAGAGAAAGATAAAAGAATGACAGGAGAGAGAAAATGGCAGCCGGTGAGCGCAAAAGTTCGGAGAGCTGAAGAAGCAGCAAAACACAACGAGCTAACATGAAATTTGAAAAATGTTATTATCGTTTTCATTATAAAATATGCTCACATTACGTTAGTTGTCTGTTGAAGAATTATTTAATTTGGGTCTTGCTTTTTTGATTTTCTGTGAAACATTGTACTTGGCTACTATTGTACTACTATTTAACTTCTGAGATCTGCAAACATGCGGCGACATCGACTGTGGCAGGACTGAAATCGTCAAATTGTGAACAAACCAACAGTTAATACCTAAACTACTTGAACTGAAAATGATGCAGACGTCAGATTTCACAAATTACCCCTATAACAAAGGAAAACTGTGAAAACCATAGCAAGTATAGGTTACAGTTGGAAATGTGATGGATGTTTACAACAGTTTGGTGATAGTTTTACTGGTCACCTTTATTTTCTCTTGTAAATACGTTTGTGTGTAGCCACTGTATGGCTTACTGGTACACACCATCAATGTTGTTAGTTACACCTGTGCTTTTACCACCATGACAAGTCAAAAAGTTAGCTATGCAATACAGATATTACAGTGACTGTGGTTCAGAGGTAGAGCGGGTCGTCGTCCAATCAGAAGACCGTCTGTCCAATCACCCGGCTCCTCCAGTCCATGTCAATGTGTCCTTGAGCAAGACAGGTGGCACCTTGCGTGGTAGTCCCCTGCATTCAGTGTATCAATGTGTGTGAATGGGCGATGCTGACAAATGTAGTGGAAGGGGTTTTGAATGGTCGGAAGAATAGAATGGTGGGATACAAATATCCTTTCACCATTTACACTGTGGGTGTATTCTGAAAAGCTATTTGAAACAAACGAATGCATTTACATTGTTGAAAGGATGTTTATGAAGACCATATGGCTCACTTACATAAAATAAGTATTAACCTCATGGACATAGACAAGTGGATTCCCAAAGAATGGATGGGAATTGCTGATAGCACCATGAATTGCGCATCACTTGCAACCACCATCTGCCCTGTCTCAAGGCCCGATTCACAAAAGTTATTGCATTAATGATATTGCAGTGTAAACATGGGCCATAATGTGTTGTGTGCAATTTGCCCTTTTTTTTGCATCTGATTGCAATTATCCATATGGCAATGTATAAATATTGCCTTTGTGCCACGAATATAGTAGGCAGAACAATGGCAAAGAGAAAATAAAAAAATTCAGATGGCAAGCTGCAGCTCCTGACCGATGAGGTACATTGGCATTCCTTAAAACGGCAGACAAGGAATTTAAACGCGACAGAGAGGAGCCGTATTTTGGATTTGATATGCCACGATTCCTGGAAAGTCTGGGCAAGACAGCCTTTATAAATGTGATTCAGTTTCCACTAAATCTCTAAGGATGTTTGTAATTTCGCCATAACTGCGTGTGGCTGTTGGCACTGACCTTTGCAAATTGGACTGTTTCTGCAAAGAGGCTAATTTGTATAGAAAGGGGCAGATTTTGCACACATTGCCTAATTCGAACACGTGCAAATAACACAGGTACACTGAGAGACTATTTGCTTGGCCGGTGATTTGAGAATTACACGGTTTTCTATTTGTCCTATTTGTGCAGGTTTATTTGTGCGAGCCGTGCAATCCTTTTTGGGAGTTTGCGTTTTTATCATCATGCGAATGGAAGTCGAGGCAGAAACAAGTCTACGGCCCCATGCTTCATCTGTCGGAGAGGCTGTTTAGTATGTGTGACCGGGATAATGTAAATGGCGTCGTGCAGCAGAGCCAATCACTGTGTGCCCCTGGCAGAGATTCAGCTATGTGCTGTGGCTTTGCTGCAAGTTGCAGAGCAGAGCAATTACAATGAAATGCCTTGTTGCAAAATAATGACAGTTAAAACTATTTTTACAGATTTTGGCTGTGCTGACACCCTTTAGTCAAGGTTCACTGTACTGGCAGAACACGGGGGCTGATCGCTGGGACTGGAAGAAGTAGGAGGCCAAGAGAAGGTGCCAGGTGATCCCCCTTGGCTTCTGACCATCTTTTAGGATTTTTAGTCATGCGAGTGGTTGAGGCTCAAGGGAAGGCAATGCCAGCCTGTCCCAACACTTTGATCCAGACAGAAATATCTCAACTACTGAATGGATTGCACAGTATTTTGACTTCATGACATGAATGATGAATAAATCCTACAGATGATGAAACCTACAAGCTTTGGTGATCTTGGCTCTACTGCAACCATGAGATTGACAATTTTGTGGTTAATGGTGAAATATCTCAACAATTATTGAGAGAACTGACATTAAATATGATACAGATGATCACGTTTCTGCTGCTTTTCATCTGACGTGTGTCCAATACTTTGGTTTATAACCAAATACCTACATAATGACATTAATTGACCAGCATCTACTGTGTTTCCTGTTTGGTCAAGTCAAAATCTTCCTAGGACAAGTCTTCCTAGTCTTCCTCAAAGTGCGTTTGCGTCGCGTTTGGTGTGAACGCACCTTTAGAATCGCAACGAATGACGGCACGTATGAGCCTCAAGACGCACCATCACAAGAAGAATACAGTTGTATTAAAAGGAGAGGACTACAAAAGCGTCGGCGTTACGACGTGCACCAGCTGTTGCTCTCACTGGAGACTACAGGACATCTCTGGGTAACCATCATCACCTCAGAGTTGCAGCATTATATTGATGAACAGTAGAGCTGCATTCACATGCTCTGACTGTCATCAAGACACAAGACAGACATTTTGATGAAACGTGCTGAAACATTTTATTCATGTTGCACAGCAGTGGAACGTTTCACATGACGTCACACACTGAGCACAGATAGTGAAGAGATAGAACTGCTACTGTGTAAAGGGAATACTGCTGTTAAAAAGAACCTTATTTGTTTAAAGTCTTTGCAAACCAAATGTTATTGCACTTTTGTTCATATAGCAGTCATATAGCTCATCACTCTCACGTGCTCACTCTGCGGCACCTACTATTTAGACCCCAGCCTCACACACACTCACTACCAGATCGTTCTCCGCATTCATGCCAGACCTTCCAGTGAATACCCTCCTTCTGATTTCCCGTTGCCGACCCTGCCTGTTTTGACTTCTCCGCCTTGCCTCTGCCCCGGTAAACCACTCAGCCTTCTGTCCCAGACTATGAGATCCTGCCGCTGTTTCCTCAGGATTCTGTCTGCCTTCTCCCTTAACGGCTTGTCGTTCCACTGTGTGGGATTGTCCATCTGTGCTATTAAAACAGTTACCTGTTGTGTGTTCAGTGGAAAATAAAGCTTCAATTCCAACTATCCAGTGTGTCTGTTGCTGGGTCCTTACCATACCCGTTACAGTATTGCGCACTTTTATTTTTTAAAAGTACTGCTATATGAACAAAAGTGCAATAACATTTGGTTTGCAAAGACTTTAAACAAATAAGGTTCTTTATTTATGTGAGCAGTATTCCCTTTACTAATGGGCCTGCAAAGCCTTCTCTGCTGGCCTAAACAGAATCACAAAGTTATAGCTATTTTATAATATAATATTTTTTCTTAAATACATTTAATTTTGTCTTATGTATTATAATTTATAAAAATATTTTCCCCATTATCTTATTTTCTCATTGCACAGCTACTGTCTCTGTTGCTCTGCTTCCAGCCTGCAGTGCTGCTTGTTTTAAGGAGAGCTTTTATCCAATCAGATTTCACCCTTATTTCTCTAGGTAAGAAGAGAGGCCCGAGGCCCTCTAGGTAGACTTTGCAGATTAAAGTAAATGGGGACGATATTGTTGATTGTCAGTCTTCAACCAATCAGATTTTTAGTTTGACATGTTGGGCGTATTCTTTGACATGTCAGAGCTGTCTAGGTAGCCTGCTACAAGTACGTCAGCATTAACGTGGGCTAGCGTGACTGTTATGAAGCAGAAAGCTAGCTAGCACAACTTAGTAGTAAGAGTTCAGGTTAAAAGATATGTAAGAAGTTATGACATCTTTAGCGTTTTGCTTGGTGTAGATTCTTTTTTTTTTACCTAGCTTTGTTTTTTGTAACACTCTGGCTGAAGGAGGAGGAGAAACGGATTTGGTGGCGGAGTTACTGACAACGCCTTTCTCGAGGAGGACATTTCAGGAAAAGCGGGACATCGTATCAAAGGGTCGGCCAACCCCACAGCTAGCCCTGACCCAGCCAGGAAAACAATTTGTGCGTCACTTTCAGTCCACCAACTACGAACGATATTCCTGGCTGACAGCATCGGAGAAGAGTTGCAAATTGTATTGCTGGGAATGCCTTTCATTTGCGACTGAGCGAATTGTGTTTGGAGCCACGTTGGATTTGTAAACAAAAGAACAGCAGGACACTTACAAGCCACGGTGCTCTTGAAAACGTTTGGAGAGACCCGTGTAGTGGATCTACAGATCAAACAACAAGTTCGCAGGGAAACGGAGCTCCACAATGAAAAAGTTATGAAGAATAGGGAAATACTGGAAAGACTGATAGATTGTGTCATCTTTTTGTGTAAACAGGAGCTCTCATTCAGGGGACACGACAAAAGTAAGGAGTCCACAAATAAAGGGAACTATGTGGAGCTACTTTCCTTTGTGGCCGAGCATGACACAGACTTGCACTATTACCTTTCCACGAACAAAGTATTTACCGGGACATCAGGCAAAATACAAAACAACCTGATCAGTGTTATAGCTGAAGTGATGGGAGAGGAGATCATACGTGAGATAAATCAAGCGCCCTTTGTCGCCGTTATGGTGGACGAAACGACTGATGTGAGTAATACAGCGCAGCTGGCACTGATGGTCCGTTATGTGACAGATACCGGCGTCAAGGAAAGGTTTGTCAGATTTGACGATGTTACCAGCAACAAGAGAGCCGATGACATTGCTGCTCTTCTCATCCGATTTCTGGAGGACGACGATTGTCTGGACAAAGTCGTGGCTCAGTGTTTTGATGGCGGGGCGGTCATGGCATCTGGACTTAATGGAGTGCAGGCTACAGTTTAAAAGAAGGCTCCCATGGCGTTATTTATACACTGCTATGCCCATCGGCTGAATTTAGTGCTCACTTAAGGGGTCTCAAAGCTGAGAGAATGTAAAATATTTTTTACAACACAATTTCTGGTCAACACGGTCTTTGAAAAGAGAGCTTCCCTGCAGGAGCTTTTTGAGCACATTCTGGAGCACCATGACGAGTACGACGAGTAATCTGTGCGCTGTGCTGACGGCTACAAAGCCCATCTGGACAACTTTGAGTTTTGTGTTTTGCTGTCCACTTTATGTATTAGTATTCAGACGTGCTTTTTGGAGTACTACAGCACAAAAAACTGGACGTACAGTTCTGTCTGAAAAGAGTGGATGAGTTTTATGACACTATTGAGAGAGAGAAAAGGGACGGTTTGCTGACATTTTTTAGTACAATGTGCGTGAAACAGGTGCCCCAAGCGCACTGAGAGGCCAAGCGCAGGGAAACGTTCATGCACGGTACCAGAAACTCCACAGCGATATCTTGGACAACATTCTTCCCCATGTAGCGACGCCTTAGTGGGAGGAAATTAAAGGGAACCAACGACGCCACCTACGAACTTACACCCCGGGAAATATAAACTTAAGGGCCGTGATATATGGTGTAAAAGGTATTAAGGGCACACAGATTCATTACTGATATTTGGAGAGAGAAGTGTGTAGTAAAAGAACGTAATATTTATTAAAGGAATGAATGAAAACTATCAAAACAAAGGAAAAACAGCCAAAACAGAAGCAAAACAAAACAAACAAAATGGAGGCAGCAAAACAGCAGCAGGTGAACCTACAAATGATAAGCAGAGATTAAAAGGGCACACCATGCTGCAAAATAATACAAGTTAAAATTGTGAAGACTTACCACCTCCAACATTGGGTAAGTAGCCAGGCGGCAACAAGAGAAGGAATATACATGAAACTCACCACAGCACCAGGACAGGGGATAAAAGGGAGTGAGGCCAGGACCACTGGTGCCTTTTAAATGCTGGCACTAATTAGCCTTGTGTAAAAGTACACAAGGCTACAAATCAGTACATAAGTACACAAACGTTGCTTCTATAGCATCTGTGCACTGCCAGGCTTTACACGACATCCTCTGTCCCAGGACCCTCACATCGGAACAGGAAAAACTCCTACAAAAAAACTTTAATGGGGAGAAAAGAGGAAGAGACCTTAGGGAGAGCAACAGAGGAGGGATTCCTCTCCCAGGATTGACAGAAGTGCAATAGATGTCATGTGATAGACTCCCAGGCGAACGCAACATTTGTAAGCTGCTGAGGACCAGCGACCCATAGCTTTCAGTGTAGATGCTGGGACCAGAGCGGCTGCAGAGGTAGCTGCTCCGATGCGGATGGGGTGCGAGGTGTATCGCTGAGGAGGATGTCCACCTCGTTTGCAGAGGAAACGGAGTCGGGTGGTAAAGCAAGACCTTGACGTGGCTTTTCTTTGTCGGTCAGAAACAAGGGTTCATCGTGCCTCGCACCGAGACGCTGTTGCAGGTACCGGGTTATGGAAGATAGAGGACAGAATGCAGTGTTAGCAAGTGAGATAAAAACATTCAAACCTTTACCTTTACCTTCCCTATCAGTTTTTGAATGTTCGAGGTAGTTGGAGTAAACGTGAGCATCTATGATGATGTTGGAAATAGTAAGATCAGGCAAAGGATCGAAAGACTCCGAACTGGTTGCGAATTCACCACACCGGAGGAACCAATAAAAGCAGTGAAAAATGTGGTCTATAGTCATGAATCTATGCATTTTCCAAAACACCCCAGCCTTAATTGAGATACCAGTTTGTGCACTAAAGGTAATGAAAAGGGGAGACGCTTATCGTTGCTTCCTGGATGGTCTTTCTTTAAGCCGTTGAACAGGAGGCGAATGAAGGAGTTCCTGAGCAGGTTACATACTGAGGGATCTGCACATCTTATATTAAACTGAATACCTGCAACAATTGCTTTGATGGAAGGAGGTTAGATTTTCCAGGACTCAAAACAGTACACAATAAAATCATGAATCATCGGAATGTTTACAGGCATGACGGGAAAGCAGTAAAATAGGACCATACAGAGTCTTACATTTTTATTGAAGATTTTGCCAGTCCAAGACTCATGTAACGGGATGCTGAATTCATGTAGGACTGAAGAGGACCTTCGAGTCTAGAACAGTTTAGGAGAAGGCTGGGCAACGCGAGCTTTGAGGTGCAGCATTGGAATCAGAGGATTCTGAACTACTGAATTTAAATCTGGACAAAGAGTCAGTAATGTTATCAAGGCTAGGAAGGTGCGCTGAAATTACCCATGATGCATGACCAAGTTAGTCGTCTGACGAATTGATTGATAATGCAAATAGAAGAATGACCTTTTATTTATGATGTTTACAGTAGCCTCATTATCACAAAAAATTACTATTTGTTTCCGAGACCATAGGTTACCCCAGAAAATGCATGCAACAACGATGGGATATAGCGGTAGAGAGTAGATTTGGAGGGAGAGCGAGCAGTTCTTTTGGGCAGGTGTCCGAACCATTGATTGTTGTAGATTCCCCCAAAACCAACAGAAGGAGCTGCATCAGTAAAGATTTTGAGAGCGACTGACATTTCTGTATAGTTATTGAAACATAAAGAGATGCCGTTCCAATTATCACACAGCAAAGACCAACATCTTAAATCGGATCTACATCCCTCATCTAAAGCGACAAGATCGCAGAGGCTGAGAGTCAGAGTCCAAAACCGGGTGGGTGGAGGGGGTCCGGAGGAGGGACAGGGCTCTAGAGGCCGGAAATCAGACGGGGAACAGGGCTCTAGAGGCCGGAAATCAGACGGGGAACAGGGCTCTAGAGGCCGGAAATCAGACGGGGAACAGGACTCTAGAGGCTGGATCTCGGGCGGTCGACCGGACTGCAGGACTCTCTTCCGAAGCGGGGGCTCCGGCGGACGGCCGGACTGCAGGACTCTCTTCCGAAGCGGGGGCTCCGGCGGACGGCCGGACTGCAGGACTCTCTTCCGAAGCGGGGGCTCCGGCGGACGGCCGGACTGCAGGACTCGCTTCCGAAGCGGGGGCTCCGGCGGACGGCCGGACTGCAGGACTCGCTTCCGAAGCGGGGGCTCCGGCGGGCGGCCGGACTGCAGGACTCGCTTCCGAAGCGGGGACTCCGGCGGACGGCCGGACTGCAGGACTCGCTTCCGAAGCGGGGACTCCGGCGGACTGCAGGACTCGCTTCTGAAGCGGGGGCTGAGGCTCGGGGGAGCCGGACTGGACGGGCTGAGGCTCGGGGGAGCCGGACTGGACGGGCTGAGGCTCGGGGGAGCCGGACTGGACGGGCTGAGGCTCGGGGGAGCCGGACTGGACGGGCTGAGGCTCGGGGGAGCCGGACTGGACGGGCAGAGGCTCCGACTGGAGCTCGGAAGAGCCGGACTGGAAACACTGGGGCTCAGGGGAACCAGACTGGGAAGACTGGGGGTCAGGAGAGCCGGACTGGGAAGACTGGAGCTCAGGAGAGCCGGACTGGGAAGACTGGAGCTCAGGAGAGCCGGACTGGGAAGACTGGAGCTCAGGAGAGCCGGACTGGGAGGACTGGGGCTCCGGCTGGAGCTCGGGAGAGCCGGGCTGGGCGGACTGGGGCTCCGGCTGGAGCTCGGGAGAGCCGGGCTGGGCGGACTGGGGCTCCGGCTGGAGCTCGGGAGAGCCGGGCTGGGCGGACTGGGACTCCGGCTGGAGCTCGGGAGAGCCGGGCTGGGCGGACTGGGACTCCGGCTGGAGCTCGGGAGAGCCGGGCTGGAAACACTGGGGCTCAGGGGAGCCAGACTGGGAAGACTGGGGCTCAGGAGAGCCGGACTGGGAACACTGGGGCTCCGGCTGGAGCTCGGGGGCTGGTGATCGCTGCTCCTCGGAGACGGCGGCGGCAGGGGCTGGTGATCGCTGCTCCTCGGAGACGGCAGCGGCAGGGGCTGGTGATCGCTGCTCCTCGGAGACGGCGGCAGCTGAAGGTCGCTGCTCCTCGGCGCGGGCGGGAGCTGAAGGTCGCTGCTCCTCGGCGGCGGCGGGAGCTGAAGGTCGCTGCTCCTCGGCGGCGGCGGGAGCTGAAGGTCGCTGCTCCTCGGCGGCGGCGGGAGCTGAAGGTCGCTGCTGCACGGAGGCGGCAGCGGCAGGCACAGGAGGTCGCTGCTGCACGGAGGCGGCAGGCACAGGAGGTCGCTGCTGCACGGAGGCGGCAGGCACAGGAGGTCGCTGCTGCACGGAGGCGGCAGCGGCAGGCACAGGAGGTCGCTGCGGCACGGAGGCGGCAGGCATAGCAGGTCGCTGCTGCACGGAGGCGGCAACGGCGGGCACAGGAGGTCGCTGCGGCACGGAGGCGGCAGCGGCAGGCACAGGAGGTCGCTGCTGCACGGAGGCGGCAGGTACAGGAGGTCGCTGCGGCACGGAGGCGGCAGGCACAGGAGGTCGCTGCTGCACGGAGGCGGCAGCGGCAGGCACAGGAGGTCGCTGCTGCACGGAGGCGGCAGCGGCAGGCACAGGAGGTCGCTGCGGCTCTGAGGCGGCGAGGCTCAACCAAATGGCAAAGCCTGCTAGGAATAGGCTCACCTCATCGGCGGCGACCGCGTGCGGGAGCGCCTGCGTCGCTGAGGCGCCTGCGGCCGGGTTCGGGAGAGGTTGCGCTGCCGAGGCGACAGCTGGAGTCGGTCGGACCATCGACAGGACACGGGGAGCTGGAGTCGGTCGGACCGTCGACAGGACACGGGGAGCTGGAGTCGGTCGGACCGTCGACAGGACACGGGGAGCTGGAGTTAGCTGCGGCCCAGCGGGAGCGGGGGATCGCTGCGGCCCAGCGGAAACGGGGGATCGCTGCGGCCCAGCGGGAACGGGGGATCGCTGCGGCCCAGCGGGAACGGGGGATCGCTGCGGCCCAGCGGGAACGGGGGATCGCTGCGGCCCAGCCGGAGCGGGGGATCGCTGCGGCCCAGCGGGAACGGGGGATCGCTGCGGCCCAGCGGGAACGGAAGACTGAACCTTTCTCTGCCTCTGCCTTTTCTTTGGGGTAACAGAGCGGCTTAGTTCCCGGTTAGCCCTCTGGATGCTCAGAGGCCCTCCATAGGCCAAGCGGGTACCCTCAAACTGTTCACCCCTCTCAGGGGATGGTTTCGAACGTAGGTCACGGTTCGCCTTCTGGACGCTCCGAGGCCCTCCGAAAGCCTGGCAGGTTCCCGAAAACTGTTCGTACCACTCAGCGGAGAAGCGCTTAAAGCGTTGGTCCGCTGCGGCCAACACGTCCGGGTCTGCCTTCTGGATTAGGCGGTAACCCATAAATTGTTCATACCACTCAAAATGGTGGTCTGCTGAGTCCACTTCTGGCCAGATCCTTCTGTCACGGGGCATGGTGGAGGACTCAAGCGCAGACCAGGCAGAGTAGTATGAAGAGAGTAATTTTAATGAACAAAACAAACCAAAAACAGACCATACAGGAATCGGCAGGGGATCCACAGAGCAGAACAGAGACGAGGGAGGAAATTCCAGCAGGACAGGGAAGACAGACGGGAAAACCGGGAACAGGACAAGCCGAACGGGCGGGTAGACAATACAAGGATCTGGCAAGGAGTGATTGAGGGGCAGGAGTTTATGTAGGGGGAAGAACAGGTGAGAGGAGTTGTGCTGATGAGGGGGAAGTGCTTGATTGGTGATCAGAGGCAGGTGAAGGGAATAGGCTGAGGGAGTGACTGACAGGTAGAGTGAGGAGGGTAGAAAAACACAGAGGCAAAGCCTAATCATGACAGTTTGTCCACCGTTCTAGATATGAATGACCTGCCTTGAGGAATAATTCTCATAGCGATGATGACCTAATAACGACAGCAAAGCACGTCTGGTAATTGACTCTGCATCTAATCTTCATGACTTCTCTAATATGGACCAGTTTTTCGATGGGCAGTGATGCTTGCATTAGATTGCTGTCTAATGTGATGCCTAGAAACTCGATCGCTTTCAATGGGCCTTGGGTTTTTTCTGTAGAGAGAGGAACACCTAATAGCTTAAAAGTGTCCTTAAGTGCACTAATGCATCGGTCTGGTTGGGACTGTGGGTAATCCACAATTGGGACGTCGTCTAACAAGTTAAGAACAAATGGCAATTTGCATTTATTCAACAGTATCCAACAAAGTGCTTCAGACAGGGCATTGAATATGAAAGGGCTACTGCGACAGCCAAAGGTTAGTCTGACCGAAAAATATGTTTTTATTTCGCCATTTGACGCCGAAAAGGTGCCGCTGAGAAGGATAGAGTGGCATGACCTTGAATGCGTCTGTTGTATCACCCTTCCCTAACCATGCTCCTTTACTGGCTACTTTTATGAACTAAATTGTGTTATCGACTGTTGCGTAGAATAGGGGGAAAAGGCGCGCGAGCTATGAGGCTATCAATGCTTGGAGCGCTCATAGGGTGCTGACGAGTCTATTATCAGCCGGAAGTAAAGCACATTTAGAAATAGATGCTGCAGCCGACACACTTTCCTGACTTCTAACACAAACCAACTTTGAGAGGCAGTGACGCCTGTGTAAGATCGCTGTCTATTGTTGTACCTAAGATTTTTAGCGCTTTCAGTGCCTTGGGTTTTCACTGCAGGAGGAACACCCAATTGCTTAATGTATGCTTGAGTGCACTAATGCATCGGCCTGTTAGAGACTGTAGAAATCCACTACTAGAAAGTCATCCAATAGGTGAAGAACAAATGTGATTTGCAGTTATTCGACAATATCCAATGAAGTGCTTCTGAAGGGTATTAAATATACAGGGGGTACTATGACAGCCTAAGTTTAGTCTGACTGATATATGTTTTTTAGTCAGCCCTTTGCAATTGCTTTGGCAAATACTTGTCCACTATTTCTGGTTCTTCAGATCAGATAAAAGGTTTTTACAGACATGGGATACTTTTGGAAGAAGATTTAAGCCAGCAATAAAACCTTCGAAATAGACCAGTAATTAAATAATTAACAAAACAACGGTTGGATGCTTCTACTAGTTTTTTCCAAGTTCTGAGCCGTTGACTGGTTTATGGTTTATTTACTTCTTTGACACAAGAAGAGTGTGGCAGGATGGTTGAACACAGCAGAATTTTAATAAAATTAACGTGATCACCTGTGAGGATTTGACTCCTTAGCTGAGGAGAAATTGCATGTGGAAAGAATGGCACGCCAGTTGGAGCTGCGGGGACTGCAGTACCCAACTTTTTAAGCGGCTTGACATCTATAGAGAGCGCACCTGCTTCCATAGTGTTGAGTTCAGAAACCTCTCGCAGAACTGTTGAAAGCCGCACATCTCCCGCTACTAGCTATCTTTCGACAGCAGAGTCGTACCAAAAATCAGCTGGTTCCGGTTTACACTCAAAAAAGTATTTAATATTTGACAGAAACTAAAACAGTTGCAAACTGAATTACACTATTGATAGTAAATGTTCCATGAAACAGATATCAAACGAATTCCCCTGCTGAGCCGGTTAGCTGTCCGAAGTCCTTGATTGATCTGGCTCTTTGTCTATGAAACAATGTCTCTTGCCAGTCCGAAAGTTCAAATGTCCAGTATCAGCTTCAGTGATTGGCCGAAATCCTACTGTCCCCTCCTCGCTTCGGACAGTATTCGCTCAGTGTTTAGCTGAAGTCGTCCGGACTCCTCCTCGCTCTCTTGACCCGCTTGGTCAGATGTCCAAACTCCTCGCTGACCACTTCCTGCCTGTTGACGGTGTCCCCGCTCTTAGCTCCTCCCATGTCTGCAAATCCTTGCTCACAAAATCCTTTTCTGGCCCTTATGACTATTCTTTTACAGTGTTTGATACATACAGTGACTATACTCTTTAGTTTAATACATTCAATGATTATGCTTTTATGGTTTAACACTTCTATAAGTAAATGTACTGTAACATATAATATCCTCTATAAGTAAACATATTATAAACATATAATACATTCCATAAGTCAATATATTGTGACATTTTATTATCCACCACCAGGGGTGCTATTATTCATACTAACAATGCTTTTAATACTTAAATTCCTCACAATAGTAGCGTGAATCAGTGAGAAGGGAGTCATATTAAATAAACCTCCTTGAAGTGAGAGTGGGCTGTGATTGGTGTGTGGCCGATTGGAAGCTATGATTCAATTGGCTGGCTGTCAGCTGGTTACACCAGGGGGCGTATGACTTCCGTGTCCTGCATGAACTAACTCTAACTCTATGCTTCATTTCCCTCTGATGTAAATAATATTTGAATGGCCCGTGCTCTTGAGTGTGTGGTGTTTTAGCACCGCAGTTTTGCTGGATTGATTTGTCATGCTTTATTGAAAATAAATGTGACTGGTTCTTGTGAGTTTGTTCTTGTCATTGTGTTAATTACATTGATTTTGACTATATGCATTGTCCGTTAATGACGAAGCATCCCGTCATACGCGTATTCATGTATCTGCACTCTGCAGTTAGTGTATTTGTAGGTGTTAAGCTTCATGTAACATTTTATTTCACTTGTCAAATGTTGCAATGTTATGTGAATATGAGGTGTTTACACTATACAAATAATAACCCATAGCTGTGGCGTCTCATAATGAGGTTATTAGGAGGTGGTTCAACTGCAGTAGGACAGCAGTGAAGGCTGTTGAGGCTGAAACTGGTGGAGGAAGCGCAAGGCCGCTGCTGTGTTTACTTCTTTCTGCGCAGGCGCATCATAAAGTAACTCGATCCGGTCCAAATTCAAAACAGTATTTAATTAAACAATGACGACTGTAAACTGATGATGACAATTATAATCTATAATACACTATCGATAGTATGCATCTCGAGAGCAGAGACCACGTGCAACTCCCCTCACAGGCCCGACCAAGTCGGATCCTGCAAAGCGAACTACCATGGCCCGGCGCACGTCCTCGCAAACAGTCCTTTTATGTCCTTTGATGGTCGGAAAGTGTCCGAAATCTGTCGTAAAACACAAAGGCCGTCTTCTGGGGTCAGTGATTGGCTTCCAATCGCTCTGACGCCTCCTTCATCGATCCGCTGCTCATCTCAATGGCTGGACCCCTTGTGACATCACCTCTGACATCACCTCTGACCTGGGACCGCATGGTCTTACCCAGGAGTGCTCTCTGCTGTTTTATGACCGTCTGCTTCCCTCCGTCGTCTCCGGTTCTCCTCCTCCTTCCTTGGCCATTTGTCCAGCACCTCTGTGTCCCCTTTGATGTCTCTGCCTCATGGCTCAGAACCCCCATAACGATGTGACTACCTTGGTTCAACACTTCCAATGATTATGTTAAAAGACTCCTACAAGTAAACTTATTGCAAACATATAATATCTTCTATAAGTAAACATCCTGTAAACCTATATTACATTCCATAAGTAAATATATTGTGACTCTTAACATAATTTACATTCTCATCATTGTGACAATTTCATTCACCACTCGGGGTGCTATAAATTCTACTAAATAATGCTTTTAATTCTTAAATTCTCCACAAGGCCCAGGTATAAAATGCACGGCCCGCCACATATTATACCTGGTCATTCACTGCTGTCCTGCAGCTGAAACACAGCTACGGTTATTATTTGTTTTGTGTAAAAAATGAAGCCAACACCTATAAATACACTAACTGCAGAGAATACGCTGAGAGTGTGTCTCCTCTCTGCTCTGACTGCAGCTGGGACTGCTGTGAGAGTCCGCCTGTGAGTGCTTTGGGGCGGCGGAGGGGCTCACGTCAGCTCCTGCTGCTCGTTCATGACAGTGCAGAACGTACGTGCTTTAACATCAGAGTCAAAACACCAGAGAAGTCTCCAACAACACCAGAAAAAGTGGCTAGATTTGTCGCTAGTAGCTTTTGACAAAAAAAGTCACCAAGAGGGTTTGGAAAGTCACCAGATTTAGCGAGAAAGTCAACAAGTTGGCAACACTGGCACCGGCTAAATATGTCCCCAGAGCAACATTGGACGTAACAATGGTTCCGATCACACATTAAACCAAACAAAAATCCATCTTCATAAAAACAAGTTGTACAAATAATAATATATAAACAAGCATATTAAAGCGACTGCAGATGTAAAACCAAAATAAGTTAACTTACCAAAGCTGCTGTTCACTATTTAAAGACAAAGTCCATCCTCCTTTCTTTGTTAATAAAGAGTTTAATCTCACGGTTGTTCAGTACATCCGTGCGTTTTAGTTCCAGTAAGAAGTCCTTCTCGATTCATGGACGCCAGTGAAGACAGTCGAGCCTCCTCAGTTGTATTTCTTGAATATGTTTGAATGCATTTGAGGGCTGAACATGTCCGCTCCACAGAGGCAGCAGATGTTGGGATTGTCACCGCCCAACATGTCACGCTAGCCCACTGACCAATCACGTATGGCTAGGCCAGCTAGAAGGCTCTGGCATGTCAAAGAATACGCCCAACATGTCAAACAAAAGATCTGATTGGTTGAACACTATGACAATCAACAATATCGTCCCCATTCACTTAAACTGCAAAGGGATTCACTTGTGAGTCTGCAGGCCTGGGGCCTCTCTTCTTACCTAGAGACACAGAGGTGAAATCTGATTGGATAAAAGCTCTACTTAAAACAAGCTGCACTGGAAGCAGAGCAACTGAGGAAGACAGTAGCTGTGTAATGAGAAAATAAGATAATGGGAAAAAAATGATAATACATGTAGGGCTGCAACAACTAATCGATAAAATCGATTATTAAAAGAGTTTGCAACGAATTTCATTATCGATTCGTTGTGTCGCGCGATTATTACGCCACTCAATAAGTCGCGGAGATGTTTGCCTCTTGGCGCCCCCTCGATGCTCTTAACTGAGTGTCCCGCGGGGTCCGAAGCGTTTACTTTGAAAAGATTAGAGTGTTCAAAGCAGGCCCGGTTGCCTGAATACCGCAGCTAGGAATAATGGAACAGGACTCCGGTTCTATTTTGTGGGTTTTTCTCTGAACTGGGTCCATGATTAAGAGGGACGGCCGGGGGAAACCTCACCCGGCCCGGACACGGAAAGGAGTGACAGATTGATGCTCTTTCTCCATTCTGTGGGTGGTGGTGCATGGCCATTCTTAGTTGGTGGAGCGATTTGTCTGGTTAATTCCGATAACGAACGAGACTCCGGCATGCTAACTAGTTACGTGGCCCCGTGCGGTCAGCGTTCAACTTCTTAGAGGGACGAGTGGCGTTCAGCCATACGAGATTGAGCAACAACAGGTCTGTGATGCCCTGAGATGTCCGGGGCTGCATGCGCGCCACACTGAGTGAATCAGCGTGTGTCTACCCTTCACTGAGAGGCGTGGGTAACCCGCTGAACCCCACTCCTGATATTAGTCCATTTTTTTTTTTAATTATTACTTTAACAGCTCAGGGATGTTCGAGCAACAACATGTTTGTGCACTTTCTGAAGATTTTTTGCACTGTGAATTAGCCCTGTCAGTTCTGTTTTTGAATAAAGGGTTGGATATTAATGCTTTTGTGTTTTTATCCGATTCATCGATTAATCGATAGATTAATCGATTTTTAAAATAATCGTTAGTTGCAGCCCGAAATACATGTAGTGTATTTATGAAAAATTATAAAATTATAAAATAGCTATAACTTTGTGATTCTGTCTAGGCCAGCAGAGAAGGCTTTGCTGGCCCTGACGGCCCGCCACTGATATATATATATATATATATATATATATATATATATATATATATATATAGAGAGAGAGAGAGAGAGAGGGTGTAAAAGGCAGAGGGGTGAATGTAAGAGAGATGAGTGGATGGTAAAATGGAGAAACATTTTGTGTTTGGCACCGAGGGAAATATCCTCTGTAACATAGCTTGGAGACACAGAAACACATACACACAGCTGTTGGAGTAAGTGTGTTAGTTTTCAGGAAGAAAAGCAAAAAAACACAAACACACACTCGTACACTTACACTCTTATCCTAATGCCGTGTTCACACCAAACTCGCGTCATTCGTGCTGCCAGTCTCGCCGGGGACCATTTGTGTTCATTCACGTGAATTGCGCTGGACGCGCCTGAGACGAGGCGTGGCTTATCGCCCTGGAAGCTGTTCAACTGTTCGCCATCAACCATGGAAAAAATAACCTCTATTTCTGCTTAGTACGTGTTGAGGAAGTTCCAGATATCACGGGAAACTAAACGTCGTCATGTCTGGGTTCATAACATAGTCCGGAGGAGCTCCGTGGATTTTATCGAGCCGTATTCACTGTGTCTAGTAAGCCACACGTCGGCTGTTTACTACAGCTGGATGACCCTCAAATAAACTGATTTGGCCGTGATTTAACTGCAATAAACCAACAAAAAGGGACTCCGAAATAACTACGTAATGATGCCGATTTGTACTTGTTTTCTCAATGGAGCTTGGGTCGATCGGTGCTAGGCTATGCTAACATTGTAGCAGCTCCATCAACACTCACAATAACGTCATCTAGACGTAAATACGGCAGCGTCTTTTTCATTGTTTGTACCATATGGTTTACACACACACACATTTATACACATAGTTTGGTCCGGTCTCTACTGTTATGAGGTATCAAAGTCAAAGTCAGTTTTATTGTCATTTCCTCAGTACTTTACATACAGAGAAGTTGAAAAATCGTTTCTCTCTAGTCCCACATAGTGAATACAAATAATAAATAATAAAGTGCAAACACAACATATATTAAGAAAGAAAATATTAAGAAAATATATTTAAAAAGAAACCTATCCTTCTGTATATAGCAGCATCAGACATGGGGGGTCTTAAAGAGAAGAGGGAGAGAGTTCAGCTTCCTGACAGCATGGTGGACGAAGACAGGATGGCTGGAGTCACGCACAATCATGGTCGCTCTGCGGGTGAGGCGGGTGTCATATATGTCCTGCAGGGAGGGGAGTGGGGGGAGTGAGGCACCAATAATCCTTCCAGCTGTGTTCACTATGCGCTGCAGGGCTTTCCTGTTGTAGTCAGTGCAGCTTCCGCCCCACACAGTGATGCAGTTTGTCAGGATGCTCTCGATGGTGCCTCGGTAAAAAGTGCACATGATGGGTGGGGTGTTCTTGCTTTCTTCAGTTTGCGGAGGAAGTAGAGGCGCCTCTGGGCTTTCTTTGCCAGTGATGTTGTGTTGGCTGTCCACGAGAGGTCCTCACTGATGTCCACCCCCAGGAATCTGGTGCTGCTCACTCTCTCTATACCAGCACCATTGATGGTCAGTGGTGGGTGTTGAGTGTGGCCTCTCTGGAAGTCAACAACAATCTCCTTGGTCTTGCTGTTATTTAGAAGGAGGTTTTTGTCTCTGCACCACGTGGTCAGAAGGCTGACCTCCTTCCTATAGTGGGTCTCATCGTCCTTGGTGATGACACCCACTAGAGTTGTGTCATCGGCAAATTTGACCATGTGATTGGTGCTGTAATTTCTTTTGCAGTCGTGTGTCAGCAAGGTGAAGAGCAGTGGACTAACTACACAGCCTTGAGGGGCCCCTGTGCTCAGTGTGATGCTGCTCGAGGTGTTGTTGCCGACACGTACCGCTTGTGACCTCTCACTGAGGAAGTCCAGCAGCCAGTTACACAGCGAGGTGTTGAGCCCCAGCTGGTCAAGTTTGCAGATGAGTTTTTGTGGGATTATGGTATTGAATGCTGAACTAAAGTCTATGAACAGCATTCTCACATATGAGTCTTTTGTGTCCAGATGGGTGAGGGCTGGGTGGAGAGCAGAGCAGATTGCATCCTCCGTGGACCATTTGGCACGGTATGCAAACTGGAAAGGGTCCAGGGTGGGGGGAAGAATGGATTTGATATGTGACATGACTAGCCGTTCAAAGCACTTCATGATTATGGGGGTCAGTGCCACCGGGCGATAGTCATTAAAGCAGGATGGAGTGGATTTCTTTGGCACCGGTATGATGATGGTGGCCTTGAAGCATGATGGAACCACAGCTTGTCTCAGAGAAGTATTAAAGACATCCGTGAAGACATCCTTAAGCTCCTCTGCGGAGTCCTTCAACACACGACCAGAGATGTTGTCTGGACCTGTTGCCTTGCAGGTGTTGATAGTGGAGAGTGTCCTCTTCACGCTGGCAGCAGACAGGCACAGAGCCTGATCGTGGGGAGGGGGCGGGGTCTTGTATGGACGTGTGCTGTTTTGTGTTTCAAACCGTGCAAAGAAGCTGTTGAGGTTATTTAGCAGAGAGATGTTGCTGTCGCAGATCTGTGGCACGGGTTTGTAGTCCGTAAGGGTCTGAATGCCCTGCCACAGGCTCCGTGTATCTCTGCTGTCTTTAAAGTGACAGGTTATCTTATTTGAGTATTCCTGTTTTGCTTTCCTGATGCCGCGGGACAGGTTGGCTCTCGCTCTTCTCAGGTCAGTTTCATCCCCGGCTCTAATCCCCGGTATCGTAGAGCTCTGGGTGAACACAGACGGCTACAGTATTTATTTCCTGATTCAACAACGGCAGGACGTCAGTGATGACAGAGGAAACATCTCAACGCTGATAGGCTATCGCACCACAGCATCACGCAATTTTTTCGCCGAAGTTGAAAGATTTCAAATCACACGTTTGGGGCGATTCGGCGATTGACGTAAATACACGTCAATCGCGCCAAATGCGCTGCGCCATCGCAAATTAGCTTCACTCCAGTCTCATCGCGTCTGTGCATAGACTTTGTATCTAATCTACTCGCGCGAATAATATGCGCCGCGTTTGCTGTGAACGCACCATAAGGCCTCAGGCTACACTCTGGGTACATCTCGCACACGTCTAAAATTTCCTAAAACACCAACATATAAACTTAACTGACAATCTCAGTTGGTACTACTTAAGGTAAATGGACTTGTACAGCACTTTTCTACTCCAACCACTCAAAGCGCTGTAACACTACATGTCATCATTCACCCATTCACACCCATTCATACTCTGATGGCAGGGGCTACCATGCAAGGTACCACCTGCCCATCAGGACTCTAACTAACAGTTATACCCATTCATACAGCGCAGGCACAGCATGGAGTTAAGTGTCTTGCCCAAGGACACATCGACATGGACTAGTGGAGCTGGGGATCGAACCGTTGATTGAAGGACGACGCTGCTCTACCACTGAGACATAATCGCCCCCTTTTGAAAGCTCATGCAAGCTTCTGTGTCAGTGTGCATGTCTGGAATCCTGTTTCCTATGAATTGATGAGTGTATGGAGTTGATTAGCTTTTGTGAATATGTTTGGAGAAACTAAATTGCTGTCTGGATTATGTTTGCTTGTTGGGATGATGTGCGTTGTTGCAGGTTGGGGTCAGTGGTTGTGAACAACATCACGTAACTTTAACACTTATGCCAGACAGGGGACAAATCAGAATCAGAACAATTTATTGCCACGGTATGTTGCACATACAAGTAATTTGACATGACTGGTGGTGCATAACAAAAAAATCAACAATCAACACAGTGCAAAAAGTTGAAACATTAACATTTACAGTAAAATATAAAATAAAGTGCACAAACAAACAGATAATAAGACTATAAGTGAGATGTACAGTAAGTGTTATATAAAAGTGTTGAGTGTATTTAAGTAAGAAACCTAGAGGGGATGTGCAGGGGAGTGATCGGTAGGAAATTATCCTGGGGATGACAGAGTCAGTGGGGGTCCTGGGCTTTGTTGATGAGCCCAACTGCAGAAGGGAAAAAGCTGTTCATGAGGTCTTGGTCCTGATGGACCGCAGCCTCCTACCAGATGGAAGGGGCTCGAACTGTTTATGTCCAGGGTGAGAGGGGTCGGCTACAATCTTTCTCAATCGCTTCAGGGACCTTGAAGCGAACAAGTCTTGGAGGGACGGCAGATTGCAGCCAATCGCCCTCTTAGCTGTGGCTGCAGCGTACCAAACCATGATGGAGGAGCAGAGGATGGACTCAATGATGGCTGTGTAGAAGTGCACCATCATTGTCTTTGGCAGGTTGAATTTCTTCCGCTGCCTCAAGAAGTACATCCTCTGCTGAGCCTTCTTGGTGATGGAGCTGATGTTCAGCCCCCACTTGAGGTCCTGGGATATGATGGAGCCCAGGAAGCGGAAGGACTCCACAGCGCTGACGGGAGTCACACAGGGTGATGGGGGCTGGTGGGGCTACGTTCTCCCTGAAATCCACAACCATCTCCACTGTCTTTAGAGCATTGAGCACTAGGTTGTTCAGACTTCACCATGTCACCAGATGGTCAGTCTCCCACCTGTAGGCGGATTCATCCCCACCAGAGATGAGTCCAATGAGGGTGGTGTCATCCGCGAACTTCAGGAGCTTGACGGACTGGTGACTGGAGGTGCAGCTGTTGGTGTACAGGGAGAAGAGCAGAGGGGAAAGAACGCAGCCTTGGGGTGAACCGGTGCTGATGGTCCGGGAGGCTGAGACGTGTTTTCGCAGCCTGTCAGACAGGAAGTCTGTTATCCACTTGCAGGCGGAGTCGGGCATGTGCAGCTGGGAGAGCTTGTCATGCAGCAGAGACGGGATGATGGTGTTAAAGGCAGAGCTGAAGTCCACAAACAGGATCCTGGCGTAGGTTCCTGAGGAGTCCATGTTGACTGCGTCGTCTACAGACCTGTTGGCTCTGTAGGCGAGCTGCAGGGGGTCCAGCAGTGGGTCGGTGAGGGTTTTAAGGTGGGACAGGACAAGGCGCTCAAAGGACTTCATAACCACAGAGGTCAGGGCGACGGGCCTGTAGTCATTCAGTCCTGTGATCCTTGGTTTTTTGGGGACAGGGATGATGGTGGAGACCTTGAAGCAGGCTGGTACGTGGCATGTCTCCAGGGAGGTGTTGAAGATGTCTGTGAACACCGGAGACAGCTGATCAGCACAATGCTTCAGGGTGGAGGGGGAGACAGAGTCTGGGCTGGCTGCTTTGCGGGGCTTCTGTTTTTTAAAAAGCCTGTTGACGTCTCTCTCCAAATGTTTTAAGTCATAGTATACGGACAAAGTATAGTATTTAAAAAATAGTTCTGTTACAGTATGTCGAAAAAAGGAATAAAGAGTCATACAAAATACATTATATATAATGTGAATTAAAGTCACAGCATAGAATGTCAAACTGTCCTAAAAACATCAAAGTGCATTATTTCATCAAATCTATATGGAAGCCATTGTATAGTACCCTGGAAAGTCAGTAGAAAATCCACAAACCCATTCACACATGTTCAGTATCATAGCAGTATTGACAGACAGTGCAAATTTTGTTCTGATGCAATTATAATTATTAAAAGTGGAATTTACAGAACTGACACAATTAGCTCGTGACTTAAAACTACAATAGAATAGCACCAGTGATACTTTGTAATTTACTGACAAACCTGATAAAAAACTTGTTTTGATGAAATGGTGCAAATGTTAGAAAGCAGATGAATGTTTAAAGTATTGATGCATTTAATTAAAGGTGGAGGTGGATTTGTTTTGACAAATATAGACATTCTCTAACTTTCCCTGAATAGGTGGTGTTTGAAGAGAAGACAACAAAAGACATAACGAGAGGACACAACTGTTCAAAGATGAAGTAACTTTTAATGAGTCAGAATCATTCACAGAGCCACCTTAAAAGTTCACCACATCTCAGCTTTTTAAAAAGACATTATACACGTTTTCAAATTATTCTAATACATAGAGTTATAAATGATAGTATGGAGACACAGATATACAACACTTTACAGAGAGAGAGAGAGAGAGAGAGAGAGAGAGAGACTTATTATTGAGTAATGATAGCTTTAACATATTCGGCTTAAATACTTTGTATGAGAAACATGATGCAGGGAAAGCAGGGATGAAAGAGTACATGAGCAAGTAAGATTGATTAAATACCATGGAGAAAAATAAGAAAAAAGTAATGCTCAAAATAAAGTACTATAAATATGATGTCATGAGCCAATAGAGTGAAACAAAACACAATTATCCTAAGTACACAACTGAGACTCAATGAAAGCTTTAAGCTGTGACCATACAGGACACATTTAGCAGTGTGCTGAGTCAGTAAAGAATATTTCAGAGTTTGAATATGGCAAGTCATTTTACCATTTAATAGCTAGACTGGATATGTATTGCAGATATCCTTGATTCAGATCAGACGTCCACAGTAACATTCTTCTTAACCACAATTTTTATTTCAGATATCCACAACTTCATTCTGTTTAGGAAAAATGTTGTATATTTGCAACAGAATTCATACTAGGAAAAAAACTCCAATAAATACATTGCGACTAGTAAAAATGCCATTACGGATATCCAAAATTGTCATGACAAAAAATGCATTGTGGATGTCTGTTCCAGGTTTCCAAAAAGAAAATGGGCCAAAAAGGTTCACTTTAGTTGTGACTAGTAACAATTGGATTGTAGATATCAGAAATTGAAGGTATTCCTACTCAGAATTATATTGCAGATATCCAGACTGTTATCAAAAATATATTTGAGGATAAATGAATGTTATGCTTTAAAGGAAGAATGAAATTACAGATATCTGCAATATATATCCAGTCGAACTATTACATTTTAAAATGGCCACTTATACTTTTTTAGGATTTATTAAAGATACCTTAAATTTAGTTTTGACTGGAAAAATCAAAGTTGTAGATATCTTGAAATACAATTTCTACTAGTAAGAATGTTATTATTGTGGGTAGCTATCTGACTAGAATACAATCTTGACGAGGAGAAATGCCATTGCCGATAGGAGTGTGATTCAATGAAATATTAAAAAGGCTTGATGTGTCATGTCTGCTGTAAACAGGAGAATTCACTATACTGGACAGGTTGGTGGAGGTTGTTCCTGGCCTGGCTGACTCATTCAGAGTCCTCAAGACAAATAAGCTGAACTTCCCCAAACAAGACTGTGATTCCAGGACTTTGGTGAACCCTCTATAGATAGAGATAACACCTGAACAAATTACTTTTGAAACAAAATGTTGAACTGGGCCATGTTGGTTTTTAAAAAGCTGACTTTTCAGAATGAAACAGATCACTTTTTTTTAACCAGCTGGTACATCAACTCTATTCTTCCTATATGGCCAAAACAAAGAATTTGTCAGCAGAACATTAACCCCACCACCAGGCAGAACGTTGATATTGAAGGCCAAAGCCTGGATTCCTTTCAATAACAACATTTTGTAACTTTCAGTGCCAATATCTTCTAAATGATTATGCCTACACTTGGCAACTTTGATGTGGTTAAGATTAGGGAAAAAATAAGGTTGTTTAGGGAAAGATAGCTATGCTAGCTAACTGCTTGGGAAAAGCTGCAACCTCTGTACCCAGAAGTCCTGTTGTTGCTTGAGGACACTGATCAGTGTCTAGCAGGTCCTGTTTACCAACCCTGAGGTTCTTCAGGATTTACTTTACCATAGGATTTCACAGGAATGGCAGACAAACGTATTGGAGACCAAACAGTGGATGCTCTCAGAATGGATTTAGCTCATTCCTTGGCTACAGAGAAGATATTCTTCCACCAGCAGAACGGACAGTACAATTTAATTTGACAAAGGAAATAATTGATTTGCTGAAGATTAGTTGCTCCTCTCTGTTGCTGCCTCATCTTGCGACTTGCGGGAGATACCACAACTGGGATTTGGCAATGCAGTCTTATGGGCAATTCATACTTTCCAAGTCTCCATGTCTGCGCGGAGCCCAATAGCCTGTACGCATTGCAAGCGCGCCTATTGTGCATACTGTAGTTTCATTCCACACTCCAGTCCAGCTGGTGGGGTATGCACCTCTAGTTGGTTTGCCAAGAGGAAGATAACAAAACGGATGCCTGTTTTACAGTAAGGTTGCACGAAGAGATCCGGTGTTCCCCACAATTGAACAGCCAAATAACTAATGACATTGTAGTATGAATGGAACTGTATTCGCAATGGAAAGTTTATCCGAGGCTTTACAGACCAGCTATGATTCAAAAGACTTGGAGTTTGTGACAAAAAATAAGAACTTACATGGTAACCACTGTAAGGTTTTCCGTGAATATATATATATATATATATATCTATCGGAATTGCAAAAACACTTCAGTGGGCAAATTCTGGTGAATTTGCGTCACAGTCTAAGCGCACCTTGAGAGCACAATGAAGGCCGGTCTAACGTATGCCTTACTTATCTTTGAGCGACGGACCCCAGAGGTGTGAGCACACACTAAACTACCATTATGCAAGGCCCTTAGGACTACAAACACTGCCCGGGTACTTTTTTCTCAATTGATTGTAAACCTAAAAACATTCTAATAAAGCTGCTTCTCCCCAGCACCTAATAGACATTAGTAAAAACCTGACTTCCTAGAGGACATCCAGAAAAAACATTCACAGTGAGAAAGATGCAACATACCGTACTGATCCACCACATGTGTGTTTCTACATTCTCCAACAGAATTTTTCAGGAGCATAAAAGACAAGAAGCTGTGAGTTGTTGCAGGAGATTCCTGTCCCTGCAAAATCGGAATTATTAAATTATGGAATATAGCCGTTAATAGTTCAATTAGAAAACAGCCACTCATAATTAAACTAGCAATGGTATCATACAGTAGTTCTTGAAAGGTCTTAGAAAGAAAGAGGCTGGGAAGGTTTACACTCTGGACGAGGTTTACACAAGCTGTAAGATAACTTTGACCCTATTTCATCCTGGCATTGGGGTCGTAATTCCTACATGAATGTGTAAATTAGTAAAACATGAGGCCACACACAAAGGTATTGGAATCTGATTTAGCTAAAATATCAGCCAGTTCTCATTCCAATACCGATACTTTGTCACAACCCTCGACGTCTGACACCGACGTACCAGGCCCATTTCAGCGTCTGTATGAGACGCACCAGACTTTCAAGTAACCACTATGTCAACACGACCGCTTGATTATTAGACGATCTGAGAAAATGCTCCGGGAGTGTGATGGCGTAGTATAAAGACTGAAAAAGCCACAAAGGGGCGGGAGGAACAAACAAACACAGGACTTTCAACCAGGAAAGCAGTGTTGGTGTCGAAAAGTTTTCCGTAATTTTGTTTCGTTGTTTGTGTTTTATTTTAATCACAACCATGAATTTTTCTAAATCAAACTGGTTTTGTTGCCTGAACCTAAGCAAGGGTTTTTGTTTAAAATCATGACGTCAACCACGTGTTTACTGCCACTGTGTGCTGGGCTACCCAATTGGGATATAAAGTGATGACTTGTAATGAGAACGTATTGATGTTTACATCTGCTCAATCTCGATAACATTTTATCTCCATTACGACTTTAATGCCAGGTGAAAATTTAGAGTTACATTATTTTAGAACAAAGGTGCTTTTGAGTGACTAGTTCTGAGACATTGACATCAGTTACATGACAATCAAACAACACTGAATAGTACGACAGTGGCTTACATGTAGCTGGAGCAGCTATCAAACCTTGCTAACCCTTTCTTAGTCTCTTTCAGCCTTGTGACCCATTATTTTCCCTGACACAGATGACACATTAATACAGTTATGGCTATAATTTAGGACAAAAGTTGAGCAATGGCTTGTCATTTTGCTGTTAAGTTGACTCAAGAACAGCATAGTATGGGTTCCATTTGTCAGGTTAATGGATAGAGGACTGCTTTTTAATTGCTGGTTGGTGTCATTGAGCACGGACAGATAACATTTGTATTGATTGTGCCAGCTAATCCATGGGCTCAGACACCCAAACTAAACTCATTCTTTGCTCACTGGCCCAATGTTTTTGCCTTTGACAGAATATCAAACAATCCCACGCCCTGATTGGTCGTTCCTGGTTAGATTGGACCATTGTCCGTAAATGGATGTATTAAATGATAACGTTTTACGTTTCTCAATCACCTGAATTAGTAACTTAACTAGGTTTTAAAGAAAGGATCCCAAAATGGCCAAAATAAAAGATTAAAGATTCTTTTTCACTTTTGTGGGAGCTAGGCTAGTAGTTTCCCCCAGGTTCCACTATTTATCCTAAATAGGCTAAACACACCATTCGTGGACATGCAGAAATAAAATAAAAACGTTTTTTCTGACTGAGTGGTCAGTGGTAAATCAAAGTAAATCCCAAAATGTTGAACTGTTTCTTTAAAATTGAAGAATATCCTTGATCCCAGAAAAGCACTTGAACTCTCAGCAGATTAACAAAACACCGGCCCAATAACTTTACATATTTCTTCTACTGTCCTGACTCATACATTACCATCAAATGAGCAACTAAAACAATCATGAACGGAAATGATTTTAATGTAGATTATCTCGTTAAAATGTTGAAACGACATCGTATGACTAAATAAAGTAAATAAACAGTAATTACAACTAGAAAGAAAGATTATCAAAATATCTATTGGCTTTCACTGAACCATATAACAACACATCAAGAAGCTAAAAAGAATCAAACTCGAGAAAAGGAAATAAGTTAACATATCTCAAGACGTAGAGATTTACAGTATATACATTCTTTTTAAAAAGATTGTGTTCATTGACTGGTAGCTCCATTGTTCTCCTTTCAGTTCAGACTTTCTCTTGCCAAGCAGCAGTTGTTAGTCGCTGACGTCCGAGTGGATCCAGGTATGTAACACAACACAAAAAGGCTTCTTTTAAGTAATCCTTGAAGGCTTCCTCCCAGCCCATTGCTTGTCTTTTTGTGGCGATCAGTTCTGTCCTACCCAGTGGCAGAATATTCCAATGGCTTTGGAGCATGGCAGAGGTCCACTCTTTGATTTGAAATAAAAATAAATAAAAAATATATAGAATATGTATTTTTTTTCTTTCTTGAAAACAGAAAATGTAACTTCACCTTGGGTAGTTCAACGTTCTTGTCAAGCTGCAAAGGGTACAAAAAAAGCTTTCTTTTTTTCATTCATTTTTGCTTTTCCTCCCAGGGTTTCATTTTTTTCTGTATCATTTTCAACATTTTATTCTTGTTTTTGTGTTGTTTTTTTTGCAATACATAGAGTGCTGAAAGTTTATAAGAAAAACAAGGAAGGTTCACAGCTAGTGTACATTTTTGTAAGCAGGTAAACAAAATGTAAAAGTGCTCTTATTTTGAAAGACTTTTTTTTTCAGTGTTTAGAAAGAAGTAGGAGGCACTTAGGTCCATCTTTATGGCGACAGACAGTCACTCAGGCCACACTTCCAGGCTCAGGATTGGAAGGTCCGGTCGGGCTCTTGCAAAAGTGAACAGCTCAGTGAGTCCAGGACAAGAAGGTGTATATATGAAGGTTTCGCAGATGAAAACACTGAAGCATTGGACTAGCACTAAAGAACACAACGGCTGCTGCACAGGACATGTTTGATTTATGCATGTTGTTCTTTCTTGTTGACCCACTTCCTCTATGTTTCAATGACAAGTGTTGAAAAAATGAAATCTGTCCTACAGATTGTCCAGTGAACAGTCCATTCCATCAACGTTTAGCAAGAACTGCCTTGTCCTTCTTTCACAGATTTATGTCTGGAATGTGGTGTTTTACTTTGTCAGCATTTTAGCTTTTTTCTTTGGATTTCGTATCTGGACAATTCCAGTTGCAGCCACAAGAATGCTGCCAGTTTTGGGAGTAGGCATGCCAACAGAGATTCAAAAAATTAAATAATGCAGCGCTTAAGTTTCTCTATCCAGTTTTAATAGGAACCATCCACCAAAGATTATTAGGAGCAGACACCTGTCTCGCACCCCAATTTTCACCCTCACAGATTTACTTAACAGACATGTTTAGTACTTCTGAACTGTGGGGGTCATGAAGATCTTGCAAAACGTTTTCCATAAACACTCAAGTTCTATACGAGGGGCATTGAGTCCAATCTGGCCAAGCACTGCTGTAAAGTTATAGAGAAATATACAAGCCTGGGCAAGATATCTTGGAACAGAAGAGCTTCCATTTTTGTTTAAAAAAAAACACTCTGTGCAGGTCAACCTTCTGAACTTCTACATTCCACAGTAGAAGTCAAGTATGGTTTACTGTGTGAGGACCAGACAAGAGTACAAGCCAAATGAGGCCTAGCAATTTAGATGGCTCCAATTTAGGGTTTTTGAAACCTAGCTATGTTGAACCATTGCCTGACTTACCAAGGGACACAGATAAATCCTTGTTAGGGTGAGGGTAGGTCAGGATATTTAAAATGTAGCCAAATTGAGCCAGATTCTACCAGGCTACATAAGGCTTCATCAAGATAGAACCAAAAGTGCTTTGATTTAGACAGAGTGAAATGGGGTCACATAGGACATGATGGTACCTAAATCATTAGGATAAGAAAACCAACAATACCAGACCAGTACAATCAGGGAAATCCAGTTCAGTCCAATTTGATGCAATCCAATCTTTATAGTCTTTTAGTCACGAGTTCATTCACAAAAGGAGCAAGACTGGACCTAAGAAGCCTCGGCTCAACCTTTTAGGTAAGGTTCAAGACATTTCCTTTGATTATAATGCGATGCAATCCAGTTCATTCCAATCCAGTTAAACATACTTTACTCCACTTTAGTTTGTTCATCCCGATACTTATATGTCAGGCAGTTGGATGAAATCCAGTCCATTTCTGATCCCAATCCACATGGTTCCATCTCAGACTATGCTGTGAGTCCAGGCCAGACTTCCACTCCAAGGCAATCCATTTCCTTCTAATCCTGTCTTCTCATTTGTATTCCAGTGAAGATCTAGTCCAACCCAAAACGCATCCAATTCCTCTTCCCTCTTATTCATTCCTATCCCAGTATGTCCAGATAGACCGGCGTGGCTTTCATCAGAGTGAACAGTATCTTCTGAATGTCTTTGATGTTAAGACGCTGCTGTGGCTCCCTCTGCCAGCAGCCCAGCATCATATCGTAGACTTCCTTGGGACAGAGCCTGGGCCGCTCCAGTACCCTGCCCTGAGTGATGCACTCTATCACCTGGGAAGACAGAAAGACGCACTGTTAAACAGGAAACAACATATCGCCTTCTTCTAAAGAAGCATTGGTTATGCAATTTAAAGATCACATGTAGTGCAACACACATTGGCTGCTTTGCAGAATGTGTCATTTGACCGGACGCATCACACAGACAGAAGAAGAAGTCTTGGTACAGTAATCAACATGTACCAGTCCAGGAAGGAAATGTTGATAAAACTGCTGCTTTTCTGGAGAGTTGAAAAACATTGATGGGAAAAAAACTGTAGTTGAAATAGTGACTATATATCATTTTTATATTGATAAACAGACAAGTGTATTACTATCATTATATATTTATAGTTCTGGGACTGAAAATGTGATACTACATGTAGTTACATTTTTCACCATTCCTTTTATGTTTGCTTTTGTTCTACACTAAATAATATATCATTGTTCATTGTGCATTTCACCTAATTATTGATTGTGATTGTAAGTTTATTTGGACTGTTTTGTGCTCTACATGCTTTGGATACTCTAAGGGTGAACATAATTGTTGTGTATTATACTCTAACACTTGGGTGGGAAGGCTATGTGTACATGTTGTATTGGCTGTATTGAACACAGGTTGAGTTATTATGTTATGTCAGTCAGCAGTAAAGAAAAGCTAAACAGACCTGGAGTTTGATACATGCACAGAAAAGCTTGGACGTTTTCAGGGCTGATGCATACGCCACAGGGTTATTAGGACTGAATTACACTCTGAGTGTCCCAGAAACAGCTTCAACTATCCAAACCTGAGCATCAATTAGACCTGCTACTAGCCTAATGCTGCTATGGTTCAAGTGAGTACATACAGTTCATGGTCCACAACACCTCAGCCAATTATTTGTCCTTATTATCAATATAAACAAGAGGAAGCTAATAAGATATTTGGCATTTTCAAGCTCCAAATAGCCTGCAGGGATTTAGAAACTGCTCAGTACCAGTGATCACCATTATCCCATCGGCCGTCGCATGTACTACATGACTTGTGGCGCAAGAGGGCAGGCGCTTACAAACATTTTGTCCACCTTTACAATCAGTTTTGCACATGAACCTCCTCACAGCAGCAGTGAAACATGGCGTTAGTTTGCGCCACCTGCTGATTGTCTAATGCAAAGTCCCTCCACCACCACAACGTCCTCTTGACACGGAAGCTTTAATATTTTCTTGCTAAGCTCATGTTTTTGGGGAATCAGCTCTCTCAGCTAAGAGCTCCCGCAAACTTGAAATATGACATGAAGTTGCATATGTATTGCTATGTATTAACTTTTTTATTGTATTTTTGTATTTGTCTGTTTTAATTTAGAACACTATGGACCTTTGTTGTCTACTTAATTAAGTAATTATTGTTATTAAACAGCAGAGCCTTTTCCATCAAAACTAACTATATAACCATTGGCAATAAGTGTCTCCGACTGAACTTGAACTTTTTTGGTTTGCCTAATGTACAGTTGAAAGTGAAGGTAGAGCATAGGCCCATCTAGATATCCGTTTTCTGCTGATAACCTGGGTTCAGTGTCAAACAGTGTTCTTTTTTTTTTTGGGAATCAAGCAATGGTTTTTTAAATGATGTTCATACTACCCAAAACCAGAAAGTCATTATTTCATTAAGAATTCTATTTGGTGTCTAGATTCAATGCCCTAATCCACTGTTGGTCTACTAAATCAGGCTGTTTGCATACACCGTTCCTATATATATCACTTTAACATGTATGTATTCCACAAAATGAATTCATATGTAATCCATGTGATTGTAAAGCTACAGACGCAGCATAGGGAGGAGGTCTGTGATTGATGTGTGAATCCAAAATCACTGCGCTTTGACCCAGGGTTAGGGTTAACGTCCCGTGTGAAACCAGAAGCCAACATTGACTTATTTGTCCTGTAACTTCCGTACTTAAATAACCCGACCTCTGTAGTTATTTTAACCCAAACCATGATTGTTTCCTCAACGTAACTGAGTAGTTTTGTTGCATAAAACTAATCAAGTTGTTCCCTGTGAGGTGAACAACTTGTTTGTTTATTTTGAAAAGACTTTCTGCATGTAACAGGTGAAGATTGACACCCTTTGCTGGACATTCGCAAGGGAACCCACAAAAGAAATCTGGACTAACTTTTCGTAAAATATCATACTTGTTATGGTATGTCAACTAAAGAGACTGAGAGTGTTGTTGCAATTCAATTAATCTGTTATATTTATTAATAATTACATTATCTCAATGAGGGTTCAGTAAAATGGCAAGGATAGAATCCACACAGGGAACTCGCTGTATTCTGGCCTGGGTTTTTAACACATAGTATTACTCTGTGAGACTCGCTCAGTCATATCTGGGGCTCCCTGCTGTCAAATAGGGTCTACTAGGTTTTCCTTATGCTCAGCACCTTTAACAAGAGCTTCATCTCCTCTTTGTTTTTCTCTGTGCAGTCATTTAAAAAAAAAACCTCACTGACACGTTCCACATGAAAATGTCTTCCCTCAGGCCATTTGACCAGCAACAGAAATACAACCTAAACTATTATGCAATTTTTTTGTCATAATAATAATAATAATAAATAATAATGTTGTCATCTTGTGAATTTTGTAAATGATAACACCTATCTTTTTTTTCAATAAATTGAAAAAAACCATTAAATTCTCATCTCATAAATCCTCCTGCTCCCGTGTCTCTCTGCGCTTGGGTCCATCCCCTACCAGTCTTTCCCAGAACCCTGACAACACATACAGTTTGTACATTACTAAGATAAGATACCGTACCTCATTATTGGCGAGCTGGAACCACGGCTGTTTGCCGTAAGTGAAGATCTCCCAGAGGATGACTCCGAAGCTCCAAACGTCACTCTCTGTGGTGAACTTCCTGTACATGATGCTCTCTGGAGGCATCCAGCGGATAGGCAGCATGGTGTGACCTCCCACCTGAACACACACATAGAAGAAAGAGGTTTTAGAGATGAGCATGAAATGTGTATGATAAAGTGTATGATGAATATCTTACCCTTGATGCCTTTGGGGGATGATTTCGCCATCATTGAAACGCCACAATTATTAAGGGACACACACAAATTAGTCAAACTTACATGTGGTCACTTGCTCATACAATGCCATTATTTTGCAAGTCACAAGCAAATATTATATATTGACAATCCCAGGTTTACAATTTGGAATCAACTTTGGGATTTATAATGGAAAATCCCATTTTATTACATTTTTCTGGGAAAACAAATTCATCAAAGTAATTGACCTGATATCTTCACCTCTAACCAAAGGTAAAAATAGTGCCTATTGTTACATTGTCCCAAAATGTGTTGTGGGAGGACGTCCAACCCTGTCTTCTCAAAATTCTGTTGCATGCTACTGCTTTGTTTTGAGGGCAATGTAATGGCTGCATTTATACTGTTTTTGTCCTGTATTCTGTAGGTCCAGACCAATCCATCCATAGAAGCCACGCCCATTTGGCTGCACTTCTGGTGGCCAAGCAATCACTCCGAACGTGCACTGACCTACTTAGAAAAAGCATGCAGTTCATATGCCTGATTCTAACAGAGTTTTAGTGAACTTCTAGAAACTGTGTTCCTGTACTCACTCACTGACCTACCTCCACCAAGCTACACTCACAATTAACATTCTTAAAACTGTATAAAGCGAAACAATGACCAGTGACATTTAAAAGCACTGTTCTCTGGCTTGCAGCTACAAATCAATAGCACATGGACCCTGTGGCATTTCATTATTAGTTTGTAAATACAAAACTCTACGCACAATGATGATAATGAGGATCCAATAAAAACCCAATACAGCCTACTGAGTTATAACATGCAGCAGGTCACTTCCTGTGGATTCTGTCATCGGGTGGACTTTTCCTCTAATCAAACATGAGTAATGTTGAGGATATGAGAAGACGAGCGGCCCAGAATGTCTTCTCTATTATCCGACAGCGTTTACATCAGACAGACTGAATCATTATTCATCTGCTCTTGCCTGCTCTCCAACTGCTGTGAAATCATGAAGCAGCTTGACTAATTTAGTCAAATATGTGCCTCCTAATAACGACTCACATAATGAATGACCTCCAGTGTGCCGCTGACTAATCGACCTTCCTGCACCCCTCCCCTCCTCCCTCCTTCCTCCACTGTCTGATTTCCCCGTCACCTCTTCCTCCTATCCTGCCATCCTTTACTTGTTTCTCTATCATAATTAGTAATTTCTTCAATATTCAATAAGCACTTTTACAACTTTAATTGAATCTGTTATTAGTGATCATTACTGTGTGTAACCTGTGTAGCCCTTTTCTCTCATCATTAACATACACTGACTTGAATACTTGTATAATTGTTCCAGGCATGAGAAATCCAAGCTGTATTCATTTCATCCATTTCCATGAAAAAATGAAATGATTGCTCTTTCATTAACAGCTCATTCACTCCTGAGATAATGCTTCTGCAGTATTTCAGTTTTGTCAACAGAAAAGTATCATCATCATTCATCATCAATCATTATTGGAGTGGCAGCCTAACCACATGACATTACCATGCGCTGATTTCGCTTAATTACAATTTCACTTGACGTTCAAGTTATGGTGGTGGATATAAACACACCTCTATAAACTAGAGAGAATGCTGTAAAAAGTTTGTACTTTACATTGGACATTTAACCCATCGTGCGCTCCAATGGTGAAAAGTAGTTACTCTCTCTTGGTGAGAGAGTATCAAACATTTAGAATGTCTGATGATCCATAAGCTCACTGTGTTACAATAATCCATATTTTAACTATAACATATAGCTCAATACAAAGTGTGCGTCTCAGTCCAGCAGGTGCTCTTCCATAAAGCACTCTTTTCCACATGTCATAGTAGTGTAATTATTCAAATACTGACGGCTGCATCCCAGTACTAGGACTCTGGTCTCGTGCATGCTGATTCACTATCATGGCTCATTGCTGGCTGTTCTCATTCACTGTTTGTACTTATACCTACAAAAAGTAATGCAATCAAATTTGGATACAACCCACTTAATCGTGAGCCAGGGCAAGCAGGGCTGCAACCAAGGAAGTCAGGGGGGTGTAGTATAAAGAGAGGCAAAGTCTGTGTAGGGGTGGACGGATTGGTCAAAACACACAGGACTTTCACCCAGAACATTGCTGTTCGGGTCCCTTGTGAGACCAAAAGTTATTATGGACTTGTTCTAACCTATTTTTGCTTAACTTACATAACTACTTTAATTTGTTACATAAGTTAAGTAACAAACACATGACTTTCACCCCGGAGATCGCTGTTGGTGTCCTGTGAGAAACCAAAAGTCAACATTGACTTATTTTAACATACTTATTTGTAAGATATCATGCATACTGTTGTCTGAGGATACGTTGCTCTTAAAGACAATTAACAAAGCTATGAAGCTGGCTGGTTGGCGGGTTCTGTAAACCCATTTCAAACAGTGGGAATAGCTGATGCCCCCAACATTGCACCCCTGGCCTGATGTGGCGTCGTGTCTGATGTGATCGCATCATTCAGAAATCAGTGCAAGCTACAATTTATTCAAGCATACAGTTTGAGCAGCAGCAGAGTAAATCCATGCACAAGCATAGACTATTTGAGTGCGAGGAAGCAAAGTTCGGAGGGAAAGCACTACAAAATTTGAACCCTGAAATCAATTTGGCATGCTCTCAAAATTAGTCCACAAATTGAGTTCAAATTAAGTCCACTCTCTTGAATAGAGAGAGAAAAAAGCTCCATTTTTTTTCAACCTGTCTTTCCAGAAGATGATTCTGGGACAGCACTTTTCCGTAGATTTGAAAAGCTCTGCATAATCACATTCATTCAAAGGCTTCATGTTCTCAGGCTTCATGTTCAGGCCCAGGGTTACTGTTCGCCTCGGGCCAAGAGCTGGCCTGAGTTTAATCATTCTCTGGTTCCAGCTTTTACATTTTTTTTTATGTGACCGTAAACTCAATATCTATGGGTTTTTGGACAGTTTGTCAAAGAAAACAAGAAACACGAAGAAGTCACCTTGGGTTCGTTGAAACTGTGATTGACAATTTAAGTAGGTAAATCATCAAAATTCAGAACCATATTTCAAAATTGAGCTGCCAGAAGAGTAGAGGTAGATGGAGATATATGCACTGCAGCTTTGGTTGTTACATTGTAAAGTCTGGGAAGCCGGGTACAGCCGTCAGCATGCAGCACAGAGGTGCGTGCACTCCATCTGACCCTGAAGTCCTGTATGCTTCGGTGCAATCTGCTCAGTCTGAGCTGCAGACAGAGTTCCCAGAGTTCTGTTTGACTGCAGGCAAACAATCTGCACAGGGAGGAGGATCACTGTAGGAAAATGATATCCTCTGTCACTTTGGCTGTCTGAGTTTGAATTGTAGACAGCTGATGCATGTTAATCAGCCAGTCATTCTGTCCTCTCAGACGGAGTACAGCTGGGAGGATATGTGGCCTTGTGCCTGGAAAAGGAAATGTTTGGCTTACTTGCCAAGAGATTAACTAAATATGAAAAATACCAATACAAACAGGAAATTGTGGAAGCTGCATTTCTCAAAGGCTCAAAGTCAACAATGGATGAGTCAACAAAACAACTTTAGTCTGAAACAACTTTAAGACTGATGTTTGTGACAGTCAATGTTGGTTTCTCGTTAACCGTGACCATGATCATTCCATAACCTCAACCAAGTGTTTATTATTGTAACCAAGACGACGAAGGTCCTGCGACCTTAACAAAATAGTCATTTTATCCCAAACCAAGATGTTTCTCTAAGCTTAAAGGTGCACTTTGTAATGCCTAGCCACATGCCCCAAATACATAAAGGGGAACATTTCACCTCTACTACTGGGTCGATAAAATCTTAATTTATTGTCATCAGTTCTAAAACAAAATCCAAGTACTAACTAACAACAAATTCAACCTAAACAACATGCTGCATTATGGTGAAGGTCGGTGACTGCACATGAGCAACACAAACAAGGGAGTGAACAAGTTCACTGCTGATAAGGGTACAAATGTAAAGAGTCAGTTAGCCATTGCTGCTGCTGTCTACCAGTAGGCCCCGCTGAGACATTGGAGCAGCCATTAAAAAGAAAGCAGTCCACAGAAGCTACTTAGGGGGATGGGACTCGATGGAGTCATTGACATTTACTGCCAAATACAAATTATTTCCCACCATGCCAATTAACGTGCTAGAGAGTCTCCTGAAAATCCCTACGAGCCGCTGTTGCATGCGTCAATGAAGACAAACCTCTTCTGCACAGGCAGGACACGTAAAAGGTGGTTTCTCTATCTGGGACCCACATGATCGTTTTCAACATCTCACCCATCATTTAGAGAAGCTACGAAGTTACTCATAATGTCATGGCCATTTAAGTTATAGCAGCCGTCGGCCATCCTCCATCTGTCCACTGCTGACATTTTGAGAACAAAACTTAGGTCGTCCAAAACCACAATGAAAAAATCCAAAGGTGAGTCTGGTTGGGTGATGTCATGTAATTCTCCACCACATCTAACCAAAAGCACAACACATGTATTGGATAGTGAAGAAGGCATCCAATAAAGGTCAAGGAACTATATATATGTCGCGTGCCAGTTTCCGCTTGTTACTGCTTGTTGCATGCATGGTGTCTTTTCTAAACTAACTTCAGAGTTCACAAACTTGGTTTCAGCCTTTTACATGCATATGTTTTTTCTAAATTAACTTCAAATGCAGGTTTACTTGCGCAAGTACTTATGCAAGTACTTAGCTAGGTTTAGGCCACAAAAGTACCTGATTAGACTTAGAAAAATGTTGTGGTTTGGGTTAAAATAAGTATCCTACTTTTGTTTGGTAGAATGTTTACCTTTTTAACATAACTGGCATTAGTTAAGTACGAAGCTTGCATTACCAAACTAAGGTAAAATATGGCAATGGGACACGAACAGCGGCCTCCTTGTTGAACGTCTTTGAGTGTTTGACCCATCCGTTCACAGCTGCAATCCGCCATACGGGGCTTTTCTCCCGCTATATACTACATCAGTTGCTCTGACCATCTAAAAGTTATGAGAGTGGGGTATGGATGAGTATGGATGGGTTTAAAATGGAGTTGGTCAGAAGCCTGGTTAATCTCATACAGACACTCAAGGGTGCCTGGGTTACATTGATGTCAGACGCTGAGCGGTTGGCAGCTAGAACGGGTTGGTTTTGGACGTCCAGGTTCACAAATATCACACACAATTAAAATTGACTGTGTTTGGTTCTCACTGTGAAGCTATTTTTGGTTCCCTTCGATTGGTTGCAGAAATAACCCGAGCACCAAGCTCTTGAGCGAAGCCTGACTGCTGCTGTCTTTTCCTGCAGTTTGACAGTGGCACATTCATTTAGCAAACGCAATCAAACTTTGTTGTGTCATTGGCCACGGTATAAATTTGACTATATTCAGCGTGCAAATTTGTGAAAGTTGACATCTTATTCTGAGGCTGACATCAGAGGGAACACAGTATCCCAAAATGAATAGGTTAATCTTCTGGGAGCAGGGATGCTTAGTTCATTCCATTGCCTAAAATTGTCCCTGTGTAAATGAGACATGCATACGGTGTAATACGGTGCAATTACTTTTTCAATTGGGGTAAATACACGGGGAGAAAAAAAGGTGTGTTTGCATGAAACAAAAGTCTCTTACCCTGTAATAATCTGTGCTGTAAATGTCTCTAGACATGCCAAAGTCTCCTATTTTCACCAGAAGTCCATTCCCAACCAGGCAGTTCCTGGTTGCCAGATCGCGGTGCACAAAGTGTTGAGACGCCAAGTAGATCATCCCAGCTGCGATCTGACTGGCTATGTGAAGCATCTGGGACAGACCCAGCTCCCCATTGGTCTGCAGAGGCTGTCCATCCACCAGGATCATAGCGTCTGGCCCGTGGGCTCTGAGGAGGAAGTTACAGAGTGAGTGAGAAGCTCAGGAAATATCTCACAATCAAACGTTTTACAACCCTAACATCAGTCGGTGTCAAGTAGCTTAGCATTTTTGTAGTGAAGTGACACACTGCTGATTTTGCACGTTGTAGCTCATCCAAACTTTGTACATTGCACAACTGCTGGCCTACATACAACCGATTTGATTTCCTTCCTTTTGGCAGCCGTTGTTTAAAGTCATTTTGCTATAGTATGTACCCTTGAAATGTGTTAAGATAGTAATTCACAGTGACGTGTGATCCATTTAGGGCAACTCCCCTCCTGCAGTTGCAATTGAGAAGTAAATATTTGAATGAGATATAGTTTTTATATTTAGTGTTAACATTTAGATAGCTAGATAGATAGATACCATATTCATCCCCAGGGGGAAATTAGTTTTTCAGTTGTCACATTAACATAAATCAGACATTGAAATATGCAAGGACTAAAAAAAGGAGCTGCCTACAGTCTTTGCCTTGGTAGTGATGGACGTAAAAAATTGAATCTGGGGCAGAACATTTTAAGCCCAAAATTATGTTGGTAAAAATGAGCTCAAGTGGGTTGACAAAAATGTTGGCCTGGTTTGTCATAGTGCCAATATTATTTTTGAACTAACCTGGCAACACAGCTGAGTGGCTAAAAGGCTACCTGACCAGGCTGCTTAACCACCAGAGTGCCGCCTCCAGCTTCTAGCTAAGACCACCAACAACGGCTAAAATAGACAGAGAATCTGTGTGAAAAGTATTGCGATGTGAGGAATGTTTAAAGTAATATCTTTCATATTCATGAATTTGAATGTCTGAACGTCCCTGAACAAAACACTGTGGAAAAAAAGACAAAACACAAGTGATCCTTTTAGATAAGAATATTTCCCAAACGAACACGGAACAATGAATCTCCATGCTCCATTATTCTGCATTGGTATTTTTGCTCGTATCTGCTATATTAATGCTAATCCCATGAATGTTTGCTGATTCAATTCTACGTTACATTTGCTGTTGTGTGTTATACCTTTTCCTCTGTCAAATATCCTGCTCAATAGTCCGACATAATTTTTTGTAATCTTTGTAATCTAATACCCAAAAATAAATTACTCTTCACAAACTTGTTTTTTTATGTTATGTCACTGGCCAAGATGTTTTTATAGTATTTATTTAACTCTAATACTGATATTGGAATAACACTCAGATCCTTAACCAGGTTCCATTTAGCTGTTATATTAAGTATATCTAATTAGTAAGCCCAAAAGCTAAAACATACAAAATCCCCAGTTTGGCCCATTTAAAGAGGGGATGCCAATGAAGTGAAAGCTTGTTGAGTATGGGCTGGAAGGAAATGGGACACATCAACAACCTTGGTGACTACCTTACTGGTATTCAGCATGCTGAAGTGCTTCAAACTCTTAGTACAACTGATGGTATACAGTGCTGTCCTACTGCTTCAGTACTAGAGATGCAAATTTAGAATTCATTTTTTCAGACCAATGGCCGACTCTCGATCATTAACTTTCAACAGACAAGATCTGTGTCTTTCATGCTGTATTTGAAGTGCCGAACAAGCCGTCCAGCTGCATCGATAACTTGGTGGACCATCCATCATTTACCACCAGCAGTGCAAAACAGGCAACTGAGTCCCCAAATCAGCTATCTGGGAGAGTAAGCAGCCACGATGTTGCGAGCATTGTCGAGGACAAATGCAGCCACTTTTCCAGTAAGTCTCCCTGAATTAATTAATCCAGCTTGTGAGGTTGTCAGCTCTTGTGTCCGCCTTGCTTTCTCTTCTTCCGCCAGTGTATTGCAAGACCGAGTGGTGTGTGTGTGTGTGTGTGTGTGGTGGTAAGTAGGAAGTCAGCGTCAACATTACAGCTGTGCATGCAAAAGTGCGCTATGTGTACAGTTGGTTTGTCGGTGAATAAATGCTACAACTCCTCGAGACCCAAGTTCCTGAGTCTTGCTTGTCAACTGCTGTTCAAAGTTTAGCGCCTGTTGTTAACGCCAACTTCCGCCCAGGCTCATTTTAGGGCCCAATCACACCGAGATGCGTTGCAACAGACACAGCTGCTTCAAAAACGCCCCTTTGGCAAAGTGAGTCGGGCAAAACAGCTGATGTGTTGGGGGTTGGGTGCACAACCAGGCAGTGGTGGGCCGTCAGGGCCTGCAAAGCCTTCTCTGCTGACCTAAACAGAATCATAAAGTTATAGCTATTTTATAATTTCATAATTTTTCTTAAATACACTACATGTATTATAATTTCTAAAAATATTTTCCCCATTATCTTATTTTCTCATTACACAGCTACTGTTCAGCTTGTTTTAAGTAGCGCTTTTATCCAATCAGATTTCACCTCTGTGTCTCTAGAAAAGAAAAAGCGCAAGAAAGCAGCCATATCAGAACAATGGTTTTGCGGGCTACGTGTTTCTAGACACGTGTCTTTGTGTGATCGGGGTCTGAGGTGGCCCAACCTTTAAGTTGGACCAGCTGTTCTCAATTTAGTGAGCCGCTCCGCTTGTTTTGCCTGTTGATATATATTTTTAACTGTTTAACTGATTGCATTAATTTGTCAAAATTCTTAATGTTGGTTAACGGTTAATTATTTATATCCGGATCCAGTGGATTTGCATACATTTACAAAATGTCCACTACATGATGGTTCATCAAAAAAAGAAGGTCAGTGACACTTCTGAGTTGTGACTCTGCATCAACGATGCAGCACAGCGATCACCGTTATGTTCCAACAATATGTTAGTGCCGTTTTGGAGGGAGTGATGGGGTTCAGAGACTGAGGAAGGACAGAGTGTGAGTTGTGTTTAGTTAATACAAAGTGCACCCAGTAGTCAACCTGTGTGTGCGTGTATTTGTGTCTTTTCAGCTTCACTGAGTTTTAAGTCTCTAATGGAGGAAGTGATGCCAATGAAGTGGCAGCTTGGTGTGTGTGTGTGTGTGTGTGTGTGTGTGTGTGTGTGTGTGTGTGTGTGTGTGTGTGTGTGTGTGTGTGTGCGTGTTTGTGTGTGAGAGTGTGTGTGCGTGGTTTGGAGGGCAATGGGTGTTGGCTAAATTAGCAGTATGTCCTGGAAGAATTGATGCCAGCACTTTAATGGAAACACAATTACTGAGTCGAAATTAGAATCCGAGGCACAAAGAGACTCGATGAAACGCTGTCCTATACAAGCATGCACGCGAGCACACACACACACACACACACACACACACATATAGTGAGAGTCACACATAAGCACTGGTAGACTTTGCTTCCTGGCGGCGGACTAAGTACCAATGTTCTATTCTGCGGGGCAAAGCATCCTGGGAGCCAATAACATCTAATCACAGCAGACATAATGCAGCTCATTAGCTTACCAACCGCAATTTACAATTTGGGCATTTAGCTTGTGCTTTTATCCAGAGCAGCTGCAGGTAAAGAGGGGCTGCAGAGTCGGACTCAGCTTGGGACCTTCTTGTCAGGAGATAAGTGAGGAAGGGACCCGAGGAAAGAAAAAGAAAAAAGTATGAGCAATGGCTCCTAAATTTACAGCGTGTCATGTTTTCCTGTTCATGCATTCTTTATATTTGGTAATAGCTCTTCAAATATTATTTGAATCCAGTGCATTCGCTGTTTAGGCACTTGATTACATCGAGTAATCCATTTTATATTACAATCAAGACATTGTAACTGATGTTTCAATAGTTTGGCACATCTCGTGATGGATGCTCAGCTGCTCACTTATCGACCACAACTCTTTTCTCACAGAAACTGTGTTACTAGACAAGTAGTCACCGTGCAGTTTTTCAATATATAACCAAGACTGCCATCTTAAAAGCTGCAATGTGTAATTCCTGGCCACATGCTCCAAACAAATAAATAGGAGGCAGCATTTCACCCCTACTACTGGGTCCATAACATCGAAATTGCGAGTCATCAGTATCAAAGCGTGTTTCTGAAGCGTCCCAGAAGCATGACTCGGCTCTGCTCGGCTAAAAAAAGTATATTTTTGATGGGGCCATGGGGGCGTTGCACAGAGCAGGCTGAGCCGGGCAAGAGTAGCTAAAGCATCCGGTTTATACAAAAAAAAGAATAAATAAATGAAATGACAGTGTCCAGTGATAGAACAAAAGCAAGTATTGTGTCATATTTTGTAGCATTATGTTCATAATTCACATTTTATTTTACATAGTCATTTATTTATACTTTACATAATGGTTAAATTCATGTTCCTCTTATATTTCTTTATAAGGGCAACTCTAATGTACAAATTTCATTTTGGGATCAATAAAGTATTCTGATCCTAATTCTGATGTTGCAGCCGCAACTACAGTAGAACTCAAAGATTTCTATGTGTATAAAATTGACGTTTTTAGACTGAGAAGGGTGCTCAGTGAAATATCATTGAGGTCATCCTCTGGTGAGCATGAATTTGCCCAACAAATGTAATACTAATGTGCCCATCAGATTTTTATATCTGTAAGAGAATAGTTTGACCAAAACAGTGGTATCCGAGGAAAAGGGGTAAAAAGATATATATATATATACACACACTGTATAACTGTATATATGTATATATATGTATAATATACATAAATATACTAAGCAAATCTGGTGGATATTTGCCATCAATACATTCTGTTAGGAACCCTTGCAATGGACCAAACTGTTGGTGAGGGGAGGTGGCATCCTTAACCCAAGGATGCCACCAGTTCATTGAAAGCACACTTATTTAAACCAAGGATGCACCAGCATCCGTCTATTTTCTATATCTCAGCCATCAATCGCCACGTAACAGCTAGAGCAGCTCTACACTATTGCTTACTTAAGAGTTTTACATAATGCTCTGGGTGGAACAGTTCCCACTGTCAGTCTGTCAGTCTGTCCGACAGGCTCATTCATCAATCACCATGGGTCGCACTTGTACTTGTACGACGTGGCTCTAACAAGGCTCTGCAGTGGGGCACGCTGACTGTGGTGAAAATATTTGATGGCGGAAAGGAGTCTGTCATTTATATTTACGACTTCATAACAGGAAGTTCACTAAAAAACATTTTTCATAAACAGCCAGGCAGGAGTCCGCGAGGGGGTTTTACCGGTAGAGAAGGAAAGTAAGGGTGTAGGAACAGGGAACAGTGCTATAGAAGCAGTGGGGTGGAGGGAGGGGGGGGTGTAGTCCAGTGACAAGTTTCAAATTAAGGCTTCAACCTTTCAGTTGTTCATCGTGACGGGCCCATCCATCACTCCGTGTCCACGAGCTGCCACACGGCTCTCTGTGACCAAACTCAGGTCAACCTCTGCGGACCTTTTCTACTCTGTGTACTAATGAGGGAAAGTTTGATCACTGGTCTGAAATACCACAGTACAGCAAAACAAGGTCAAGTCAGAAATTCAAGACAGGTGACAGGTGAGTAGGACGCACCAAGGAAGGAAGATCGAATACTCGTGAGGCAGCACGGCACTAGCATTTTAAACACAAGTATTGAGACAGTGGTGGGTGGTAACAAACCACATTAATCATTAATTCAATTATTGTATTAATGTAAAAGAATATGTACTTGAGTATTTCCATTTGATGCTACAGGGTGGGACGTATCGCACTTTTTAGTCCACTACATTTAACTACTGAGTTTGTACATTAACAATGTCCAGACAAAACATTAATTATAAAGAAACATCATACACTGTTGGAGATGAACCTCTAACAGTAGAAAAAGCAGAACATCTTACCTCAAGGTTCAGTTCCTAAGATACAAGCTTTGTTTTCATTTTGTGTTTTCAGGGTCAAGATTTGATGGTTATGTTTATGTTTACTTACATTAGCTTCGGTGCCACAATTTAAATACTGCCTACACATTATTGCATCTGTAGTGATCATATTATATGATATGTGATAATTTCATCAGTTTGTCTTTGTTTTTTTATTTCACTAAAGTACTGTCCTTAAGTACAATTGATGCTTCTAAATAATTTCTACATTTCAGAGGGAAATGTATTTTTTCCACTACTTTTAATTGACAATTTAGTTTGTAGTTACTGTACTTTGTAGATTCAGGTTTTACATAGAAAATATAAGATCACATGACCAATATACGATTGGGAAATATGATACATTGTCACAGGTTTAACTACCCAAAATTCTATGATAAATATAAGTTTTTGTCAGGATCCTTTTTCGCTTGCTGTTGTAACTCATTTTGGCCACAAGAGGCTGAAGTGCACCACTACCCTGTGTTCTAAATAGGACAAAAAGAATGAAGGTTTTCTTCCAGGTGAGTTTTTATTTCTCCTTGCTAAACACAAAGTACACATATTGTGTGCTTACAAGTTATGTAAATTAAACTCACCTGAAAGAAAAAAAAAAGAATGCTTTTAGTCTTATTTAGATTATGTGGTAGTGTTGCACTTCAGCCTCTTGTGGCCGAAATGAGTATTACAACAACAACACTTGAAAATGATGAGAATAGGCTTTTTACTAGTTATGTAGATTAAGTAAATATCTTGGAGGACTTTTTTGTAATGGATATTTTTACATTGTGGTGCTACTACTTTTCTTCACAGGACAACTCCAGTTTGTTTTTGTTGTTTTTATTAATTTGTTAGAATAACATTGTAAACACCAGAGTAAATTGGAAACAAGCTGACATTTAACCAGACTATTATTTGGAGGTCAAACAGAAAGTGATGCACACATGGAATGTCCCTTATTCCTCATAACACAGGAAAACTGGATGATCGCAACTACAACAAGATCATCATGTCACGGTTAAAGCAGGATGAGCAGCTGTAAACTGATGTTTAAAGAGAGGTTTGCGTCCTGTCTGACTGCTCATGTCTGTTGAACCATTTAAAAAATGGTGGTCTGATCTCAGCACTCTGTTGAGCATAATGTTGAATCCAATAAAACCAAAAGCCAGAGCTACAAAAAAAACAAGTTGTAATAAACCGAAATTATCCTTGAAGGATCTGTATCCTGCTTTAACCAGTGGCATTAGGACAGTGGGCTATAAATATTTCAATCTGCTTATTTTGTGATATTCACATCAAAAGCTGCACAGCTCTTCTGCTTCGGAAAAACATTTTTACCCTCAGCTATGGAAAAATCCGTACATCCTTAAATGACTTAATAAAATGAGGTAAGAGGGAAGATTCTGGATATTTCTCTGGTAACTGCTTGAAATCAAATAGTGTTTAGAACAATTTGTGTCAGTGCCAAAACTTCAATGCTTAATATCACATTTTAAGAGCAGATTAAAGATATCTCAGTTTTGTAAATGCTCGATATGGATTCTTTGCTTGATAACCAGCAACAAGTCTACGTACACAGACGAACCGAGTGAAATCAACATCACTGGTGGGGCTGCTCCTAGGATTGCCCCGTATACCTCATGGTGACTGAGAGAGCGTCGATGTCAATGTCATGGTAAACCGGCTGATGTGGTACCGTAGAATAATGTCAATCACGCAGATGTATAATGAACTGAACCTTCGTTGCATAGCTGGATTCAATAGTTATCATTTACAATCCGTAGATTAGGCAACTGTGTGCTGCTTTACTACGCTTTACAAATATGTGAGAATCAGAAGCTTCTGATTTATATTCAGAGTTTTTGCTGAATGCAGTTGCACATTTGGTTTCTGTTCCTCAGATTTTGTTTTTATAGAGGTAGTATTATAAGACAATTCAATTATTGTCTTTTCATAATAAATGTCTATGTTTCTATGCATTTTTAATTGATCCATCATGGATTATGTTTTACTTTGACCAAGGAATTTAAGGTCATTTGAAGTCCATAATCATGTTTTCATTACCTGTTTGATTATTGTATTTATGCTCAGATTTGTTGAATTTTGTTTTTAGACCTTTCTTAATGCCCAGTTAATTACTGAAGTTTGAATGCATTTTTAACTCTGCATGTGTGTGCTAATTAATTTCACTTGTATTTCTGATTTCAATGCTGAAGTTTGTTCAAAGAAGAACCCAGGACCAAGAGGAAGATACCTATATCCCTCATCCATCTACCAGCGGTTCAGTTACACAAGATAATTCACACACAACCAGCGGGTCTGAAGAGAACAGTACACAGGTGCCACGAAGCTGGCTTTACACTGAACTTATCTCTCTGACTCAAACTTTTTCATTCTTCCCATAACCATTTCAGCACAGAGTGCGACACCATATTCTTGGAGAGACATGGTAAGTGGTAAATGGACTAGCATTTGTATCGCACATTTCTATGCTTCAGACCACTCAAAGCACCCATGTCATTAATTCAAACACACATTCATACCCCATGCGAGGCGCCAACTGCCAATCAGGCCTCTATACTATAGTCAGTGTCTTGCCCAAGGACACTTTGATACGCAGACTGGAGGAGCCGAGCATTGAACCGCAGATCTCCCGATGTACGAACGCTATGTGGCTGCTGAATCACGTCTGTCATCAGAATTTCTCTTCAGTATGTGAACGCACCACCGGGATGGAATCACAGATCACTCCACCATTGTAAAACCATTCAAACTCCAAAATCAAGTAACATGGCAAGTTGATTTTGAGAGTGGACTAAAATGAACTGGAACCACTGGCCCTTGAAATGTAGCCAGGTAGCTGGTAGGTAGCTGGTAGGTAGCTGGTAGGTAGCTGGTAGGTAGCTGGTAGGTAACTAGCGGCGCTAGCATGAATTGGGAAATGGTTGTCAGTATTGAAAGTTGTTATTGTGTAAAACCACTGGTAACGCCCATTAAGGCCTTATCCTTATAAAACCTGTGTTGTAAGGGGTATTTCAGTGCGAGAACAATAACTAAACAGTACAATTTGTGTATTTAAGTTTGTATTTTCTGTTTGTCGAGCTCACCTGAGAAACTTATTGAGATCCCCGTGCTTCATGTACTCAAAGACCATGATGAGAGGGTCTCCGTCTACGCACACCCCATAGAACTTCACTATGTGCTCGTGCTGCAGGTTGGTCAGTAACTCGGCCTCGCGCTGGAAATCCTTCCTGGCTGCAAGAGTGGGGTCCTTCAGCGTCTAGAGAGAGAGACACAGACAGACAGACACAGAGAGAGCATGTTATAGTGGTTCACATGACCAAATCAGGGTTGCACTTCGCTAGCCATGAAAACACCCCTCCCTCCGTGTTATTATATTCCACTAATCTCACTTGCAGTTTGCTGTACAACAACATCTGGAGTAAAAGGTGATACTGGTTTACCTTGGCAGCAGTAATAGATGGAATTCAGTGTGGGTCAAATGAAAAAGAAGACGACAAAAAAGTCATCAGTAGCGACAGCCTCAATTTATCAATTTCTTCAATTTGAGCGGCTCTTTAAAATATCTCTTGTTTAACCTTCCAGCTACTATAGGTGATACATGACACCTTCCTTCAGACTTGGACCTAACTTGGATAATAGACAAACAAATGTGGCACTTGAATCTGTAAGATAAAGTAGACCATGAGGAAGATAAAGTAGATCACGGCTCTATTTCAGGTACCAGACCCTGTTTCTCATTGGTGCACACATGTGACGCAGCTTGACCAAACAGAGCCGCCTGTGTTCCCAATGTGTGTGCAGGCTCATCGTCACAGGTCTATGTGTCAATCACTCCGATCCATTACAACAAGAAGTACAATGCAGTTACCATGACAACCAGTTGTCTTCGCCAGTCACTGACATGTGAACATCATCGCTAACACAGCAGCGAGATGCTGCTCCTCATGGTTTCAAAGAAAAGTTGACGTAGAGAACTCAGAGTTGGAAGAGGTTTGGACAGAGATAATTCAGCCTTTTTCAGCATTAAACTTGTGTGTTCATACCGCACCTGGATCAGTGCCACTGATCTGTCAATCACAACTAGTGTGTCTGGATTGAAGGCTGGTTAATGGTGCAGGCTTTGATCCCAAAAAAAGAAGCCGTAAAAGCCTTCAAACTGCCCACCCTCCAAGGTGGTTTGATATGTATTTTAACCAGACGTTAGAATGCATTATTATGGATATTGTGGATCGGGGCTCGGATCCATTGTAATGTTGAAGGAAATGTTTTTTCCTCCGGTTCATACTGGCCATTAAAAGATCCCTTGCTAACGCACTTTCAATGGAAATGATGGGGGACAACATCCGAGTCTGAATTTGTTTATTTTTTTATTTCTTTACATGAATTATAGATTCTAATTATAACGAAAAACTTTATATTTCAGATGACAGAAATAAAAAAAAAAGTACCCTTTCCCAGAATATTACAAATTATTACAATTTTGGTGGTCATAATAGAAGTAGACAAGATAAAGAAAGGGAAGTACACAAATTGGACAATGGGTAAAAAATTAAAGAATTACTAATATAAAATGCATCCAAATGTTAGGCGTAATGGAGCCAGCCTAACAGGAAACCGTCTAACACTATCTTCATGCTATTCTTTTATTCTGTCTACATAAGATAAAAAATGGCTGCCATAAATTATAGAACCTGTCAGTTAAAGCCTCTAAGAGTACATGTTATTTTTTCTAGGTGGAAAAACTGCATAAGATCTCTAATCCACAGATTATTTGATTGTCGTGATTCTTGCTTCCGCTGCAACAATCAACATTTACCTGGAGCTCATAGGCTCCATCAGTCCAAAGTTAAAGGCTCTTTTAGCCTAACATTCCCTCATTGTGCTGGACAGTGATTCCCTCTCGAGTTAAAGTGGCCAATAGTAACATAGAGTGGGGATTTTGTCCTAAAAAGTGTTACTATAAAAAATGTGTTCACTTACATTGAAAGTGCGTCTGGGAGGGATCTCCTAATTATAAACAGGCAGAATCATAACAGCAAGCAAAACGTGTTTCAATGCGCACTAACATTATTGTATACTTGTTTTGTGAGCCTGTTCATTAAACTGCATTTTTTACATCAATGTGAACATTAAAACGCATTAAAACGCATTAAAACAGCCCTACAGTAAAATCTCATTTTAAATTTGAATTTACACAGATGGCTCCAGATTATTACACTTTATTTTCAGGGTTTTTTGGCCATCAATATCCCAAATAATCCCTTATTGCACACAAAGTCAAACATAATGAGCAGTTTCTTATCTGGGGCCCCAATCAACAAGTTTACACCGTTTGTCAGTGCTTACTGGCAATGCTACAAATGACCATTACAAAAGGTGTTGCTATTATTGTCTCCTGATAGTTACTGTGGGTTTTAGGTAAAAAACGACTGGGTTGAAGTTAGGGAAATGCTATTATGAGTAAAAGAAAACATAGACTGTTGGTGGGACGAAAGCCATCATTTCACAGACGTGGTACAGGTTTTTATCAGGTGTGTGTGTGTAACATCATAATTACTAATCCTAGTGATGATCTGTTACTTGCACATTTTGGAGGTAAGCCTTCCAACGTCTGATGGATGGTTGATCTGTGTTGACCTTTAACACAACAGCCTGCCTCCCTGAAACTACAAAGCTGTCTAATTTACAGTTTGCCTTAGTCACCTTGTGTTTTCAGCTAGCTTGCTAATGTTAGCCTCCAGGGATCACTTGGTTTTACAAAAGAAAAATCGTCTCATTTCCTGTAACTACATGTGTTAAAGACAGAAGATGAGACGTGGGGTTACTAAGGACACAAAGACACAACCAATATAGCTGAGCTGAGAAATAGTAATGCAATAAGTCATAAAGATTATTGTTGCTGTTGGTAAAGTAGTAGAGTAATGTGTAGTGAGTGATTGACTATACTTTTCCCAGATTTTAAGCATTTGAACAAATGACAAATGCTGTTTTTCTTCTTATGAGTCTTTAATAATCATTTTACTGTTTGGCAGAGCTGAATGCATGTGTTCTTGGTTTGTCAATAGGCCTGGCAGGCGATCGGATCAGTCCTTAACTAACCCTCTGACAATCCTTCCCTGGCACACCTACATAAGGCCTTCCTGCAGCCGACTGCACGAAGACTTTACTCTCTGTAATTAGATCTTTAGGTTTTCAAACAGAAAAAAAAGACAAACACGACAGCTGTTCCAGAAACATTTCCCTGGACTCTAACAGGGTAATAGCAACCTGCCGAGGTACCCTCTGAGGGAACGTTCAGTCTGGTTCCAGTCAGAAAGGGGGTCAATTATGATCATTGCTCAGGTACGGTGCCTTCAATTTGGGCGTTCCAGCAGTCTACACGCCATGATAACTGCAGAGGAGGTGGAAGGACTCTGCTTTCCCATAATGCTTGGCAGCCAGGACATATTATAGCTGGTAGTAATTACTGATTGAATTAGAGATGGGATTGGCCTGCCCTTCATTGGTCCTTAGAAAGGAAATTACCAGTGACACCATTATCAGTAATACTAATTAACCTGTCATGCATAAACATACTAAGGAAATTATTTGCATAAATATCAACGCATACAAATGTTCTTCATATTGATGAGGGCACTGTGGCTCTAAGAACTTCATTGATGAAGAGATGGCTTCCTGAACCTTTTTGTCAAACAGATACAGGGAGACACATTTCAGATCAGCTCTCACTATTATAGGAAGTCTATATAGACTAATCCAGGTTGCAAGCAAAAGTAAACAGGATGCTATTACTGTGGTGGAATCTAACATCTAAATATGCACAATAGGCTTGGCCAGTGCTACGCTTCAAACTATGATGCTCTAGGTTCCCCTCTAGTGTCAGTTGCGGACGTGTCAGGGACGGCGTGTCTGTTTTGGCTCCTTAGATGCATGGTGGCTTTTCAAAATAAATGTCATTTAAATACATTTTAGGTTTACTTACGCAACAAGAGTACATGGTTAGGTTTATTAAAAGGTCGTGGTTTGGTATGTTTGTTGCATAAAATAAGTATGTTTGTTATGTCACTGGTGTTAGTTAGGTACGCAAGTTGCAGTTAAAGTATGGTAAAATAACGCTGTGTGAAAGTCAGGTGTTGACCAATCCAACTTCCTTTTGTACAATTGCCAAGAAATATGCCCAGATGATCCAGTTGACCCACTACATGTAAGAATGTACTGTTGAAAAAATGGTGTTGAAACAAGCCTCAATGCTCACTGAAATGTAGCCCACTTTAAATAAATGCTATTGTCTTTCAATCAATTCCACTGTAATTTGCAAGTTTATCTTACAAATCAATGTGTTTCCCCCCCTAATATAGCTTTATATTGAGGAGTTTGTTTTATAATAAACTCTAGCTGATACTCCATGGGTTCTGTCTTAAGGCTCAACCTGCAGAGATCAAAATTGTATACTATAGCGATTTAAAGCTACATACCAGTGCTATCGCCAAAAAGAAAAAGTGTTTATTAGAAGGTTTTGCAAATACATAGATTTCTGCCACATGTTTTCACACTCTAAATTAAACTCTACGAGATCTGCACATGGCAACTTATTGAAGGCTAAGGTCAGGAAACGATTGTGGTTTTGATTAAGAAAAAAGCAGCCTTTGTTTTTGACTTCATGAACGGTCCACGAGTTCCTGCACTGACACAGAACATCCACACTGGAGTTCAATTGTGAGATGCAAATTTGTACGTAATTCTTAGTATACTGGTCTACAGGCATTTCCCATAAGTATAGTAGCCATGCGCACTGTCTTATGAAGCACACTATGTGTTGTGTATACAATACAACCAGTATAATTTATATACCAAAAGACAACAGTTGACTCATATGCATATATTAGTACTGTAGATAATGTATTGTAAAACTATAGAAAACAACAATGCAGTACACGCACAAACACGTCTATGCAGAACCACGTCCTAGATGAAAACTGATCCTGACAAAAACAAAGAGTTTGTGCGAGACAGACTGTGTGTGTGTGTGTGTGTGTGTGTGTGCTGCGTGTCTCAGATTGGGCTGGGTGGTTGTACGGATGGCAAAAAATAGCATAATGCTGCAAAGGGCAATAAATCCTGTGGGATTAAAAAGGCTGCAGCTGTAATCCCCCTATATCCTCTCTAAGACTAACACCTGTCTGCTGCAGGTCAATGTGGCGGCCATGTTGCCATTAATAACTGCTGCAGTGCTTACAACAGATTCTCTGTCTTTGACATATGTCATGTTAATAATCCAATCCATGCCATATTATCCATATGGCAGCTTTACTGAGAGTGTTAACATCATTAACTGGACTGATGGTTTTCAGGCCCAGTTATTCCATTCATATGTATATCACATTTGCAGAACAAATGTTTTTTCAGACTCCCCACCTGCGTTTTGTAATTCAGGCGTCATTTGTAGTCTCCAAATCTAAAACTGAGATTACGTTATGTGCATCACCACTAAAATGGGTTTTGTCATTGTTCAATTTCAGTAAATATCACCCCTAATTGAGATAGAGATGCCGGGCCTTCTACTTAAGCGCTGATGCCGGCTCAGATGGGAGTGTTGTAGTGGAGGCCTCCAGTACATCGCAGAGGTGGACTACTCTTATTCACCGTCGTCAAAGAAAATATTTGCTAACATATTCATGTAGAGTCGAATAAACTGAGCCTCCTTTAGGTTTGGTGCATCATTTAAGGAAATCTGGACTTTTCCCAAATGTCTGTAGAACTCTTAACAGAGAGAGCTGCTGGTGGCAACTTCTAAAAGTACCATCACATTAGACGAGTGGAGGGCCGTCAGGGCCAGCAAGGCCTTCTCTGCTGGCCTAAACGGAATCATAAAGCTATTTTATAATTTAATAATTTTTCTTAAATACACTACATGTATTATAATTTATAAAAATATTTTTCCCATTATCTTATTTTCTCATTGCACAGCTACTGTCTTCCTCAGTTCCTCAGTTGTTGATTATCATAGTGTTCAACCAATCAGATCTTTAGTTTGACATGTTGGGCGTATTCTTTGATGTGCCAGAGCCTTCTAGCTGGCCTACAAGTACGTCATCATTACGTGCAGCTCAGTTTTCACGTGCAGCTCTGCAGTGAAGTGCAGCGTGTGCTGTGATTGGTCAGTGGGAGAGCACGTGACTATCGTGACATGAAACTTACAGCAGAGACTTAGTCGGAGTAGTAAGAGTTCAAATTGAAAGATATGGAAGAAATTACATTTATTTGCATTTTGCTTGGTGTAGATTATTTAATTTTTTTACCTAGCTTTGTTTTTTTAACACTCAATGGCTGAAGGAGGAGAAACGGATTTGTGAGTTGGGATTTAACCGTGAGATTAAACTCTTTGTCAACAAAGAAAGGAGGATGTGTTCAGCATTTGGTAAGTCAACTGCGTTTGTTCTTTTACATCTAATATCTGAATGGCCCTCGAGTGTGTAGGTGTTCCGCTGCAGGTCTGCTGGATTGATTTGTTGCTCTGTTGTCATATGAATATATGTGACTGGTTCTTGTGAGTTTCTTGTTGTCATTGTGTTAGTTATAGAGATTTGGACGATATGCATTGTCCGTTAATTACAGTGGCGGGCCGTCAGGGCCTGCAAAGCCTTCTCTGCTGGCCTAAACAGAATCACAAAGTTATAGCTATTTTATAATATTTTTTCTTAAATACATTTAATTTTTTCTTATATTTTTCCCATTATCTTATTTTCTCATTGCACAGCTACTGTGTTCCTCAGTTGCTCTGCTTCCAGTGCAGCTTGTTTTAAGTAGAGCTTTTATCCAATCAGATTTCACCTCTGTGTCTCTAGGTAAGAAGAGAGGCCCCAGGCCTGCAGACTCACCCAGTGCTTCCATGTGCAGTTTAATGGGGACGATATTGTTGATTGTCATAGTGTTCAACCAATCAGATCTTTATTCTGGGATTCATGGATGCACCAGAGCGGTTTGCAGGCCTAGTGTTACGTCAGCATTACTGCAGCTCAGAGTCCAGATGCCTCTCTGCCTCAAGGTGCAGAGTGTGCTGTGATTGGTCAGTGGGCGGGCACGTGACTATTTGCCCGCGAAACATAATGCTTGCTAGCAGAGCTTTGGTTGTAGCAGACAGAGTTCAAGTGGAACTATTTGAAAGACATTTTACCTAGCTTTGTTTTTTTAATATGAAATGGCGGAAGGAGGAGAAACAGATTTAGTGGCGGAGTTAACGGGAACGCTTTTCTCAAGAAGGACATTTCTGAACAAACTGGACACAGTAAGAAACGACCCCACAGCTAGCAGCCCTGACCCAGCCAGGAAAATGATTTGTATGCAGCGCCGGAGAAGCGTTGCACATGTTATGGCTGTGAATGTGTTTCATTTTAACTGAGCGTCGGTACTTTTGGAGAGACTCGAGTGGATCTACAACTCAACGACCACGTTCGCAGGGAAACAGCTCCACAACCGCGGCCCGCCCTTCGCCGGTCCACGGCCGAAGACGACCACCGAACCGCGGTCGAAGACGACCACCGACCTGCAGCGGAAGACGACCGAACTGCCGCGGAAGTGATTTGGTAAGTGAAGTTCGTTTGTTTACCGCTACAGTTACTACTGTTCATTTGTCTATCGTGGCATTTTTATGAATAATATTTGAATGGCTCGTGCTCGTGTGGTGGAATGAGTGGATCCGCTGCAGGTCTGCTGGATTGATTTGTTGCTTTGTTGTCATACGAATATATGCGACTGCTCTTGTGAGTTTGTCATTGTGTTACATTGATTTGGACTGTATTGTCCGGTAATGACGCAGCGTCCCGTCATGCTCGTATTCATGTATCTGCACTCTGCATTTCATGTTTTGTATGCTAGGTGTTGAGCATCATGTAACATTTTATTTCATTTGTCAAATGTTGCAGTGTTATGTGAATATGCGGCTTTTACACAAAACAAATAATAACCCGTAGCTGTGACGTCATAATGAGGTTATTAGAAGTGTAGAACAGCACTGAAGGCCCAGGTATAAAATCCACGTCCCGCCACTGGTTAATTACGAAGCATACCGTCATGCAGAGTTATTGTTTGTTAAGCTAGTTTAGCCTCTCAGAAGTGCAGGGCCTCAGCTGTTTTTTGTTTTGTTTTTTTTGTTCCGGGTTGAGAGGTCACAGCCCGGTGTCTCCTACGTGAGAGCAGTCCACAGAAAACATTATATTTCCCACAATGTTGGCGTCATCGTGAGGTTATTAGGTGGTGTTTCAGCTGCAGGACAGCACTGAAGGCCCAGGTATGAAATGCACGGCCCACCACTGCATTACACAAAACTATACTCCAACTGCACATCCTCCTGTTCACGTTTGCAGAAAAAGTGTCTGATGACAGGTTTACGAGCGGAAATAAATCTTGAAGTCTTAAAAATCTGTTTTTTGGAAACTGGAGATCATTTAACCCCAGACCAGGGAAGCAAAATCGTCAAACAGCGACGCTAGGTCGGTGCCCCTCAGTATTTGATACCGCCGCACAATTTAGCGTCTGAAGTGACGCACCGGGCTTTTATAAACCCACCCGCGTCACTATTAGACGGTCAGAGAAACCAACGTAGTATGAAGACCGATAAGGTTTGCTTAGGGAGGAGGTTAGAGTGGATGGTTGGGTCATACAAACACAGGACTTTGAATCAGGAGACTGTATTCGTATCCTGTGTAAAACTAAGTCAACATTGACTTATTTTAACTTGGTTTTGTTACATAACATACATTCTTAATTTACTCAGTTAATAAGCATACTTATTTTAAGGATCAAAGGATAATGTATTGTCATTATGCAACATAGGGTTCCACTATAAAATGCAGTAGTTGATCTACTGGGTTAGTCTGAAGTCTTACATAATCTATCTTATATTCCTATGGACAGAAGTAGACCAGGTAATGTAATAGTCAAAGGTCCTAGCTGGGTTAGCTTAGCTTCCATCTCGATTCTCCTCCCTCTCCTACTGGGGCAGACCGCTCTGCTTTCGGGTGGCGTTTGGTTCCGGATGGACAGATCAGAGGATGCCGTGCGCAGCGACCGTCTAAAGGTCTCCTGCACTCTATTCCATCCCCGTGCATCCTTCTTCATTGTTGATGAGTGTATCTCTGTCATATGATTATGCGATCCAGTAATAAACACGACAAGATGAAAATGTAAAACAAAAATGTAGCGTAAGGTTCATGGGCCAGAGATGATGTACATAACAAACGTACTACCACGATCTTTCCCTGAGCCTAACCAAGTACTTTTGTTGCCTAAAGCTAACCAAGTAAACCTGAAAACAAAAGACACTGTATGCATATAATGATTGAGAAACTGTGAACAAGTTAATCTTTTTATTACAGATCCCAAATAGAACTTCTCCAGAACTGCCCCATGACTATGCAGGCGCACATCGGTAGATAAGGTCCCCCGTTCTGTGCATCGACGTCCAACAGGAAAGTCCCGAACTCGTGCTGATAAGGCACTCTCGATCGGATGAGATCAAGAGTTTTCACAATTGTACTAATCACATTACTGAGTGGCTCTATAGTAGAGTAACATTAGAGTTTGTTGTTCTAAAAAGGTCAAACCACATGACTTTCTGTAGAATTTTAAACTCTTCAAATGTCTCGGAAAGGAGGCTTTAACCCAACGTTCTCACAAAACCACAAAACCATCATCGTTTCCAAACTAATGCCCAGCTCGAAGAGCAGTTCGACGCAGGTGTTTAAATACTCTGACTGAGCAGGCCTGCTTCTCCAGTTTTTTTTCTTCTTTTTTGTGGGGGTGGGGTTATTTGTACTTGAAGGTGAACCTAAAATAGATTCTGTGTCGGTGGCTGTTTTGCAAATATAACTGGCTCATTTGTGCTGTGGGTTGAAGACCGTGTTCTTTGAATGAATTTCCTTTCCTTTCCAAACGAAGATGCATCATCAAGTCAACACTTAAAACCATTACAGGGCTGATTCACCTCACGGAACCAGTAAACCAACGTGCAGAATCAGTCTATAATTGTGGAGCCTTTAACTTCACAGAGAACACACAGCTGCTGTGCGTTCATGTGTGTGTCAGCTTGTCGGCATCTCTCCTTGAGATGCAGCTGACTGTTGCTGCCTGCTGGAAAGCACTTGTTCCATCAGCTAGATGCCTTTACACACACACACACACACACACACACTCTGATTCTATCTCTTACCTTCACAGCTACCAGCATCTTGTCCTTGGTGGGGCTCAGGTTGTAACATTCGGCCAGGAAGACCTTGCCGAAGGCTCCTTCTCCGAGCTCCCTCTTCAAAATAATGTCCCTCCGTTTAATATGCTGAACATCTGAGAGGGACAGAGACAAAGGGACTGAGTTGACATCCATTACAATTATTCTTTTTTCAAAATGCTACCACACAGCAACTTAAAAAACCAAAATGTTACAAATAACTTTCATGAACTGAAAACACACTGTGAAAGGGTAAGAGTTGTAACACGAAAACACGGACTACTCCCAGACTGGACAACGCTCTGGTAGAGACCTGTGTAGCCCGCCCCTAAAGCATCCCCTGCTTTATGGTCTGTTTGACTCTAAATGGACCATCATTTAAATAAATCTGACCTTCGTGTCTGATCGAATGGCTTCTGTTACTGTTTCACCAAAGTCTTTGTTGCTGTTTTCCAGGGCATGGTGTGGGCTGTTCGATGTGAGCACAGTGTATTGTGAACATTCAAACTAAAAGAGGTATGCTGCATTTCGCATACTCCTCAAGACCCAACACTCCCATGTTTGTCCTGAATCAAGAGTAGCACCGCAGCATGTAACAAATCCCCTTGAGGCAAATTTTCTGATCTGTGGTATTGGGCTGTGTGAATAAAATCGACTTAACTTGTAGTAATAATGATGTTCAAGAATTCAAAGAAAGAAGAGAAATGGTAATCATTTCTACATTAATCTGGTGAAAAGACTGAAGAATCAATTTTGAAGTCATAATAATGGTAAATGGCCTGACGGGCAGGTGCCACCAGCAATTTGTGGTCTTGCCCCAAGGACACATCGATATGGACTGGAAGAGCCGGGGATCAAACCTTGATCTAGTGATTGGATGACGAGCCGCTCCACCTCTGAGCCACAGCCGCCCAAATTTTGCCTTACGGTGACCTCCAGAGTAAGAGTAACCAAAGTGTCTGGGCTACAGGACTGGCATTGTCTAACTTCAGTAAGAGGTTGGTGGATGGGTCAAAAAACGAAAGATTTTCAACCAGAAGACGGCTGTTTGTGTCCTGTGTGAACCAAGACATAACCAAATAGCAGTTTAGTTGCCAAACCGTAACCAATTACTTTTGTTGTGTTTTTGTTCTTCTCAATTTCATAGTCATTTTAAGCCAACGTTAAGCACGTGTTTCAATGTAATTGAGAACACAGTTTAGTTGTATGGGAATGTAATTTTGTAGGAGACAAGGTTCATATATTTCGTGAAACGCATCTCATACGCTTGCATTCTAGACGGGGGCAGTCGTGGGTAGTATTCATTCAATCAAACATTACAGCAGGCATCATTACAGACACACCTGGCGGATATCTGCACTCTACTGAGTGAGATCTTACTCCAAATGCATCAAGGACTAGCTGGTTCATATCTTTACAAAAAATAGACAAATACCCCAAATGAGCTTTCCCTCAAGGCCCCAGACTCATAAAACATGCTCCTACTGTTGTCCTGCAGGGACCTGAGCTAAATACAGTTTGTTGTTCATCTTGAGACCCGCACTAATTAATACATATTTTTGATGTTATCATATTGGGGCGTATCAGAAATATGTGTCACCCAAAGCACAGTCCTAACCTCATTAAGAAATAATAACAGTGTTTTGGATTAGTTTGGGCCTCTCAGGACTACTGGAGTCTTGTTTTCTGATTTCACTCAGCAGCAAAAACATAAAAAGCAGGATTTCGAACAATTCTGACTCCGTCAACTGGTTTTCATCCAAACTAAAATGCATTTCTCTTGGTAGAACCTTATCAATTACAGTACACCGTGCCAAATTCTCCTATAGGACAGTGCAGAATGGTTATATCCGTCATGTCCTTACCATGCTGGACTAGAACTGAAATATGACATGGCTATATAAGGTAAGACTTCCGTGGACTTATTTGAAATTTGTTTGTGAATTGTCAAAACGCAAACCGTGACAAAATGCATTACCCTTGAAACATAATTAGATTTTTAGGAGATGGGGTAGAACAGATCTATGCTCCGCGAAACTGAACAGAAACCGTGTGTTCAGTTCTGTTAGCTGTTAGCTCTGTTAGTCCTGTTAGCCAAACACACCAGAGGACTCTGCACACCCAGTTAGCTGTCGGCCCCCATCGGGTGTGCAGACAATTAGAAGACAAGCTTGACTGTGGTCAGCGCTTCGTTGTTGTCAGCCCTCGGTTCAGTTTGTCAATTGCTAAGTGATAGTTATGCACACATACATTCAAGCAATTGTCCTGACTTTGGCCTATACCGGCCAATTAAGACCAGTGAGGAGTCAGCAATCAATAATGCAATAAAATGGTCAATAAAATATTTTTTTATGAAGTGTCAATCCTTGCAAATACAATCATTAATGGGCAAACATATTAGGCTGATGGCAGTATGTGAGATTAACCATGGACAAGACACAAGATGGGCACATACACACACACACACACACACACACACAACGGAATACATAATATCCTAGGATGGATGGAGGACGGGGAAAAGGACAGGGGAGAGGGTTAATTACTGTGCTTAACAACTTGGCTTATGTAATGGAGTAATTGCCCTGGGAGGTGCTGTCACCCCTGGCATTCAGGCTTCACAGCCCTCAGAACCTATATGAATAATTGCTGATAAAAAAGTGTGACCGTGAATGCCTAATGGTGCAATATTTTTGGTTTTCAAATGCACTGTTACTGAGGGATGGTGAGTATTGGTCTTTAGAGAGTTAACTGTTAGTTGTTAACTGTTCCTTAACCCCAAGAGATGAATGTTATTATGTGAACATAGATTCTAGCAAAATGGAATGAAGCTTCAGGCTTTAACAGATGCAACGATTCCAAACAATGTTTATTTTTTTTGTGGCATTCAGAGATTGAAATATTCAGTTTCCCACAAAAATATCATACAAAACAAAATATATATAAAATGTAATATCATTTACATGGCCAAACGGATGTGGATGCCCAAACCTTGCACTCATGTGTGATTGTTGAACACGTCATTCATAAACCATGGGCATTTCTAGGAAGGCTTTTTCTACCACAAGTCTGAATCACTCCCATCATCTCTGATTTGTTTAGTGATTCAAATATGTTTGGTGTGGAGCTCAATGATGACTATTTCAGCGCAGTTGCAGATTCGTACAACTAAATAGAGCTTTGTAGGTGGGACTAAGAATAGAACGTCATCCTCAGAAATAGCTCGCCAACTACACCCATGAACGTGTTCCAGAGAACAAAATGCTATAGAAATAGTTAGATAATAGGTTCAGCAGTACAGGTTTTTTGTTGGTGAACTTACAGGGATGAAAACTCTTAAATCAACACATTTCTTTGATTGTCGTGAAAAAAAAAAACTGCTCCTGACACAAGCAACCCAACAAGCAACCCAAGCCTCAACATTGTCATGTTGAGGCAGTAAACACAGTGTAGACAAAAAGTGAAGACTAAAAGTGCAACCTGGATTTTTCCACATGCCTAAGTGACTAATTGGGGCAACAATTTTTGAAAGCGGTCCAGTATCGAGGGAGAACGCTGCAGCTAATCGCTTCGGGCAACTCCTCATAATCAATGTACATCCACTAAAAAAATGATTGCAACAATAAAAAAAACGTACATTGACGGTGAGGAGTTGCCCCATTTCGCCACCACCATCTGCAGCGTTCTCCAGATAAAACAATACTGTGGTAACCCTTTTAGGGCTAGATGTAATCCAAACAGACACAGACAGTGGGGTGGACTGCAAACAAATGCCCAGTTCTCTTTATAGTAGACATGAGCAGTTGGCGTGAAATTACAATTCGGGCTGCATTGATCCTGTGGACATGGCACATGGCATATGATGATGACTTCTAGCTATACGTACTGTCTGGTCTTTTTCGTACATCTTTGTCTTAGTGAATTGGAAAATGCACACCAGTTCATACACTGATGGCAGGGGCTACCATGCAAGGTGCCACCTGCCCATCAGGACTTTCTAACCATTCATACACTGCAGGCACAGCCTACGGGAGCAATCTGCGGTTAAGAATCTTGCCTGCTGACATGGACTAGCGGAGCCGGGGATCGAACCACCAATCCCCTCCGGTTTTGGGACCAAAAAAAGAGACCTGTCACAATCTATCTTTAAATGCTGCATCTCTGTATTTATTTGTCGTAAAGTGCATTGTGCTGGGAGATGAATGGACAAAGTGATTCAGCTCATCAGTTGCCATTTTGGATTATGATGTTGGCATTTGCGTTGGCTCTAAGTGGTCGAAAAACGACGACGAACCTGTATTTAAACACAATTGACACAACGTGAGGTCGTATTTATTTTGAAATGTGCAACAATTTAGTTTATGAAGGCCTTCAATCCTGTGAGACAGACTGGAGGACTGGTGAGGGAGCCTCACTCCCAGGATGCGGTATGGTGCTCATCAAAGCCTGCATTAGACTGAGCCTGAATCTGCCAGCAGCTCTTGCTTAAAGATTCAGCGCTGTGACCTCTAACTTTTAACACACTGTCAAAGTCTTCCCCGGCTTGAGCTCGCACTGCTTTCTAGCTGGCAGTGCTGTGTGCATGGCTGAAAGGCTTCAGCACAGTTGGGACACACACGCACAAAATACAGAAAAAAAGACGTACACTCACCAAAAACACCCGCACTCACGCAACGAGGGTTCGCTGAATGACTTGACCGTTCTGCCACTGGGTTGCAATTAGCGAGGCTGTAATGAGCTCTGGGACTCGCATCATCCAGCGGCATACATATAGCTGCTATAGAGGCTTCGAGGAGGGAGAAGGGCAGCGTAGCAAACTGCATCAGCATAGGACCTCTCAATCAATTCAACAACACTATCTTTACTTGAAGTGGTGTCTTTAATGTATTAACAGCACATTGTGAATGAATGGGAATCATCTCAATCACATGATAAAAAAAGAAACGTTTTGCAGACAATTCAAGGTAATGCATAATAGCCCAGCTTTATAGTATAATAAACTAATACTACTGTGATGTACATATTAAACATTGCTGAATTGACTTTTCGCTAAGTCCCTCCCCTTGAATGCAGACTGGCCAATCGTAGCGTAGCACCGGCTAGCTCCGACAACTACCCGGCACTGCTCAATAGACTCATGCAATGGTTTTTAGATTGTCTTTATGTTCATGCTGGTTTGGTGGATTTGGAGCGAGTCATAGTTAAACGTTGTTTTACAGTGACTCTCGTTACCCGGAGAGGTTGAAAAGAGATATAAGTTTCAAGAACATTGCGTTTTTACAGAAAAACCTGTGGAGCTAACATTAGCAGAGCATGTTAGCACATCATTAAATAGCAATAGCACTTCTACCCACTGAAGGTACACTAAATGTATACTTGCTGCTTTTGCTTTTCAATAACACTGAATAAACACCTACTCGGCTTTAAAGGAACACAATATCATCGTCTGTTGTCTCAATCGCCAAGTGATGGTGGTTCACTTTTACAATGAGATATGTGGGCTTTAGCGTCTATCGTTATCTTTTTTGTAACCTTTTTTACAGCTGAATCAGTTTGACATCCTGAATATAATCTTCAAACACATATTGTAAACCTTTCTGTCAGCTTCTCTCTGAAATAAATGTTTCCTTTTTTCTTCAAAGAGTGCAGTTTGGGACAGTGTGGGCTCCATGGCAGCTCTGACACCTTGATGGAGTAGCAACCAGCATTTGTTGGCATTACTAAACAAGATTAGAGGCTCCTGTGGATGCAGATGATTTAAAAACTTGGTACGGCAGCATGAAGACAGTTATTATAGTGAGCAGTGTAGTGAGTGTGTTGACTTTATTTAACAAAGGAAATATACCAGCGCTGGATCACACCCTTTAGTTACACAATTGTTTCACCTCCAAAATGTTATGGAGTGTATATTTTGATGCAATGCTTTTTTGCATAATAAATACAGAATAAACTTCACTGGAACTGAAGGCTCCATCGTAACCAGGATGCTTTTTTGTCATTTCAGCACTTCAGCTAGCATGATAGCTAAATAATTAGCATGGTGAAACTGTGCCACAAGGTCACTTGTGTGACTTTACCTTTGTTAGTATCAATTTAGAGCCAAGTAACCACGGGGTCAGAGGTTAAGTCTTTAAGTCTAATTTACAGTCATTTCTTTAGGCTAGGTTATGAATGTAAATTGAACCGTTTTTACAATGCTATGAAATGTGTAGAATGGAGTGTAAATGCACAGAGGTTTGGTTGGTGGTTGAGTTTGAGTGAGAAAACATTTCATGGATTTTGAAAAATGTGGTCATTGAAAGCATTTTAAGCATGGAAAGTGATCTGTTGTGCTCACTGCATGCAGAGTCAAAAGTGAACTCAATAGTGATTAATGCACAAAGTATATTCTTTGTGTGTGTGTGTGTGTGTGTGAAATAGTGAGTTTTTGAAGATGATGATGGGTTTATGATCAAAGACACATGGGTGGAAGAAACACAGTTAAGACACACACACACACACACAAACACACACACACACACACACACACAAACACACACACACACACACACACACACACACCTCCAGTGGAAATATACAGCTGGTGATAATCACACAAGGTGACTCTTATGATGGATCAGAATCGCCATTGGCAACAACATCAGTGGTGTTTTGGTGTGTGTGTGTGTGTGTGTGTTGTCTCCCAGGGGATTCGCTTTAGATTTATATGGCTGTAAAGGCAAAAAGCGATTTGCTGCACCGCTGTGGCAGAATGCTTTCTGTGCTCAATAGAGACACAGAGAGAGTGGGGAGACTACTGGAATAACAGACAGAGAGAAAGAGAGAGGGAAGGAGCAGGTAGCTAACATTAGCTCCCATGACTCATGGGAAAATATGTTGTTGAATGTAAAAAAATAAATATATATATTTTTGTTTTACAATGACATGGCGTTTTTTTTTTTTTTTTTTTACAATTGCTGCTGTTAATGCCCTTTTATCAGATATAAGAAAAGCCTCGATGAGAAAAGTCATTGTCAGACGGAGGCTGGTGGAGCGGAGACCAGTCAGACGATCAGACAGGTTGTAAACAAGCCCGAGCGTTTATCCACATCATGTAAGACAAATTGAATGTGAGCACACCAGAAATGTCGGTAAAAGTCCCTCATTGCAACAGACAGTTGACATTGGGGAATGGTTTGTTTCCATCTGAGACTCAAGTTTTTTTTACCCTACTTCATTTTAGTATTGTCATTTTAACTTACCAAATCTCAGCAACAACCTCAATTATTACATTGTGCAGCATTTAGGGGGATCTATTGGCAGAAATGTAATAGAATATTAATCAGTATGTTTTCTTTACTGTATAATCACATGAAAATAATTTTCGTTAGCGTAGAACGAGTTGTTTCTATCTATATATGGAGCGGGTCTTTTACACGGAGCTGGCCATTGTGCTTCTACAATAGCCCAGAGCAAACAGGAAGTTCCCAGTTGGTTGCAATCTGCAACTTCGCCACTAGATGCCGCCATATCCTACACACTGGCCCTTCAATTGGTCTCTTTGGGTGCTTTCCCACCTGTAGTTGGGTTCTGACTAAGGTAATAAATTACACATTTTAGTTCTGGTCCAGGTCTCGGCGTACACTGGCTTTTACAAACAAACCAAGACGAGTAAACAGGAAGTCATAAAGACTTTTCAGGGCTTACGTGGGGAAATCCAATTCCGGTGTTTGACAGAAGTTTATGCAGCACTTTAATGCTTCTGATGTGTATAGTTATGTTATTTGCTCTCACAAAGAGCTCAAAAAGAAATGACTGATTCCAAGAAGTATTAGTAATATTAGACTGCAATCAACCACATGTTATGAATATTGACTAACAGGTAGAGTGAGGACTGTAAGAAAGCCTCTTTGTGTGAAAATTGGATGGAAAGACAGCTATTGGTCTTACTCGGACACTTCAGAGGCCTTGTTGATCACTGTCACATTAACAAGTGCTGATGGTGCTGACCTACCCGTTCTATTAAGTCGGTGGTTTACTTTTCACAGTAAATCCATAGCTCATGGAGTCAAGGTGAGGTGACAGTTGGGGAATAGAAGCAACTTGGAAGCCATAGACGAAAATACAGTTGACTTTTGGCTATTCTAACAATTGGTTTCTGTAATAATCAGTTTGAGTTATTTCAGCTGTTTTGTTTTGTTCTGTTCTGGAATTTTGCACGACATCATAGTGGCTTTTAATTTAAGCTGCAGAATGTTCATCAAATTCAAACAAGGACACATTTTTTGCCACTGCTTGCCTTTAACGTAGAACAAAAGTGGATTTAAAGCTCTATGATTGGATGTTTCTTGCTGAAATGAACCTTGGAAGTCATAATTGATTTCCCTCTTTCAGGTTTTATGTCCCTTTGTGAACCAGATATTTTCCCACACAATTTATTCAGTTTTTGTACTGATGATTCAATCAGGACTGTCCACACAATTCTCAAATTGTACCAACTGTGAGTCACCTGTGTGATTATGGATGTAGAAAGTTGACTTTTATGCTGATCAGTTTATCAAATTAAAGTTTAGCTGATGTTTTTAGGTAACAAAACCCGGGCTCAAGTGAAGAGTTGGGGACAGCAAAAGGCTTTTTGGCTAGTTTAAGTCAAAACTTCACTCGGTACAAATTGGAATGGGGTTTTAACCATCAACATGACTGATGGTAAAAACATCCCCACATCCACCTGCCTGATTCGCACACTTTTGACTAGCAACCTCACTATGCAAATGTAAACTTAACAGCCTGTTGCTAGTTGTGTTGTCATCTTTACTTGATCTTCACCAACCTTTTCTGTAACCTGGAGTTAAAGGAATGTCATGACATCATGAAACTTGGCAGTGGCTGGCAGTGAAACTTGGGGATATGCCCAGCCGCCTGCTCTGGGTATTTTGTTATGATACCATTAGAAAAATGAAACCTGGAAGGGACCATAAAAGATGACACTATTGTTTCCAAGGCAACAGACGAAGAGTTTAAAAAGAAAGGAGAAACATTGGCTCAAGACGAAGGAGCAGAATATTTGGTTGGTCTACGCCGTCCAGCTCACGAGTTGTTTCTTTGCCTAAAGAATATACTCTACTGCATCGGACTGTTTTCAGTGCTTTCTTCAAACATCGTTGGGACACCGATAGTTACTAAAGTATAGAATAGACAAGCAGTAGCTTAGACTTCATCAACTGGCCTGAGCTTCTATTCTGCACACACATTTTTTAAATCATGGCAATTGTATGAGGTCAGATCAGTCTCAATAATTGCAAATGCACACAGAAAGATTCACAAATGCACACAGAACAATCCACAAATACATTCCAATGCACACATAAATAAATTACGATTTATATAAATATAAAGCCTCGTGGGAGGGGAGGGGGTAGCTGCGCTCATGTGATTGGTTGAAAATGAGGCTGACATCTGATTGGCTACAGATGGTCCATGTTGAAAAAAAAACGCATTTGCGAATCCAGCCACGTCAGGGGAGTCTCAAAAAACCCACACACAAATGTGAAGCGATCCACAAACAAATACATACAAATACACACACAAATACATACAAATGCAGAAATATATTTGTGATTTGTTTTTTACATTTATATAAATCGTAATTTATTTATGTGTGCATTGGAATGTATTTGTAAATCCTTCTGCGTGCATTTGTAAATCGAATATATTTGTGAATTGTTCTGTGCGCATTTGTGAATCTTTCTGTTTGTATTTGCAATTATTGAGTCTGATCTGACCCCATACAATTAAGGTCCCTCACACTTGTAGTTTGTGATTTGGTCTGAACTAAAGAAAAAAAACATGAACCCATATCGACTGACTTATCATGATCATTAGCACCATATGAACCCCAAAACACAGTTTATTCCAGTGGACATGCTACATTTTACTGCAGCCGGGGTTTATTTGATGTCAAAGAGCTCACAAAGTCAAAACTTATTATTAGTTGAGACTACAACTACATCTCATACAGCATGGGCCCTGCAATTATTTGAGGTATATGTAGAATCAGGTATAGCATTCTACACAACCAACAACCCTGTCATGTTTTTGCATTCTCTGACATTCCCAAATCAGAGACCGTCTTTGTCATTGTAGGCCTGTGATCTTCGTAATCTTTAATTGTAATGTTAAACAACAGCCAATGTCCTAGCGTCAAGTACTGATGCTTTTATCTAACCCTAACAAAGTGGTTTTGCTGCCTACCGCAACGTTAACCAAAAGTAACAACATTGTCCCCAACAGTTTCAAGCCATTAACCAGCTGCAAACCTTCAACGTCGAGACACTTTGCAAAATACCAAGAGTTGGGATGAGGTCTACTTGGCATATGCATTGTCACATGCTTCAAGTACTTTGCTGTGTTGATCCCTGGATTTACTGTACTGTACATGTCATACTGCCTTGATTTGACTTGCTTTAGCTCTGCCTTTCTCCTTCAATTGTTTCTCTCATGGCATGACTGCGGAAGTTGGGTGGGGGAAACAACTGATAAGAGGGGATAGGATAAAGGTAAGGTATTGAAAGGTACTCGCTCTATAAAATGTACAGTGTCAAGCATTTATTGGCAGACATGGGATATACTGTTATTAAGTATGTTGCCTTTAGTGTATAATATTGTGTGGTAGTACTTTAGAATGAGCAGTTTATATGTACATACGGAGCCAGTTCTCTTCTTGGAGGCAGTCAACCTGTTTCTACCTACAAACCTAGAAACCTAGACAGCCACCTCAGTTCTCCTACACGCTTGGCACATGGAAGAAGTTTCAGTTGCAATATGGAACCTCACCGCTAGATTGCATCAAATCCTACACACTGGGCCATTAAGTAACTGGGTTTTGGTTTGTGTGTGTTTATGGCAGTCGATAGACTTATGAAACATCATTAACACTGGTTGTGACATATAAATAATTTTGAACTGGCAGAAACAGGAAAAAACAAGATGTTTTGTGTCGTATGATGGGGGATCACTACTTTTGACTGCCGAAATAAATCAAAGTCGGACGCAAACACAACACTTTACCAATTTATCGTGTTTTCACTTTCTCTACCATAGCAAATCGCATTAATGGTAGTTCCAATATTTCGTAGATAGGTCACGTGATATTATTAATAGTAGTTTGGCATCTGAAATCATATCAATGTCACATACATACTCTCAATTTTGCAGTTGGTCCAATTTGCGTTTGCGCAACAGCTGATTCTCATGGTTGGAAGCGGATTGAGACCCATCTTTTCAAAAGGTTTTGGTCTTGTTGTTTGGTTACCATCAGAGTTTGAATTCCAACCAGCCAACACAACGTTTGATTGAACCGAACCAAGCAGGTGTGAAAGTGCACTTGTTGGCTTTGTTGGCAATGTTATCTTCACTATGCTTAAATGGAAGGAAAGGGCAAATTACGGGGTGGCTATGCCTCTGCCAAGCAGTTATGTTGCAGTTTACATCCCAGTCTGTCCAACCCTCTGTCTAACCCTAACTCATAAGAATAATTGATTTATGTTCAAAAACGTCTTTTGTGAGGTCAGTCACGTTCGATCACCAAATTCTAACCAGTCCATCTTTGAGTCCAAGTGGACATTCTTTCTTGCGATATCACATTCATGACAGATGGACAACCCAAAAACATAATGCCTCAGCTATTGCCGGCAAGGAGCCATGAAATGAGTGAAAACTGAAAGAGCCACAAACATATTACATATTACAACACCTGCACAGTGTGTGGGTCCATCCAGATGTCTGTACTTACAGGTGGCTGGTTTGTTGCAGTTGTGTCCGTGTCTGAAGTACTGTGGGTTCTCTATGACAGGGATCCTGGTCATTCCAATCACCACGGCGTCCGGCCCGGCATCCAGCGTACAGGGACTGATAATCCCATGGTTCACATGATGAAGGGGGCTGGCGGAGTCTTCCTCACCGCTAATCACTGCTACCGGTCCTGAAAAGACAGAGTCACAGACTTAACACCTGTAGGTGAAACAAAAGCCAAAACTTGATCAAATCTAGCCTAATATTCATATTTCTGGAACAATTTCTTCGAGCTGACCGCAACCTCTTAACAGCATATTACATGGTGGTGGTAAGAAAACAATGACAAAGGAATGTCAACCTTTGTTGTGTTGGACACACAAATTCCCAGGTTCAACAAAGATACGTTTTAATCAAAGTCCCCCTAGGGAGGAGGTTGGGGTAAGAGGATGGATGGGTCAAAAACAGGATAGCGCTGTTTATGTCAGTTGTGAAAAAAAAGTCAATGTTCACTTTGTTAAATCGCGTGGGTTATATAACCAAAAGCAAAAATTTCAGTTATTCAAAATTACGTTATTTTAACCCAAACAACATAAATATATTATCATACGTTTCCGTAATGCAGTGTTAAGTCTTTCTATGAGATAACGTTGATTTCTTAAAAAGAATCTTTCAAAATTTGTAGTTGAAGATCAGGGATGGAGGAATGGGATGAGGAGGCAAGAAGAGATGTTAGTTTTGGACTGACGGTCAATCAGTTGCAACTTTATTTCAATTAGGAGAGACAAGTCAGATGAAGAAAAGATAATGGTTCATTATTAACGGATGATATGTGATGACAAAGTTTTGATAGAGTCTTTGGCGCTTGGATTTGTAATCGAGGGGCGTCTGCCTTCAGCAGCAACAAGTTAAATCCCCCCGTGGAGTCCAGACACTGGTGGTGATGGTGGCTGATGAGGCTGATAGAATGATGAGTTGATGAAGATGATGAATCGGATGAAGAATTAGTCAGTAAGTGAGTCAACAAGGCTGCTGGGTAGTTAAGAATTTAATCAGCCAGTCAATGAATCACCATCATATTTTGCTCCCACCGAATATTGGTGTGTAATAATACAAATTTTAATGAAAATGAAAACAAGATGATGAATACCATCTTGTTATTTAGACAGATTCATCTATAGAGATCTCACATTTTCCATTCCATTCTTTGAAAATGTATTAGAGCGTAGATTAAGACACTCCGTGACAGTAAATAAATGAAATCCCAAATGTAGAAGACTCAATGATATAAAGAAAGACTAACACCCGGCCATCCGTTCAATACTACTATGCTACAATGTTACTTTAAACAGGTCACCATTTCACTGCAGCTGAAAAACACATTAAATATAGGCTCCAAACTGCCATTCCCATCCAAAAAGTAGTGTCTGTGCAACTTCTAGATATTCTGGAAACATATTTGATGAATTCCAAACTCAGTACATATCTTAAACCTGAGTTTATGGTCTCAATATCTAGTTTCAAGTCTTCTTCAACAATCATGATGTTTAGTGAGTACATTATGGTGCCATTTAGAGTAAAATAGACCATAAAGAAGGGTACGCTTTAGGGCATGGCCACCTTGACATTTCTCTACCATGGCATTGTCTGGTCGGGGAAATGTCTGTGGGTCTTCAGTTGATGAAAGTTAAATGTATCATTTTGATTTTCTAAAAAACTGTCCTATCCAGCTTATCAGTTGTACTTAGCCCCACCCTGCAACCCTTCTGCAAACGTGATGGTGATAGCCACAAACCAAGATGGCGGCGACCAAAATGCTAAACTTGAGGCTTCAAAATCGTAGTCCACAAACTAATGGGCAACTTCACTGTGACTACGTTGACTTCTTATATGCAGTCTATGGTTCAGACGTTGAGGCAGGAGATTGGGGCAGAGGACAGAGGTTAGAGATACAGAAAGCTTAGAAGTAGAAAAAGGAAAGTATTTTATTCATAGCTTTGGCCATCATCCTTATCAGTGGGAGTGCCGCATCCCCAGGTCTCAGCAATGAAGCTGTGTAAGTTAAGTGTTTTCTTATCGACAGGAAGGATCGCAAAAAAACGATGAATATCAGAACTTCCCTTTAAATGGAGTGATGGAAGTTAAGAGGTGGAGAATCTGGAGGAACTTTTTGAGGTGGACAGAGCTTTACCAGGTGGAGGAAGAGCTTTATTGGTAACATCAGTGGTTTGAGATGCAGAGAGGGGACGTTCAGAGATAGAGGAAGCGGTTTAAAGGCAAAAGAGGAACTTTAGAAGTAGAGCAGTGGTTCAGAGGACGGGAGGAGAGGAGTTTTGTTTTTTTACGAAACATAGCATTTTAAGCCATTTAATGGATCTGCTGTTAGACACATTGCAATATCATGTCGGAGGATAAATGAGATACAAGATTACCAAGAAGGGACTCATTCATGGTTTTATTTAAATAACACCATGGTCGAGTTGTCATTGCTCAAACATGCTCAAACATGTCTCAATTAAAGTTAATGTGAAGTCAGTGCATTAAATATTATTTTTTTGTTGGCTTATATTATTATAGAATACAGTTCATTATTGTGTTGTTGTTTGATACATGTGTGCACAAAATATCATTGACCTATATTTGTTTTACATAAGTACCTCTGACTTCACTGTGCCCCTCACCAACACTGCTAAAACCACCACCACTATGTTTTGTGAAAATTGATAGATTCTGTGTGGTTCAAAATTAATTTTATTATTTGACTATTTATGTCTGTATGTCATTAGATTATTATTGTAGCTGTGTAAAATGGATTTTAGTTATTTAGGAATTTGCTGATTCAGCTTATGATTGTCGTTTGGAAAACAAACTGAATATAAAACAAATATATATGAAATACATATTAATGTATAAATGTAAAAAAAATCATATATTTAGCACTGAACCTGAAAAAAAATATAGCACAAACTGGAAGAATATTTAGAAGCTTCAGTTGCAGCACTATGAGGCTGAACTGAAAGACGCAGCACAGCAGGAAGTCTGCTTTGTAGTCCACATAGTGCAGTCCGCTGGGAGCTGAACTCACAGGAGACCACAGACAGCAGGTAAACAGCATGGACGAGCTGCCAGTCCGTCTCAACTCACACACACAAACACCCTCACTGTCACACCTAGAGAGACTTTCAGACTCAAATCCACCTGAGCTGCATGTCTTTGCTCTGGAAGGCCCATACCAAATACTCTGGGAACATATTGACTTAGTAAAGAGCAGGGTTGAGACTGGTCCAAAGCAATAAGACCAGGTCCACAAAGCATGTATTCCCTCTATTAAGATCATTGGTCTGTTTGGTGTTGTTATAACAGAAGAAAAAAAAACTTCTCATGAGACATTTAACTCTCCATTTGTACTTATTCATCTACGCCCATGATGTTCCACATAAACCTCAACTGTCCACTCTTCTTGGGCAGTCCTCATACACTGTTCATGGAGCTTTACCTATGAAAAGTAATGCACTATAATTTGTATTTATTATGTCATCCACGAATCGTGAATCAGGAAGTATAGAGAGTGACACACTTTGTATAGGGAGGAGGTCAAGTTTGATCCAAAAGTACCAGACTTTCACCCAGGAGACCATTGTCTGTGTCCCGTGTGAAACCATAAGTCAATGTTGACTTATTTATCATGTAACTCTCGTTATTATTTTCAGAATTATTTGTATGAGGATAAGTTGCTATTCTTTAGGTTACAAGTTACATGGTCCTGGTGCTATGCATGCTGGCTCACTCATCTTACTGGGACACTTGTATAGCAGAGATCCATTGTCAAGGTTATTAGTAACGTCTGTGCTAATTGTTTACCTAAATAAGGGACCATTGTCAGGCAGGAATTTACTGGTCCTGACCAAGAAATAGTAAAATTCATGTTTTTACACTTGTGTCTTTAGACTAAGATAGCCTGCTGCTAGCTGTAGCTTCATATCAACCTTACAGACACGCGAATGGTATCATTCTGACCGTCGTACTCTGTAAGAAAGGGAAAAAGTGTATTCCCAAAATGTCAAACTTTAAAGGTTCAAACTTTTTGCCTTAATTTCTGTTTCTCAATGAACCTTACCTTCCTCGCCTCCTTTCCACTTTATAAAATATGTGGTTAATATGACAAGTATACAACAAAAGAACATTTTGTTACACCCTTCCATTAAAACCAAGGCCTTGGTCAGGTCGATATTATCAGCAGAGTTTAAATTAGATTAGATTTTTTTGACAGACATGTGACTCATATGGAATCTGATCTTTTCAATTCTTGTTTGGGTCTCTTTCATATGTGGTCCTACATTAGATACAGGTCAGACTTTTATGGTATACAACCTCATCCAACTTTTATGTCACTCTAGTTTGACATTGGTCACAATTCTGGGCTGTGAAGCCTTTCTCGTTATGATCCCACCACACTTGGCTCTGACTCCCCCTCCACACACACCTCTGTACAGAAGTAGCAAGGCTCAATTAAAAATGTCTCTTTTTCCTCATGCTCGTAATCGCCTCTTCACAAATTCGCTGGCTTCCACAGCACACTAACTTAGAAATGTTTGCTACCCAACGACAATTTGCAGCATTTGATGTTTTTTTAAAACGATTCTTTCGGGTCAGTTCACGACCATTTCAAACTGGAATCTGATATTGGTCACATTTAAAAGATAGTGTGAACAGCCAAAAAAAAGAATATCTGATCTGAGCAATAAATCAGAATTGAGCGCTGAGGCTCACAATCTGAATATAGCCTGAGGCATCTGATAATCTACAGGAAATGTCAAAGGAGTGCCCATAAATGAAGGAAAAATACATACACAAAGATTCAACACAGTTTATATAGACGCCAATGACCAATTATGACTATCAACAATTGATTTAGCATTCATAATGGCTTCTATTTTATTTAATGGTCAGTATAGATTATTAATTTGAGTTTCAGGCTGCATTCTTATTCATTTATTTATTTCTCATATCAACTCAAAGATCTTTTTTTTTTATTAGTTGACACTAATTGGTCATACATATATTTCCCATCTAATTCTCCTCAATGGAGACAAACAGACAAACATTTGCAAGGGGATAGAGAACAGTATCAGCCCATACATTGGTTTCAGCATTTGCCACATTGGTTCGGGCTCCTCTCCCTCCTAATCCAGGAGACAACAGATTCACATTCACTCATTGCACTCTGTGCTCAATATTCATGTTTGGTTTTACTTAATGATTTTATTTATGATTTTGGAATCTACTAACACGTGCAGTGCAACTTTAAAGCAACAGTAATACATTGACCTGGATCCTTCCTTTTCTCCATGTTTTCTGTTAACCTGTCCTCATTAGTTTCTTTTTCCTCTCCTTGTTGATATATATGTATATGGGTCAATGACATGACGTGCATATTTTTGTGTCCGAGTCCACTATTTCCTTTAAAAATAATTGTATCAATTCATGACATATATCATTTCATTCTATAAAACCTATCCAGTTGTGATACATTTTCAGTACAGAAATCTATTAAAAAAGGTATTTAAATGATAATAAATTCAAAATAAAATACTATGGCATGCTTTTATTGTTGAAACGATTCAAATAAATCAAATTTTTACAAATACCAATAGTTTTAAGCTGTTGCAATAATTTAAAAAACTTTTGTCCAGCAATGTGAATGTTCTCAAATGTCAGGGTGGTACAACTGTAAATATGGGACTTATTATACACTTTCAAACTATTTTCATGATATTAATGAATATTGTTTAACTATTAAGGACGCCACTGTCAAGTAAAGCAGAATGATCAGGACACAGGGAGCAGACAGCAGGTCAGTGTGGTGTGTGTGTGTGTGTGTGGAGCGTGTGCAGAACGCTGCTACGATGAGGTAGAAGCTGCAACAGCCCGGGAGGAAGAGACTGTGACTCTATTCCAGTTATGTGCTGAACATGATTACTATGAAATATTTACTACTTTTACTTCAAAAGAGACTATTGACTAAAAAAATGTTGTATTTGAAAAGAAAAAGCAATTCTGCATATTTCCTGTGATTACTGATATTGTCAGGTGGCACAACTGATAAATGTCATGATGGTGTGACCAGGTAAAATATTAATTTCAAGCAATAAATAGGTTAAAGTGAAAATTCTTTTGCTTAACATGATGTGAAGAACTATTGTATTGAATGTATTCATTTGTATATTTGTATTATTATGTTTAAATGTTTAAATGTAAAATCAAATGTTAAATATATTAAATACCTGCCAAGAGAACGCAATTATGATAAATTATTGTATATATATATAAAACACACCCACAAAATACGATGTGTTAGACACTAGGGGTGGGAATCGCGAGAGATCCCACGATACGATATTATCACGATACTGCGATATTATTACGATACTGCAATATGCTGAGTATGGCGATAACATATATTGCGATTTATTACCTTTTTTCAACTGCAAATTATGTCCCCAAAGGAAAACTGTGTCAACATGTTTTATCTAATAAGATAAAGTTTTCAGTCTCACTTCAATCATTTTTATTGCAGCAAAATGGGATCGTCAAGCAGACTGACTGACCAACACTGTCATAAATGTTGCACCTGACACACTTAACTGAATGCAAACGTGTCTATAACTTCTATAAGTACGATATAAGAGTTATATAATTTGCGAGGCGTGGACGTCGAGGGCAGAGAGCCAGTTATGCGCTGCACTCTCCCCATGAGCCTGGCTGCTGTTGGCAGATTTAACGGCCGTTGTGAGGCCAGATTGAGCGGGTGAGCGAAACACTTCACATGCAGCCAGGCACATGCACCATATGGTGCAAACAATGAAAAGACGCTGCCGTATTTACGTCTAGATGACGTTATGTTGAGTGTTGATGGAGCTGCTACAATGTTAGCATAGAATAGCACCGATCGATCCGAGTACAAATGAGCATCATTACGTAGTTATTTCGGAGTTCCTTTTTGTCGGTTTATTGCCGTTAAATCACATTCAAATCAGTTTATTTTGTGTTCATACAGCTGTAGTAAACAGCCGACATGTGGCTTGCTAGACACAGTGAGCTCGATGAAATCCACGGTTATGAACCAGACATGATGGCGTTTAGTTTCCCGTGATATCTGGGACTTCCACAACACGTACTAAGCAGAAATAGAGGTTATTTTTTTCCACGGTTGATGGTGGACAGTTGAACGGCTTTCAGGGCGATAAGCCATGCCTCCTCTCCGGCGCGTCCAGCGAGATTCACGCGAATGAACACAAATAGTCCCCGGCGAGACCGGCGGGGCGAATGCCGCGACGGCCTTCCTTGTTTAATAAAAATCCAAATAAGTCCAGACGTCTGATTCAAACACGGATGCTGCATTTCTGATTTCTTTCTCCGATCGATATCTCTCTTTGTTTTGACCAACTTCCTACCAATCTCACTGACCCGTGACCTCTTCTGACTTCACCAGAAAACAACTCAGCACCATCTAGTGGACTGAAAAAGCAATTGATTTTATTTTTTCTAGTACCAAAATGTTTCTAGTTTATAGAATAAAAGATCGATACTTGGCTTCCGTGTATCGATACAATATCACCACGCAAAATATCGCGATACTATGCTGTATCGATTTTTTCCCCCACCCCTATTAGACACAGTAGACACTCTAAGGGATACTTAAATAAATATTAGGAAAATATATATTTTTTTATAAATATGTGGTTGCGCCACAGTTAAAAAATACTTTAAAAAACTATTAAAAACATTATGAAAAGTTGGTTCACAACTTAGACTTGTTTCACCACATTGTTCCGGACACAAAAATATACATTAAATCCATTTTGAAAATAATTTTAAAAATGACCTTTTTAGAAGCCTTATTTGTCAATGGCCCATATATGTATATATATATATATATGTCTATATATATATATATATATAGACGTATATATCCCCTGTTCAATGTTCTCCTTTGCTGTAATCTGTGTTCTGCTGCAGTGATCGAATTCTCCCAATGGAAATCATTATATTTGTATCATTGTTGGACTCTATAGACTGTGCTTTATATACGTACGTCCTCCCCCTGGGGATCCGGGGAGTCTGCTGTTGTGTCTGATGGAACCGAACACACCGGCCTGCAGTTAATAGGACTGACACAGTCAACCTTCACAGCGGACAGAAAACAAGGAAGTGTTTGGGCTGTTGGTGCTGGGGGAGGGTGGTTTTGATGGAAACAGGGGATAGGAGGACATGATGAGAGAGGAAGAAAGGAAAGGAGAGACATCAACTGATGAGAGCATGGATAAAGGGATTACAAAATGGAATGAAAGGAGGGAAGGTGGCAGGATGACTAACTGTGAGGTTGGATCTCAGCAGGAATGCAACATGTGAAAAGAGAGCTCGTTGGGCACTGATTACATGACAGACTTTATACCTGTGACTACAATTATATTCAAAGAAATCCCCCCTCTTAACTTGAATACAAAAATTACAACGGCTCGGTCAGCATTCACAATAGCAGCATTTCCGACGAAAATCAGATAATTTAAGTGATTTACTCATGGAGGTGAAGTAAATCTGTGCTGAGCTTTGCTGATGTCGTTTTCCCTCCGAGAGACCTGCCCATCAGGACTAACTAACATTCACACCCGATCACACACCGTAGGCACAGTTTACGGAAGCAACTTTGGGGCTAAGTGTCTTTCCCAAGGACACATCCAAATGGACTGGAGTATGGAATCAAACCACTGATCTTTAAATTGAAGTACAACCTGCTCTCTGACAGAGCAACAGCCAGGGCAGGGGGAAAAAAAAGGTCACCAGCTGCATGCGATGGGCCACCAGCAGGCAGAGAGTACCCTAGAAGGTAGTTTATTTTGTTTTCTCCACTAGAAGGGCATCCTAGAGGACAATTCACTGTGTATTCTCCAATGGAAAGGCATCTTAGAGGGCACCTCATCACATTTTCTCTACTGGAAGGGCTTCTTATAGGGCAATATTTTGCATCACCACTTTCTGATATGACCAGTCTAAAAGTCCTACTTGCAGCACTTTGAGGTTATACAACTTGTTACAAAGCAGAACAAAGTGCTGGACAAAATTCTAAATTCTAATGGAAGTACAAATGTAAAGTTTGTCCTGTGGGAGGGGGTGCCAGATTAAAAGTCACAGAGTCATTTATGGAACAGCTCAACATATTGGGAAATAGGCATTTTTGTTATATTTTGCGGAGGTCAAGTCAATCTTCTGCCATTCGTCAATGTCGTTTTGCTGTGTCCATCTCAATAGATGCTTGAACAGGTAGCCCACTAATTCTGCATTTTGGTTCACTTCCTGCTATGAGGTGGATTATGTTCTCGGTGCAATCGAACCGCACTAGGGTTAGCATGGAAATGGACCGAGGCCATCTCTCACAAGCAGCCTCTGACTTGTAGTTTTGGTCCGGACCAGAGTACAATTACTGTGTTCACAACTGCTCATGCTACCATAGTTCAATTAAAAGGAACAAAATGCTGGCTTAGATGTTTTAGGTGTACCAGTGTTTGTTATTATTCATGAAGGTATGTTTGACATCAGATATGCTAACTTGCATATTCTTGCAATGTTTCCATTTATATGTACATCGTTTCCAGCTCAGGTTTGAAGCAGCAGCTCTTTCATCCACAGAGACTCTCAGTGAGCAGGTTGGGGATTTAGACGGATGCTGAAGGACACTTGAAAAGAACTTGTGAGTATTGATGGACATGTTGGCCACTGCGGGGGAACTGACTCTGACCTTTGTCAGTTACTGCACAACCTTTGTTAATATTTATGGCCATGTGTCAGACAAGCTGACATGTGGGCTGAACGGTCAGCTGATAATGGATAAGAGAGGACATGGAGTGAGTGAAGGAGAGACATGGGGGGGATGGAGAAGAGCAGGAAGATGTGAGGTAGACAGTTTTCATGGAGCACAAAGTTTAGAGCTTGAATGATGTTAGTGGGCCATCGGGCAGACTCACTGAGGAACTGGGAATTGTGACTGGTAGCTGCTGTCTTTCTAGTTTACAGTCAGAACTGCACATCTCACTACTTAGACTGGGTGCATGTTGGGCTTTTTTCTGTAAAGTAACATACGTATATAACAGAACATCTATGGGCCACAGAGCCTAGGGTTTGCAGTTTAGTCAATAAGGGAAAGATTTGATGTCCCACCTAAAATCAATTTAGGGTCCCCCCCTTTTCCAGATTTCAGATTTATAACATGGCATTTGCCTGGCACCCAAAATCATGCATTTAAAGACTTTTGCTTGTGTAAATACAGTACAGACGGAGAACGCATCCATAGACGTTGTGAACCGTTGTTTCAACCAGTCACATTTTCTAACATCTATTTCCTCCTTACATAGTGGTCATAATACATGTTGATAATTGTATGCAACAGGGTATAAAAACTGTTGATACAAAAAAAACTCAAAACGACGCAATTGCTGCTGTGTTTGAATGGAAATGACAACTTTCTCAGAGAATGCAACTGTGATGCAGTGATGTAGTAACCATTACAAATGTAACTCTTCAAGGGCATCTGTGCCCAATTACTTGCAATTTTACTGGAACACAGATACCCTAATGGCTTATTGGATCTACCAGGGAATCCACTTGTATAATAAAAATAAATGTCCTTAGGTCATGGTGGTTTATGCCGTAGTTTACAACATGACCACCCCCTCTGTTGTCCATAGTGCCCAATTGGCGCCACAGTCTTTCAATGACACTTTATTACTCACATCAATCTAATAGGCCCCCAGTATTGATACCTGCTTCTCACTGGCTCACAGAACTGTCAGACAGACTTCATTAACTCCATAAATCACCTGATCAGCAGTTTCTGTTGCTCTACCAGTTCTGAGCACTGGAGCATCCAAGATATTTCCCTGGAAGTCTCCCGAAGGCAAACTAAATGTCCTCACATCATGCTAACCCAAAGAAGGGACCGTTTGTGTTAATGCTCTGTGGCTTGGGAGCATATGACGCTTCATTATTTTGGGGGAAAATCAGGACACACTGCAAAGTTTGGCTGACAAATGTACTGTCAAACAGCAGTTGGGACAAAGTAATGGAGGATGGCAAAAAAGGAAAAGAAATGGGGGGTGATGTTATCTTTAAAAAAAAATGTTTTCAAGATAACTGAAGCTTGACACTCTAAACGCAGAATTCCTAAGAACACAAATAATAGTCCGAATTTGTTGTCAACAGTGTTGCAATTAATAGATTGCCATTAACAAAAAAGACAGATTTTTGCAAGAGGTTTAGTGACTTTCTGTCTCAATCACAAAGGTGCAATGGTGTTACCATCACATTCCCTCTCCCAATTTGTCAGAAAATGACATTTGGTCAGTAGCCCTATGCCTCAAATGATGGCGCTCTAGATACGCCTCTAGAGTCCTTTTTGGACGTTTCAGGGACGGCATGTCAGTTTCAGCTCCTTACATGCATTGTGTCTTTTCAAAATAAACTGCTAACGTAGGTTTACTTAGTTTTTAAGGTTTATTTACGTAAAAAGTAGGTTTCAGAAACAGATAATGTTTGGGTTTGAATAAATACGTTTGATAGATAGAATAAGTATGCTTGTTACGTAACTGACATTTCTTAAGTACATCAGTTATGTAACACAAATACTGGGGGCAATGTGTCCTTGGGCAAAACACTCAACCCCAAATTGCTCCTGAGGGCTGTGCCATTGGTGTGTGAATGCTTAGTATAGTTAGTCCTGATGGATGGTGGTATCTTGCATGGTAGCCCCTAACATCAGTGGGTGTGAATGGGTGAATGACATGTAGTGTTAAAGCACTTTTGAGTGGTTGGAAGACTAGAAAGGCGCTATACAAGTACAAGTCCATCTATTTACGGTAAAATAAGTCAACGTTGACTTGGTTTCACATGGGACACAAACAGTGGTCTCCTGAGTGAGTCTGTCCAGTTTATTTGACTCATCAAATCAATTAAAAAATATTTTCTAATTTAAAACATACCTATTGTAACCCAAAGGCGTTCCTTTCTTAAATCTAACCTTGTCTTTTTTCTTTCTTTCTAAAAACCAAAACGTACGTTAGAAGTTTATTTTGAAAAGAGTCTATGCATGTAATGGGTGGACACTGTACGCTTCCTGTGAACAGGGACGTTTATTTTGAAAAAACAATGCTTGCAATGAGCAGAAACTGACACGTCCAAGACTGAAGCTTAAGAGGTACAAAGTGCTTTGTTCAAAACGAAGAAATGTCTGTAAGCTCTGCACATAACGAAGAAGAGGAGGAGTTGGTAAAAGCAAAAAAAACAAAACAGTTCAACTTCCATTGTATGGACATGGTTCTGGTTTTAAAAAGTCAGACTGCTAGAAGAAAATGATAATCTGTAAATTATGTCTAAAGAAAGTGGTTGCAAAGGGTGGTAATACAAGAAATCACGTCTAATCGGAAAATGTTCTGGTATATGAGGAAAGCTAAATGGGTGAGTGAGTCATCGAGCATGGAGAAAAGGCAAACAGGTTTTGTAATCCTCCATATTTATTATTACAGTTTGGCACAATAAGTGAAACCATACATCTCTACAATTCTTTTTACACAATATACAAGTGGTGGCAGCACCAATGCAGTCAATATAAATGACTTTCCTTTCAGAGCTCTGTGATTACTGTGGGTTCAGTGCTCCATCTCTCTCCTGTCATCCCCTCAGACCTCCTTCTCCCAAAACCTGTAAATCATTCTGCCGACAGACACTTTGCAAATGCACCTTCACATCTGCCCTGCCAAACACACAAACGAACAAACTAATAGGCCCTCCCTTTTTCCCTCACATACACTGGAATGATGTAAATCAGGCAGAGGACTGAGTGCAAGCATCCGTCACACAGCGACAATCACAATTTGTGTGTGTGTGTTCTCCACCCTGGTGTGAGGTATCTGGGCTTTTAGCATCTATGATACAGCAACATGTCAAATATGTGTGTTAGTATGCTCCATTGTCGACATTATCAAAAGCAGTACACATGATCTTCACTTGACCTCAGCCCAGGGGGAAACCTCCGGCTCTGAAAAGTGAAGCCAATGTGAAAGTGTCTTGAAATTGTATTCTCTGTAATGGCCACCAGGAGGCGACTCCTTCGGTTGCAAGTCTGATTGTATAGAAGTCTATGAGAAAATGACCCTAATTCTCATTTAAATTACTACCTCAGTAAACATTGTAAACATGAGTTTATGGTCTCAATCTCTAGTTTCAAGTCTTCTTCAATACAGCATGATGTTCATTTAGTAAATGATGGTCCATTTAGAGTCACACAGACCATAAAGCAGGGGATGCTTTAGGGCGGGGCTACCTTAGAATTGACAGGTCTCTACCAGAGCGTTGTCCGGTCTGGGTGCTTTCCGTGTTTTCCTCTTAGAACTGTAACCCTTTCACAGTGTGTTTTCAGTTCATTAAAGTTAATTATAACATTTTAGTCGCCACAAAATGTCCTGATCAGCATTCAGTTGTGCACCCTCTCCTGTCACTTCTGGATCCAAAATTACCTCAGAAAGGTTGCATGCCTCCGCAAACCAGTAAAGTTGCAGTTTACATACACACAAATGTCCAAAATGTCATCACTTTATCATTTTATCCTATTCAATATTTTTTGTGAAATTGTCGCGAGCAGCAAATCATTTTTTTAAGTTATGGCCCAAAATGGCTTGTGTGAGGTTAAAGTGAACTTTTATTTTAGCCACTACATTCTAATCAGTTCATCTTTGATACCAGCTGGACATTTGTGCCAAATTTGATTACGTTTCCTCTCTGCATTCTTAAGATATCGCGTTCACAAAAATTGGACCAGACGGACAGACAACCCAAAAACATAATGACTCCAGCGACGGCTTTTGCTGGCAGGATACATAAAAACAGAGATGGCAACAGTCTAAAACCAAAACATCAAATCAGAGGGCTTGAAATTCTGAGATGTGGAGCTAGCAGCTGTTGATAGATTATGATAACAAGACAGTTAACAACATCCAGCATTGACTCACAGCATGTCATTTTGATAGGCAAACAAAATAATGACAAAAGACGGACTTTGATAACATCAAGAAGTAGCGTAGGATCATAAGAGTTGTTGTGTTCATCATTAAACAAAAACCATTGCCAATGAAAATCTGACTTGCGCCTATACTTAAATATTACAAGATAATAAATGAATAACATGCCTCACTCCTTCCGTCCTTACCTTTCACAATAAAAGCCTTAGACACATATGCCACTGTTTACCAGAGGGAATTCAAATTCACTCAGAGCCTTTTGCTTGGAGGAAATCATTATTTTAGTTTATTTATTTTTAAATTTTACTCAAGTTACATTTCATTCAGGTTCCAATGCAACCTTTGTAGGAATGAACTGGAGCCTCCAACACTGTATCCTCCTTGTTGAGGACCCGCTGGAATTACTTCACATCAATGTCTGAAGGTCTAAAACTGAAAATTGGCTCCTTCCAAGATTGCAGTCCAAGAATACACACACGTACTTACGCGGGGGACGGGCGAGTGTGTAAATTGATAGCACACCATTTATCCAGTGTGGGGCTCTGCACAGTGTTGCTAAATGATGGCTGATAATTACTTCACCTTTAACACCTCCCAGTGTCCCAGGGGCTGAGAGGCCTGAGCTCCCAGCAGTCTCTCTCTCTCTCTCTCTCTCTCTCTCTCTCTCTCTCTCTCTCTCTCTCTCTCTCTCATCCCCCTTCACTGAATCTACCTTGCTCTCTCCTCTCTCCCCGTCCGCACTCAAGCTTTTTTTCTTTTCGTCTCGTTCACATACGCTGACCGTCTCCTCTACACGCCGCTCTATCTCTGTGATGCTAAACGATAGAGGCAGGCAGAGCGTTCTCATCTGAGAGCCTTGAGCAGCCCAAACACTCCTCTCTCTCTCTCTCCCTTTTGTAATTGGTTTGCTGCTCAGGGCTTTGGGGGTGTGGATGTGGGGGGTGGGTATTGGAGGCAAGAGGAGGATGTCACAGAGGCTGACAGCAAAGCGGTGCCATGTAGACAAACAAGAGACAAACAACAAACAATTACACTGACTGGGGCGGTGGCTGGCCGACACTCCCTCACTGACCGACTGTCTGTTACAGGAAACAGCACTGAGTTGTGTTGGTGTGAGCGCGTTGTGTGAGCATGTTGCTTCAGGTACCAGTCAAAGAGTTTTCCATCCATCAGTTTTTTTGTTTTTTGTAGTGCTTTTGGATAAAAGCAGACAGACTTGGTGAATAAATGATGATGAAGAAATTGTGCTGTGATTGATCAAATAAATATATTCTGCCATTTTGATAATTTATTTAAGGAAGAAATAATGCCACATCTCACAGATTTTGGCTGTGTTCATTCAAAGAATTTTTTCAGTCTGTGTTACTTCGTAGTTACTACGTAGTCGCCATTAGCATAGCCATTGTGCTGACTACGACCTAATTCTAGCCACATCCGCTTTAAGAAAAAACAGAGAAGAAGAAGAAGAAGAACCAACTCCGCCACCTAGCGGCCAGGAGGAGTAATTGCTTGATAATTACAGAAAACTCCACTACCCAGAAACCTGAAGGGGTAATTACCTTAGAACTACGAAAACTCTGTCACCTAGTGTTTTGGATGTGTAATTACATTAAGACTACAAAAAGTCAGGTGGACTAGAGAGGTTAAGCACAAAACTATTAAAAGAAAGTACCCCACCCAGTGAATTGGTAGATAAATTACAATAGAGTGAGTTTTTTGGCGATAAACGTTTTAATTCAACATTTCAACTTACATTGTTGATTTTAATAGTGCTTCTTCGATTGTTAATTTTGGTTTCAATTCAATATTTTAACTTCCAGTTTTAATTCAATTGTACCCAACAATTGTTAATCTTAATTTTAATTCAATATTTTAAGTGCATTGTTAATTTTGATTTTGACTCCAACATTTGTAATTTACATTTGTAATTTACATAATTTGTAATTTGTAATTTTACAATTTTAATTGTAATTTTTTAAAAAAATTCATTTTTCACACGGTCAGAGCTATGGTTAGATTAGAGCCCCGTAGGATAGATAGAGTTGAGAGTTAATTGAACACTCCTAGGCTGCATAATGCTTACATTAACTTCGGCAGCAAGGGTGTTGGAGAGACAAAGACAGGAAGTGCTGAGAGAGAAAAAGGAGGTGTAGAGAAAGGAAGTAGAAGAAGGAAAATGAAGACAAGATAGAAAAGATGTAGAAGAACTAAAGAGTGAATTAAGAGAACTGGAACTCGCCAGAAAAAATCTACGACTGCAGATAGAGGAAAGACAAAGTGAGAAAGTAAAGAAGAGGGGGAAAAAGGAAGTAGAAAAGAGGGGAAAAGAATGGCCCCAATATCCAGCTGCACCCCCGACCCCATATCAACCATATCCAGCAGTTTCGCCCCCCACAGTGGTGTACTACCAACCCCCTCCACAGTACGGAGGCAAAGGACGTGGTTACAGCAGAGGGACAGGATACCAGCAAGGGGGGTGTAGAAGACCCATAAGTGAAGAGGAATGCTACCTGTGCGGACAAAGAGGTCATTGGGCAAGAGACTGCCCACATAAAAGAAGAGGAGGAAGACAGTTCAGTGCACCACCACAATGGGCTCCATTCCCACCACAACTGCTGTCGAAAGATAGCTAGTAGCGGGAGATGTGTGGCCTTCCACAGTTCTGCGAGAGGTTTTTAACTCAACAAGATGACGCCAACCTCTAGGAGTCGTAATAATTATGAGGTGAGCAAGGGAATAAGTCAGGTTGGGGTTGATGGACGGGTCCATCAAAGACAGGACTTTCACCAAGGAGACCACTGTTAGTGTCATATGAAACCAATTTACCGCATTTTAGAAGAGCCGTATGCAAAATTCAGAGCTATGATCTGTTGCCTCTCAACAGTTCTCAGCCAGACTTCTGAGCCGGCAGCTATCAGCTAACGGTGCTGACACAGTAACAGTGCAAACAATGGCAAAAGACCCTTTTCGCCACAGTAGTTATTATCCCTCCATTTCCATTGACACCTTCACCCTCCATGTTTACATTCAGACACTGTAGCTGAACCCTATAGAGGAGAGACTCTCTGGGGACTAAACCAGTGGCGCAGGGCCTTCGCTGTGTTGCTCAAGGACACTTCGACAGGAAACCGCGTGTTCCTAAAATCAACACTGACAGCTACCAGATATCACGCATTTTCATTCAATGCACTCTCTTCTTCCCACTCCTTGCACCATTTCTCTCCACCACCAACCCCCTCCCTATCCCTCTCTCTCTCTCTCTCTTTCCCTCCAGGCCAGGCCAGTAATGAGAGGAAGTGCAGTGAATGCCTGATGAGTGAGAGTTTATATTTTTCTGCGCAGCACGGGTAATAGTTCTGTAATCACAAGTCGACAATTTGAAATATTGATCTGAAGGTCTGGGGTAGAGAGACAGAAATAAACGCTGCATGCATATTCTGCTGCGTTCATTAACTCAGTGCATATAAAAAAAAATGGCCTTATCTGTGAATAACACTCCATACTGCAGTTGGAGTGTTGTCTATAGACCATAGGGAATACGATCAGAGTATCAACCAATACAATGAACTTTAGTTTGTAATGTGTTTCAGATTTGATGCAACAGGCTGTGGTTGATTGTGCAGTGAACTGCTATGACCAGCACATACTGCATAATGACTTACCCTGAATGAGTTAGTGTACGGCTGTCAATGAAAAAGACTCCTCACAAGAAAAGCAAACAATTTCTTACTTGTTCAAATAGTAATTAAGTCAATAAGTAAAACTGTATCCATATATCACTTCAATTACCAGTTACAACACGCTTTACAGTAAAGAAAACAAATTCCAAGTGCACAGCGCTTCAGGAGAAAAACTAAAATGATAGATTAATACAAACGCAACGCACTCAAGAACAAAAAAGAACACAGCAACCAGGTAACCCACAGATCAACCCTTGAACTTGAAAATGTATCAAATTTATACAAAGTTACAACGTCTGGGGGCTAGGACAGCAAAAGAGCAGTCCCCTTTGGTTTTATGATTGGCACTCGGTATCGCCAACAGATTTTGGTTGGAAGACCCAAATGGACGATTGGTGTTGCTCAGAGATGAGGCAGGAGCTTGGCCTTGAAGTGACTTATGTGTGATTCAAATAATCTTAAAATCAATCCTGAACCTCACTGGCAGCCAGGACAGTGAAGCTAAAGTAGGAGTGATTCAATTCAATTTTATTTGTGTAGTCCGATATCACAAATCACAAATTTCACACTTCACATTGGTTAAGGAAAAACTCTCCCCCTGAAAAACCTTAAGAGCCCTAGCCCTATTTTTAGGCCTCTGCTCACACATTGCATACCCATACTAAAAAGAGTGTATTTCTTCAACTACAACGTCTATTTTAATAATTGTGATGTTATAATAAAGGTAACACTTGTGAGATTTGTTCAGATGTGTAAATATCAGTGTATATGTTACTGGTTAAGAGTAAATGAAGATGGCACACAGCTCAAATTAAAATGTAAAAATGTAAAAAAGCTAAATTATTTCCTTGGAATGATGCAGCTGCAAGTCTAAAACCTCTTCCAAATCATAGCACAACATGTGACCAGTCTCTCTGCAAAGTTTGACTTTGATAAATTGAAGCAGAACAAAATTAGAGAGGTTTTAGTAAAGAGAGGTCAGACGAGGTCACCAAAATGGTCATTTTGGAAACATCTGTTCCATTTAAATTATATATACTATATAACTAGATATTTCACTTGTTTTATCACTAATGGTGTACAATACATCCAAATACAGCAGTTTGGCTTCATTTTGAGAGCCAGAATCCTCTCTGAGCCCTCTTTTGTGTGTCTCTGCGTCATGGAGCTTGGCTGACTCCAGTTCTTCTGTGTCTATGCAGACCTGTAAGTCACCAGCCCATTGGTCGATTTCAATTAATGACCCCTCTTTCGACGCGTTAAGAGCCAATAGAATTGAGTCAACCCCACGAGGAAAAGATTGACAGCACTCTTAGCCAGTCAGAATCAAAAACTCTCTGTCTCTCGCGAAGCGTGAAATACGAAACACCGAAAGTCAACTCCCTACCCCCTGCTCCCCCCAGCTCAAATTCCACCCATCTTCACGGAAACAGATTTATGACAAACAGGACATCCGTAGAACAGATATTTGCAACAATACCCGCGGATTTTATGCCTTTGTCTTCACGAAGACAGCGAAAGGTGAGCTGCGTTTCTGATAATTATCGATAAAGCGGTTTGTGGTTCTGGTGCTTGTTGGCTCATATCTCTGTAATGGTTTCACGGAGAGATATATTGAAGATATCTCCGTAATCTGTGTCGAATTCTCTTGCTTTCTGGTATCTCGGTTTTCCGTGTTAGCTTGTAGCTTTGTCTTGGTAGCTTTGTCCGGAATGCGGAGTCGGCTCAGCCATGGCGAAATATGACTGATATTATGGTAATTCTTTTTGTTGTTTGTTTTAGTTGTGTAGAATTGTGTTTGGAGTGTGTAAAAATGGCTTACATGATCTTGTAGCCCAGACTTTTTTCTTTAATTGGGTATATAACGTGTGTAACATCATTATATTCGTTCCTGAAAAGTGCATTGTACGACACTATGCTAAAAAAAAAAAATCTAAAGGAGAGCAACAGGAGATCTTCCGCCCATCCTAGTTAAGAGCCTAGCTGCTACATTTTGTTCAACCCGAAGACGGGACAGTGCAGTTTGGCTTATGCAAGTGAAAAGGGCATTGCCAAAGCCAAAACGGGAAAATATGAAATAAAACGCCATTAACGGGCCCTCACATCCTCCAGCATGTCGGGGTGCCGGCGGGGCTCCGGCCTGCGCGGCCGAGAACATCCGTGACTGTTGGACAATGTGACCGCAAGTCCGACGTTTTTTTCCTGCGTTGACCGCCTGATGCTGGAAATTATGCTTTGCAAATAGTTCACCACTTCTTGTCTGCAGAAGATGCGCAAACATGCATTATGTTCCTTCATATCAAGTGTAAACCACATCGTGTACAAGTCATGTAATGAGGATGGTGTTTGTCAGAAAACGCAGATTACCTTTCGCCAGCAGGTGGCACTGTGAGCATTTGTGAAAATTAGCTTGTGGACATCCTCAGGGCATGAGTGTTATCAAGTATGTGAAGTTTGGGACCGTTTGAAACAAGTCCAGTTGAGTTACATTAGCTTTTTTCATGGGGAATCACGTAAAGTAGCCGCCCGCTATGGCTAAGCCATTCCGTCAAACGTAAAGCTTTTGATCATTTTGAATCACAACGGTCTTGAGATTGTACTGACCAAATTTGAAGTGGATCTGACAAAGTCCCTAGGAGGAGTTCGTTACAGTATAGCGACTACAAATAGGCCAAAATGGATCAAAAAATGACATAAAAATCTAAATGGCCGACTTCCGGTACAGTTTAGAGCATGATCCGAAGAGACTTATTTTGAAGTGTCTATGTGATACATGTTCTGACCAAGTTTCATACATGTACGTCAAGTGTAGCCCCGGGGCTGCTCTTTTGAACTGGCTAGGAGGAAAAAATAAAATATGACATTTCCTTTTGCCAGTAAAATGTGCGGGAATGTGAGAGCAGACAGGTGTCGGTGCTTGAATTTTTCAAACTTGTGCGGGAATGGCAGGGGCAGAAACACAAAACTCACACTCTCACTCACACACACACACACACACACACACACACACACACACACACACACACACACACGCACACAAACAGCAGGCCCAGACAGGAGGACAGAGAGAAGGTACACAGGACCTATAATTTCCACACTTTTGTCAGCCCCGGGACCCGAACATGCTGTATGTAATGTAAATGTGTAGGGGGGTGTACAGTGTGTGGTCATTGAAAATGTGTTCTGATATATGTTCTTCACAGAAAATGAGCCAAAGCCAATGAGTCTGAGTAAAAAAAAATAAGTAATCGTATCATTTTTCTTTTGCTAAAAAATGAAAACGGGTCCCACAGACCCGAACATCATACAAGGGTTAACCAGTGATCTTGACTTCCGAGAGATAAAACAGATGCATTTTTAACCAAAGCCTTATTCTCTAATGCAGCTTTAATTCTAAAGATGATGATGGTAGTTATAAAGTCAGTGATCCAAGTTCTGGTATGAGGCAAAACCTAATTGAAACTAATCTTTTGAACGTCCAGGTTCTTGTCCTTGGTGTCCTCATTTCTCACCTCACTCGCTCATGCATGGGGTTATTTCGGTTTATCTTTTGACTCTGTGAATGCTTTAATTGTTTTCAGGTCTCCCTTTAGCGTCTTGAGCATCTGGTATTTTGGGTGGAGACAGCAATATTCTACCAGTTTCGGAAGGCAGTTTTTGTTACTGCAGATGCTGGTGTCACATCATGGATTAAATTTAAAGTGCAGGTAGTCTCCAAGAAAGCTTTCTGAATACAGATGAGAATGCTGAGCCTACAGTCAGAATAGACAATCAGGAAGTAGAGCCGGCCAATGAAGCGAAAAGTTACCCAAAATGACATTATGACTCTCTGACAACCTAATTTCAGTGACAGATAACTCCAAACTAATTCATTTTTAACCAGTTCAAAGTTCCACACAGTAACTTAGAGTACTGGAATTGTTATATAAATATTACTTTGAATTATCATCAATGATTTTCTGTTCATTGGGTCGTGCAAAGATTTGATAAGAGCTCCAATGTGAGGACAGATGTGAACCCGGTTCCTCAAGTCAAATTGCAGGTGAAGTTCCTGAGTTCCCAGAAAAGGTAGAAACTAACTATTACTAAAGTTTGTACCTGAAAAAGTTAACTTAATCAACAATAATGACCCTAATATCTAAGAATACTGTACATTTGATGTATGAAAGTAAACAGTACATGGACTACACAGTCCATGTACACATGGTATCAAGACCCTCGCCTTCACATTCAGCTTATTCTTCAACACAAGAGGATGTGTGTAAGATCTCTTGGTCCTTGTTAGGGCTGGGCAATATGGGGAAAAAAATCAAACATCAAGAATCTTTTTTAACAAAAACCTCCATCGATATTATGACAACAATGCAGGGTTGACTATTGCTGCTTTCACAAAATATTTTAACAATATTTGTAATAATCAATCATCAGTAAAGAGGATATAATGACTAAAGTGGGTAAAGGCAAATAATGCAACAGCTAGAAGAGTCTGGTAATCACATCACTTTACTGTAATACAGCCTTTAAAAAGAAGAAAAGACAACACCTACGCCACCTAACGATAGTATGGTATCCAAAATCTAAAACAATATCTCGTCTCATATATAACTATATTGATATATTGCACAGCCCTCGTCCTATCCCTCATTGCTTTTTCTATTTGGTTTACTGAGATGCAGGGAACAGAGAGAAAGTGAGAGCTGGGGGATTGACAAGAAAAAAAGCAGTGGGGTTTGTTATGAGTCATCCTCCATCACTGTAGAGCCAAGCAAAGCAAAGTAAAGCTCTCCTCTGTGGGCTGCTACAGCCAGACCAGCATACACACTGCAGCTGCCACCAAACTCAGAAAAGCACAAACTGACATTTTAGACCTGAGCGAAATAGACGTGTGTGTGCATGTCACCGGGGTATGTGTCTTTCAAGAAATGTTCTGTCATTTACCAATGTTAAAAGCATTGTTGGATGATTCTAAATTGGATTAAAGAAAGGGTCTAAAGAGCGAATGGAGTGACAAATGATTAGCAGGGAAATGGAAACAAACTAATAAAAACTGTGTATGAAAAAGGCTGTTATACCTACAAAAAAACAATGCACATTATTTTGCATATAACCCGCAATATACATTTGTATGTAATGCACCTAATTGTGAGCCCGGACAGGTCACATAGTATAACGACCTGAGTCTGGTAAGTCCGCATTGGGAGGAGGTCGGGGTGGAAGTCTTGGTCTAAAAACACAGGACTTTCACCAAGGAGACCACTGTCTGTGTCCCGTGTGAAACCAGAAGTCAACGTTGACTTATTTGTCACTTAACTTCGGTACTTAAGCAACGTCACTTTCAACCCCAACATTTGCATATTTGTTACTCGCCCTCCGTATTAAAGTAACACCACTTTAGTAGTTATTCTTACTTAATAAATGTTGAATTAATGTATCGCCACGCAAGTGGACGTTCCGGGTCCCGAATAGAATATTGAAATTCAAAGAAACACTCCAACTGCTAAGAAGCCATCTCAAAGTAAGAGGCTTTTGTCTCGGCAGAGATAGGTCACAGTGTGTTTGCAACCTTGTTTGTTTTCTTTTAAGTTTAAATGTAATGTTAATGTGTTATTCTGTATGTTCCGTTAGTGCTGTGTAAAATCACTGTTGTGTTGTTGTTTCAGTGCTGTTATAAGAGTGTTATTCCATGCTGATATAATGGTGTTGTGTTTAGACCAGTCACCATGAGTAAGGTTGTTAACTGTAACTTTATTAGTCAAATGCCCAGAGCTACCGATTCTGAGTTTGCCAGTCGGGTTTCTGTGTGATAAAGTAACAGTTGCTGTATTTTACAGCGGTGAGGATCTGCCTTGCTTTGAGTGTTTTCCTTATTGCTTAACTAACCCACACACACGTACAGACATATAGGTTGTGCTGCTATGCTCATCTTAGATACACGTGGTGTGTAAACGCGGCCTCTACTGTGTGCCTCATTACTCCATTAAATAATCGTTGCCTCGCCGTCATTTGTGTATCTTTGCATATTGATTCACATACGAGACTGCATCCACCATTTCTGGTAGTTTTCTCTCTCTACCGCCATTTTGTAGTCTCACGTGGCGTGATCACTTACGAGATCATAGCCGCCATTTTTCTTTTGCTCTTGCTTCTCCCCTCTATATATATACACACACACACACACACACACACACACACACACACACACACACACATCGTATTGTTTGATTGTTTGTTGATTTTAGATAGTAGGCTCGTAATTATATCGTAGTTGTTGTTAGTTTTAGTTAGTATTGACTTGATCAGTGTTGTTAGAATTGAATAAACTCTGTTATACTTTATAGAGCAGCTTTCTGTGATTGCTTTGTGCATGTGTTTTGTGATAACAGCTGGACATCGTGGCCTGTGCTCCAATTCTAACCTTCACCGTTCACTCTGAATGTGGAAAAGTACTTTGACTGTTGACATTTTGAGTGAAAACCAGTTTGGAGACTTACTTTATAGTTTGGTTATTGGTCCCTGATCTCAGGGTGGTGCCTCGTTATTATTATTTGTCAATAATCGTATTGATATTAATACTTTTATTAATGTCAATCATTTTGTTTTCATACCGGAGCCTAACAGTTTTGTAAGACATCATTCAAACCCTCATATGAAGATATTTTGAAAAAAACAAAGCCAACCTTTACTTGTTAATTGGAATGAGAATCAACCTGAACTGACTTTGTGACTCTTAGGCTGCACTTCATCTCCATAAAGGACAAAGAGGAAATGTTGCCTGATACTGCCTAAATATCATGGGGGGACTGTTGTGGAAATGGATCATATCGTTCTTTTAGATATAACTTGTATCGCTTAAACCTGCATATATGTAGATGAGGCCAACCAGACTCACATAAATGAGTTCATCGGTATTTTAGCATTTCTGAGTTGCTGTAGTGTCATTTCACCACCTAACCCTCTTCCCACAAAAAGGCTGGAACCTGGCCTTGGTGTGTGCAGCGGCAGATAGAGGAGGACGACATCTGTGAAGGGAGGAGACGAGATAACGTGCATATACTCTGTTTTTGTCTATTCCTTGTTGTTAGACCTCCGAACCATCTGTGGGGAAAGAGCTCTATCCATTCAGCTGAATTAATATTTAGTGTTTGTTAAATAAATATGTTTTTATATTTTAAGAGTTTTCTCATCTCGATTATTTCTCACCGGGAGGTTAAAAAGATTATTTTCCACGACAAATGGCGACGAGGATGGGATCGGACGTGTAATCAGGACTCCGTTAGACGACAGAAGCGCAAATAATAGTTGATTCCTCCTTGAAGGTGAGAGGCTGTCGTCAGACGGGGTTCGAGATTGCCGTACCGATCCTGGAACCGGAAAAAGAATCCCACCGGGTGAGAAATGATTTTGTGATGTAACAGACACTTTGTATTGGTAAACTTCATCTCACACATAAGGGTGCTGGACATGCATGATTATCAGTAACCAACTTGTAAATACTATCGGTGTTTGCCATGATTTTGGTTCACGGTTCATCATCAGGTCAATATTTCAAACATCCTTTGTCCCAGCAGACATGTTTCACTTGTCATAGCAAGAAAAGCACAGGTCCAATCTGTATGGTGATAGATGTTTGACTTCAACTAGCACAAAAAAAGCAACGTCCATCAGATCATAAAGTAGAATGTAGAATGTGTCGTATGTTTTGTGTTACTGTTGTAATCCAATTTAAAATGCTATTTACAAAAGTATTGAATGTGAAATGTACTGTGCTTCTCCATCAACTTGGTGGTTGATTTCAAATTTACTTTGAATTTGAATATTTTTTATGAAAGAATGTAATGTAATGCTATGTGAGTACATCAATGCTCCATTGTTCTGGAAAATAGTATTCATAACACTGTGTAGCGGCAATCTTTCCTCCGTCTGACAATCCACATTACCACTACTGTTACAGTCTGTGTATTGGCAATAAGCTTGATGCGTAATGATTCTTCAGAGGCAGTAACTTCATTTAAAACAAAATATAAAACAAAAACAAAAATAAAGTTACAAGAAACATTCTGTGCACAACTTGGCACAACTGTCAAAAAACTATCTTGCTCTGCAGACCTCAACTGAGGGCTATTGGCTATGACGTAGTCAGTAGGGCAACTAAAGGAGCATTTCAACATTGTTTTTACATAAATCACTCAACACGTCTTATTGAGTCGAACAAGCCACTGTATATAATTACCAGGAGTGTCAACAGATGTGACAGTTGCTTTTTCTTTTCCTTTTTCAGAACGGTTCATACAAACAAGTGGGAGCAATCACATCCCTTCACACCAAAACATGTTCTCTTCTTACGCAGATTGTTCACAAATGTAGCTTCTAATAGAGCAAAACAGAGTGATGCTGTAAACAGTTTCCCACTCCAACAAGCACCTGCTGTAGCACAAGCCGAGAGACGTTCTTACATTTCTTTATGCTAATACGTCACCGTCTGGAGGCCTGTTTTGCACGTTCCTGTCATTTTAATTCCTTTCAGGGTCCTGCGAGGAACAGATCTGTCCACCATAAAGCACTCCTGTTCGCCTCCAGCCAATATCAGCGCTGCCATATCACTGACAGTCCAGACAGAGTGTGCTGACATGGAACCTCAAACCCCTCATCGTTTTTTCAGCAACTTCAGCAGGAATATTTACAATAGAGCATCAACAGCATTCACATTTAGCATGGGCCTTGAAAAATGTATTAACTCCTATCTCAATTAATAAATCAAACCAGGAGGGTTCATTTTATATAATAGTAATGATTTAAAAGCTTCTTTTATGGGATTATTGATTCTTTCAAATTATACTGTGAGCATAAGCATTTGTATGTGGAGATGTCAGAGATGTCTTTTTATAGTACCGCTTGGGGGGGGGGAGCAAAAACCAGATATCTGGGTTCGGTCCTAAAGCCCCCCACTCCACGAATGACCTATGCCTGGTAAACAAGCTGAACAAGTTCTACTGTCGTTTTGAAAGACAATGGGACAGTCCTGAACCCATCCCCCATGGCTCCATCAACCAGCCCAGGACCACCAGGTCCCCCTCCCCCAGCCCAGCAGGAGCCCATGCCTCTGTACCACCCAACCCATCTGATTATGATTCTGATTATAAGAGCAAACCTCCAAGTTGGCATCAATTAAAAAATGCAACAAATGTAAGTGCAGTTTTTAATACATTGCAAATCTTTGGAAGAGTGAACACATAAGTGATCAAAAATCTGTTGCATTAAAAAACACTTTGGTCAACTTGAAGCTGAACGTGACCGATTTCCGATTTGAATTTGTATTCTTGATCCACAGAGAATGAATATCACGTGTAATTTGTTTTTCTCGAGCACAACATCAGGCCAAAGTTTTCTTTTTGACACAAGACAAATCAAAATGTAGTGTGAATGGTCATAAAGTATACTTTTATTTACACACATTCCTGCTCCCTAGAGGATGAATCATCTCCATTTGATCCTTCTGGGCTTCCGAGCCTTCATAGCAAAGCAATGCCCAATTGTGACCAATTGTTCTAGGTTGCATACGTTTGTGACCTATGAGCAGTTCAAGCAGTATGTTCCTCTACCAGATTGTTTCCTTTTTCCAAAAGAAAAAAAAATATTTGAGAACAGGGCTTTGGGAGGCCCTGACCCCCGAGTCGAGAACCACTGCTCTAGCCTTACCCTCAGGACAAACTATTTAACCCTGGTCAGGATCAAAGAAAGGCAAAGTTATCAATGTGTTTCTTGGTACAATTTGGCTGTATTTTTACTTCTTGCACTAATTCTACTGTGGAAATCAAGTATTTGATCTATTATAAGTGCCTCCATATAAAAACTAAAATACACCGAATCTAAAGCCTTGGTTAAAAATCAACAAAAGAAATACTTTCCATCTAATTACCACCTTACGGTTGGATGCCTTCTCCAAGCAGTCAATCTAAAATGTCTTCACTTCATAATTGTATCCCTTTTGACCATTGCTAAAATCATCAGATTTAGCATATGAATTCTTGAATTATGGCCAAAAATGTGTTCTGTGAGGTCGCAGTGACTTCTGACCACCAAATTATATTAAATGTATAATTGGGTAGACATTTGTGGCAAATGTGAATACATTTGCTCAAGGCAATCCTGAGATATCACATTCATAAAAAAACAGATGGAATGTCACAGTGACCTTGACCTTTGACCACCATAATCTAATCAGTTCATCCTTGGACTCCTTCACTCCAAATTCACCTGAATGTCAAGATATCATGCATCAGGAGCACGGGACACACGTACGTACTGACAACACGTAAACATTACGTCTCTCACAGAGATATAACAACACCTGGCGAGGATACTAACTGAGTACAATTACTAAACTAAAAGGTAGCCCTTTAACTATGTAAACTGTTAAGTGGCATACATGCATACATGCCGGTCCCACAACCCACATTTCATGGAACAAAACGGTGTTATTCATTTCGAAGCGGGCGTCATTCCCAAGAGGTTTTCCACTGTAGATCCAAGCCAAGGAATCCTTCTGTCACATCCAGTGTTTGCTGCCTTTCATTTACACACACGTTATTAGCCAGATATATATCAAACGGACAAAATCCCTGCAGGATTTCTATAAGGCTGTGGCACGTGCCGGAAAGAACACAGAACAATTCTCTCTGAACTCTGCTAATGTTCTCGTAAGCCAGTCATGAGGAGACGATGATAACTCTTTCTTCTAATTGTAATGAGCCAGTTCCTTTTTCCCATAGGGAAACCACTGGGAGCATTAACCAACGAGCACCCTGTCTGGGGAGATACCGCATGTGTGTGTGTTTTGTATGGGCGCCACACTGCCGTGGTCTAACAAAGCGATATTTAAATCTACACTGGAGAAAGAGAGAAGTTAAGAGTGTAATTATGAATATGTTTGATGGTCCCATTTAAATGGTAATGAACAGTAAGCGTGCAGTCTTCCTTAAGGGGACGTGTGCGGGATAAATACCTTCATTCATCTGGTGTGACTCATGTTAGGGGAGCACTTTCTTGTCCTCTTTTCATTTCTTTTTTTTTTCTTCTCTCTTGTTAGGTATTGGTTTCACTTCCTTAATTAGAATTTCAGAAGCTGCAACGCCACTGCAGCTTAAATCTAAAGATATTGCATCATTATCATTATTAGTCATCTGAGCATTTGCACAGCCAAACGTATAGAATCACAGAGGAAGCATTTGCCACACAAAAGAAGTATTTACACAGTCTATTACATTTTAACATGTTATGACATCTCTGTGAGAAGGCTACTTTCTGTTACAGCCACACTATTGTGTGCCACTTTGGAATAATGTCACAGCTCATTAAGTCATCTGTGTCTCAGTGTTCTGATGTGTGAGCTAGTCACATGAATGCACAGTGATAGTTGACTACATGTTACTATTGTCCAATAAGCTGACGTGATATGGGCACAGATTCAGTCGGATGGATGAATGTTGAAATGCTCAGTTCACTGATTAAACCACACATATGTAATTAAGTAAGTCAACATTCAACGAGTGATGAAGAGCTAAGTGTAATATGTCGTCATCTGTGGGTGCCTGTTGTACTAAGTTTCTTGTCGTCAGACAAAGGCCAAAGCCAGTTTAGGTATTCCCATTAAAGGCTGGCGTGTGTTTGGTTTTATCTTCTTATTTATCAAATGAATTATGAATGCTGTGCAAGAAAGGTGCACTCAGCAGAGTCCAGATTGCCATCAAGTGTGTCTGCATATAATTCAAACCACAATTGTTTATACCTCCATGCTTCAGAACTCTATTATTGTCCAACAGTTATATACTTCAGCTAATACCATTTTGCATTACACTGTCATCCCATCTCCTAGAATAAATGCAGGCATATGGAGATTATATATGGTTTTGACGTTTCTTTTTGTTTTCTCAAATTGAATGCAGCTCAACTGTGGAAATATAAAAATGAAGTTACATAAAAGTCAGAAAAGTGACTCATGTAAACAAATAGAAGAACCCAAACCCAAGTCCTAAATCTCTGCAAACCTCTGAGCTGTCGGACACAGAAGCCAGAGAGCGATCCCAGAGATACAGTCTGAGCCAGTGTTAGTCAGTGTTTGTGTGTGAATAAGTAAAGCAGGCCCCGAGGAGGCTGTTTGGTTTTCAATAAAACACCAGAGCAGATGGTAGTATGATCTGGGACACAGAGAGAGAAAGAGAGTCAGAAATAACTAAGTGAAGAATGCTTCCTCCTCTACATTCTCTTCTCTGTTTCACCACTTTCTCTTTCTCCACTTTAAACAAGTTTTGGGTAGAAATGTGTTCATAATGCAACACAATATTTTAATTAAATGTAATCTTGCAACATGTATCAACGCTATTAAACCAATACAGCCACTGACAAAAAACATTTCTTTGTTTTTCTTGGTATGAGTTCAACCGTGAAGGAACTGGTCCTGTTCATGGTTGGGAGTGAGTCCAGGGCTGAAGTCTTCACAGATTTAAAATGTTAGGCCCGCTCCAAAATGGGGAACCTCGCGGTCGTATGCCTCCACCAACCAGTCAAGTTTTGGTTTACATCCATGTCTGTCCAAAATGTCATCCCTTCATCATACTATCCTACTAAAGCAAGATTAGATTCTGTCAAATCTAATGATGTGAAATGTAAAATAGTCATCATTTTCATATTCATTCTTGAGTTATGGCCCAAAATATGTTGATTGAAATCACATTGACCTTTGACAACAAGACTAAAAAGTTCATCCTTGAGTTCAGGTGGACATTTGTGCTAAATTAAAACAAATAATAATCCCTCCAGGTATTCCTGTGAATGGACTGGAAGGACGGACGTACTAGTGTCTTTTCACATCTTTCACCAGTGCAGAGGCATCAAAAGAAACCTATTTTGAAAAGGACCTGACATCTTGACACAACCCAGTTGCCAGAAAAAAAAAAGATAAACAAATATATAAATTATTTATAAAATATGCTTCACCTTTCTAACCCTAGCCCTATTTTTAGGCCTCTGCTCAAAAACTGCATACCCATACTAAAGAGTGTATTTCTGCAACTACAAGGTCTATTTGAATAATGTTGACGTTATAATAAAGGTAACACTTGTGAGATTATTGTTGCCCAGAATCTCTATTTTAACTAGGTATATAACATGTGTGTAACATTCATTATATTTGTTTCTGAGAAGTGCATTCTACGACACTCTCTTCGTTAAACTTTCTCGCTGGAACCCCAAATAGTCCTCGCTCGGGGTTTACAGGTTTTATCAGCCTTGTGTCCCGCTTAAAAATACGTGCAATGTCACTTGGTTAGGTTTAGGCAACAAAACAACTTGGTCAAGGTTATAAAAAACAATGGTTTGTGTTTTATAATAACGTAATGACGTGAGGTTACATCATATCAAGCATGAATAAAGAACTCTTCTTCACAGACTTTCTTACATAACGGTAAGTAACAAGCTTCACAATGTTTTTTAACGTAGTGTAACATTGTGTCCACCACCCTTAGAGGTAAACTGGAATCATGGGATACATGGGGTTAACAGCAGTTCCGCAGTAGATGGCTATGGCGTTGGTTATGATTTTTAGTTTAGCGAGACAAGACAGACGTCTTGTATGTGACTAGGCTGTGTCCTGCTTACTCATTTTCCCCAACTGTTTTACTTTTGTTGAAAAATCAAGCATATCTTTTAAAATACATTTTTCACCGCTTTGCATTGAACGACTCCCAAAGGAACTGATTCTTCAACCGTTTAAGAGTGGATTCCTTCAGCAAAAGAACAAGGATCGAGAGTGCAGATACAGATTTAGCTGTTTTGAACAGACCAAAGACCAAGACATCTGTTTGAAGCATTGACAGTGTATAAGAAGTGGATGTACTCCCGTGACGCCACACATTGGTTTGTGGACTATGGATTTAAAAGCTAGTTGGCTAGTTGGCTTGTCAATCACAAGGTAGCCCCGCCCTAAAGCATATCCTGCATTATGGTCTATTTGACTCTAAATGGACCATCTAGAGATTGAGACCATAAACTCATGTTTACAATGTTTACTGAGGTAATAAATCAAGAGAGAAGTAGAGTCATTTTCTCATAGACTTCTATACAATCAGACTTCTTTTTGCAACCAGAGGATTCGCCCCCTGATGGCCATTGGAAAGGATGCAAGTTTAGGGCACTTCCTCATTGGCTGTACTTTTTAGAACTGGAGGTTACCCCATTTTGAAGCCACATCTGAACCCCCTTGGTCCATGAAGGTCTGCTGAAAGGTGTTTGCAAAGCTCACTGCTCGCACAGTAAAAGGATCTTGTGTGTTAATGTTTGCATACTCCCCTGACCTCTCAATTAAAGCTTTTTCTGCATATGTGAGTTGTTGCCTTTGATAGCAGCTAATAGATCAGAAGCTGTTAAATCACTCTGAAGTCTCCTGACCTGATTAGAGACACAACCAATTAGAGCAGTTAGTCAAAGAATCAAGGTCGGTAACAATGAGACTTTTTTTGTAATGATGGACTTCTCTGTGTATTCTGATGTATTCTAATACAGTGGTGTTAGACAGCTCGCCCATGGCTATATCCTCGGCTAGTCTGTTTAGCCTCAGGCAAGCTGCTTACGCGGTTGCCACAGGAAAGAAAATGGTAATACCCTTTTCAACCTTTCAAGGACTGGCGATGGGAATCAAAAACATCTCCATCTCGGAGAGAAAATACCTAAATATGTAACACAAGCATATGCAATCCCCATCAAGAAATAAAAAGCGCTGCAGGTGAACTCTGTAATCATGTCCTGCAACCCTGAACAACCCCAGATACCTTCTCATGGCCTCACTTCTCCATGCAATTGTTTCAATGTCCTCGAATACCCCCTTCACTTTCCACAACTTCAATTCATCTCTGTTCAGGCAGTTCTAAATATTGTGACTGAAACATATTTTATCACCTATTTAGAAAGATCGCATCCATTGTGAGAAACTATAGGAGCGCAATGCAGGTTCACAGTAATTACATCCAGGCTGCAAACAGAAAACGCTTCAGTATAGCGTTGCTAATGTTGATGCATATCATTTAACCTCAGTTGTCTCGTTCACATTCATATAATCGGGAAGAAAGCTTTTCTGTACTTCAAATATACTTGTCACTCGAGGATTTATTTTCAACTGGGTTGAGATTATAAACTAAAGTCAGGAATAGTTCAACACTTTGGATATCAATCTCATGGCTGTGTATTGACTACGGAGCTAGTCAGGATGTTAGCCTAACGTAGCATGAAGACTGGAAGCAGGGGCAGACGGCTAGCTGGGCTCTGGTCAAAGTTCAGAAACATTTCGGCTTAGTTTGGGGTTTGTTTTTAAAGGTTAATACATGAATTGATGATTAGTATATTTTATGCAATATCTTTAACAATGGCCAATTACCATTTTCACATAATTTCTCTCAATTTGTGTAGGACCATGAAGAATTTCGGTATTAAAAGCATTATTTAGTAGAATTAATAGCACCCCTAGTGGTGAATAAAAGTGTCACAAGAATAAAAGGTCACAATGTATTAAAGGTCACAATATGTTTACTTTAGAGGGTATTATATGTTTACAGTAAATGTACCTATAGAAGTGTTAAACCATAAAAGTATAATCTTTGAAAGTATTAAACCAAAAGTATAGCCACTGTATGTATTAAACACTGTAAAGAGTAGTCAAGAGGGAGAGAGAGGGGATTGAGTGAGGCTTTCCAGAAGATGATCGTATGAGGTGATAAGCAGAGAATCGACAGCACCGAGTCATCAGGGAGCGGTCAGCAGGAAGGATGAAACCAGGAGGGGGCTAATGGATTTCGGCCAATCACTGAAGCTGATAGACATTTTCAAACAATAAGACGCTGTATTTTCAGGCCAAAGATCAGATCACTTGGGACCTTCGGACAGATAACTAGCCTTTGCTGGACTGTGTGGGGGAATTTCATTTGATCTCTGTTTCATGAAACATATTTCTATCGATAGTGTAATTCAGTTTGCAACTGTTTTAGTTTCTGTTAATTATTAAATACTTTTTGATCATAACTTGAACCAGCTGAGTTTTTTGGCACGGCTGGGAGACGTGCGGTCTTCCACAGTTCTGAGAGGTTCAGAACCGAACGACCATCACTGCCTTAAACTGCAGTCCACCTTCGTGATTGTTCCATTGAGATGAACATCTCCTCTCCTATGTAGATATTTTCTTCTGAGAAAGAATCCAAATGGCAATACATTGTCACCCCCAACGTGTTAAGATTCTAAGCTTGTTCAGTGGCCCAACGCTTCAACCTATGACTTCCCATCAGTCAGGGATGGCCTGTCAGTTTCCACTCGTTACATGCATTGTGTCTTTTCAAAATAATAGATGTGGGTTTAGGGTTAAAATATTACATTTGTTGAGTAAAATAAATACGCTAGTTGCGTAACTTAGTTAAGTGCGTAAGTCACATAACAAAAGTAAAGTAAAATAAGTTGATTTTCACACACAAATAGTGGGCTCCTGTGTGAAAGTCCATGTTTGTTAGACTCAACCATCCACCCCTCCTCATTATACTATGTCAGTTGCTTTGGCCATCGAATAGTGACACGGATGGGTTCACATTGGAGTTAAAAGCCCGATGCTTCTCATACAGACCCTAAAAGGTGCCTTGGTGCGCAGGCGGTCACGGGCAGGGGTGGGCTGGCCATAGGGGATACCGGGGTAATCCCCGGTAGGCTGACGGGGTTGGGCTGGTCCAATACCGGCCCACCTCCATCACCAACAGGCCCTCCCTCTGACATCGCCGGCCCCGACTATATTCTATGCTTCACAGAACACGTTAAATTTACTCTAATACTTGAAGTCAATAATCACTGACTGAGATTTATACTACTCCTCGCGATCTGTATTCACACTCATGGTTTCCATCTTCTTTACTCATCTAATCTCTTCCGTCAGTCTAACTTTGTTTTAGGTGTTATTAAATGTCAATCACTCTAGCCCAGCAGTCCCCAACCAGCGGGCCGCGGACCAGTACCGGGCCGTGGGTCATTTGGTACCGGGCCGCACAGAAAGAATAAGTATTTTTTAATTTTTATTTTGAAAAATGAACGGATTCTCTTGCAATGTGGCTCTTGACACAGGGCAAGACACGTGATACGTCACCTCAGAAATTAAGCCTGCAAACTAGCGAAAATGAGTAAAACCCTTTTAGAGAGCTTCTTTGCAAAGAGGAAAAGGCCGCTGAGGAGACAGAAGAAGAGCCGACAACTTCCAAGAAAAAGAAAGCTTCATTTAACAGACAATATCAGGAGTCTAATTAAATATCAGGAGTAATTCTGACGCGCCAAGCCCGCTCTGCAGAATATGTGGTGACAGAGGAAGATCAGCTGCTGGAGATTGTAAATGACGGTGGCCTTAATGTATGTTTGAGACAACAACTCTGCTGGTGTTTTGGATTCAAATCAAGGCTGAATATCCTGAGATCACCACTAAAGCACTGAAAACCCTGCTTCCATTTCCAACATCCTATCTTTGTGAAGCGGGATGTTCTGCAGTGACAACAATCAAAACAAAATTACGGAGTAGACTGGACACGAGGAACACACTTCGGGTGTCATTGGCTCCCATCACCCCCAGATGGGACCGTCTCGTTGCAGAGAAACAAGCTCAGGGCTCCTACTGATTCAGCGGTATTGTGAGTTGTATTTTTTATGCATTTTTTATTTGTTTTCATGCCGATCGTATCATTTTATTTCATCATGTTTATCTGCCACACGTTGAATGCCGGTCCGTGAAAATATAGTCTTACATGAAACCGGTCCGTGGTGCAAAAAAGGTTGTGGACCTCTGCTCTAGTCTACTCAACACTCGCTTGCAGACGAAGCCGTTTTTGAGCGCGAGCCGGCAGCATGGCACCGGCACCAAAACGTAAATCCTTTAAAGGTGGAGCTGAAAAGCTCAGCGAGAAAAAGAAGAGATGTCTGGAGGAAGGTGCATCAAAATATCTAAAAATCTCTGACTTATTATGGAAACCACCGACTGGTGACGGTGTTGCAGAAAAGAGTGAGCTGCTGCAAAAACTACTCATGTAGTGAGGTAATAATAACACATGAGTATACTGATATTGTTTTTTATTACCATGTGACTATAATGCACCTGGGCCGGCAGAGTTAGTTTAGGTTCTGTCCGTGATGAATTCATAACTGTCGGTATTTGAGGAGTTGGGAGTGGAGTGTGTTGGATTGTTGGCAGAGCAATGACCACACAGCGATGATTAAATCTGAAAAAAGATGATTAAAACCCTTTAGAGGCTGGGCCGGGCCGAATGACTCGTTCCAGAGAGGAGACTTTCAGTTGTCACAGCAACAACCCAAAGGGGATGCAGGGGTTTGATTGCTTGTGTTTTCAGCATTCTATAATCTGCAGTGTCTGACGAAGAAGAGCCACACAGAGTTCAACAACGCAGTTAAGAAGAGGAGGACAAATTGTACAAACAGCGCTTTCAAATGTTAATATTTTGCATAAAGGTGTCCAAGTGTAGCTAAACCAGTGGAGCTTCATGGGCGATGCACTTCCACTTCAGCTCCAGAAGACAGATGCCTTCGTGTCCATCAAGTTTCAAAAGGGACAGAGATGGAGAACGAAAGAGAGACGGACGCTGGCAGGCAGACATGATAGACATCTCTCAGTTCTCTCTGGACATTAAGAGACTATTGGATCTAAAAATCAGATTACAGCATGATAAAGATGACAATATTCCTTCTGAGGAGAAAACAGAGATGTAATTTCCTCCTAAAACAGAGGAGCAGAGTGTACGAGGAGGAGGACTTATGGAGACATAATAGAATCATCGCTGTTTTGCTCGGCTCCGTCTTCTTCAAAAAAGCATCCATTTTGGGCGTCTGAGACTCTGTATCAGTGCACTTCATCTGTGTGTGTGTACCGCGAGTCAAATGCCAGAGTTTGTTTGTGTGTGTATGTGTGTGTGGAAGTGCACACTCACCCTACAGGCAGTAATGTGGGCTGGCTGTAAGGCGGCACTAAATGAACAGATGGAAGTAATCAACAGATGGTTGATATGGTGTTTCTGTGTGTGTGTGTGTGCGTGTGTGTGTGTGTGTGTGTGTGTGTGTGTGTGTGTGTGTGTGTGTGTGTGCCCTTAAGACATGGGGTTTGTGTGTGTGTGTTTGTGTTAGAGAGAGACAGAGGGAAACAGAAAGAGAGAAAAAGAGAGATAGAGATGCACTTCCTCCTAAAATGTAAAACATTCAATGGAATAGCCCGTCATCCTAAATTCTAAATTAAAACTAACATTTTAAATGTTTAATGGCAATAAAGCAACAGAATTTAACTGAATTAAGAGCAAAAGAGAGCGGGGCTTTAAAGTATATTTTGAAAAAAATGACCATTATCATAATACTCATACCTAATATTTCTTCAGTAATTCACTTTCACTTGAGCTGGTATTTAGATTAATGCGATTTAGGGTGAAAGAAAAAGGAGGGATGGAATTACCTGCATTATAAGCATTTGTATGGCACACTATACTATCAGGTAGGGTACAGTTTATGGTTTGTGTTAACCCAACCTGAGCACTCATTCGGTGGTTGCCTAACAATAATGGAATAAAGTTGCTGCAAACCACAAAAAAATGACCTGTTTTGGGAAACCAAAATGTAGTGAGTCCTACATTTCCCACCTTAACGTATCTCAATACAACTGTTTGTATGACATCATGGAAAAACGTACCCCTCATTATTCATACAGTGCCATTACTGAAGTACACAAGTTACGTGACAAATAAATCAACACTGACTTCTTCTTTCACGGTTTCTTTGACTAATTTGGAGACGTGGTACGGATGTCTGCTTTAAGTAAAACCAGGAGCGAACCAGAAAGAGATCTCATTGTATGACATGGAGAATGTGTGGAGCAGCTCATCAGTGTGAAGGTCAATTACGTTAGATTCTGGTGTGGAGGAATATTTAAATAATTAATGAAGGTGCCTGAAAAAAAGACTGCAAAATGCCATGCACATATTCCCTCTGCTGAAGCCTCTGAGGAAGAACATTATTAGTAAGAATCGTCCCGTTTCATTATGATGTGCATCTAAATCTGCCCTTCATTTTTTGTCTTTGCATTTGAGGCCTTGGCCGCTACTTGAGAATTCTTTGGTTTGGATTTCTAAGAGGCCCTATTCAGTTTACTAACAACTAAATAGAATCCAAGTAGTCTTTCTCAGAGCCTAAAGAGCTTTCATTCTAACTTTCAAATGTGTATTTCACACAAGTCAGAAACCTCTCGCATTGTTTGTAGTGTACCATTTCTGTGAAATGCAGGTTGGAATATTAGTCAATTTAGCTTTCTCATGTTCAAGCTGTGACTGCTGTTCCAGTCTTGGTTTAGTTAGAATTGCTATTTGAGTGAAGACAATGGAACTTTGCTAATGTTTAGCTATTTGGAGTCTTTTTGTTGATACATTAGATTTTAGTTTTCAGAATGGTGTTTAAAACATGTTATATAGTGGGGACAGCCAAGATGCGGAAAAACACCGACCAGTCAGAGCAGACTGGGCTTTTTGGGGCTTAAAGAGACAGGCGCTAAAAACAGACAGAGGGTGAATACAGGTACATTCAGACAGTAAGTATGAGAAAAAGAAGAGTTGTTTAAACATTAAAGTATCTAAACATTTTCTGGTAGAAACACCATATGTCTCCTTTTAGACTTTTCCTTGAATATGAGCAGTTTGTATTTTCTCAGGATACCAAGATACAGTTAGAAGCTGTGATGTGGTTACGGTGCGCCTAAAGAACCATGACCCATAGTATGAACCGGCTTCTGTATATGACGACAAACGTTGTGATTCACAACCAAACAGAAAGAGCAAGAGAGAGAGATGTAAGAAGAATTTAGAAATGTAAAAACACCCCCATGCTTCATCCTTTACTTCAGTGGACTTTAATAAATGCAGGTCACACCAACACCAACTCCTCAAAGAGAACCTAGCTGACCCTAGCAGGGCCTGTGTTGTTAATGATAATACATTCAACTGATCCAAGCAACACTGCCTTCGGTGAGCGTAAATCCTTGAAGCGGTTTCATCCCCTTTTTCCTATTGAAAGCTTAGACGGATGTGAGGACATAGACACAAGTCCACACCAAAGACGGGGAAACACGTCAAGAGAGACAGAAACATGGTGGAAAGAAAGGCCATTAGGAAACATAAAGCAAGCATCCAAAACATCCTTGTTTCTTTCTTTTGTTGCTTTCCTCTTTCTGTCCTTCCATCATATTGTCTTACCTTTCCTCCTACTGGACTATTGTTGGTTCTTCTTTTTTGTCAAGCTCAAATGATGCTTTCCATGTTCGCAAAGCTATGAGTGAGACCTCCTTTCCTCCCTGCACCCTTCTTTTTGTCCTTACTTGCTTCATCCCTTCGTGCTTTTCATCTTTATGTCTTTCAGGCTTTTAATTATTTTGCAATCTTTCCTTTCAGTCACTCGTAACTCCTTCATCCTTCCATTCAGTCCACCAAACAAAGTATGAATACGACAAAGATATTGGCAAAGCAGACCGATTCAGCCTTTCTGTCCACGAGTCGCTCCTTTAAGCAGCATTCAAGAGCAGTGTCGCACACCAGGAGCCTGATTCAAGACATCTTCGGGAAGACGGAACAAATAGATTTAGAGACACTTCTTACCTTTCATGCCAAACTTGGAGCGTCGTCCGTATTTGTTGATGAGAAGGAAGAGAACCACTAGCATCACACAGGCAAACCCTGCCAGGCCTACTGCTATGGAGACCTACAGACCGGGGGGGGGGGGGGGGGGGGACAAAGGGAAAATAGTGTTAGGGCAATTACAAACATACATAGGAATAAAGAAAGGATGATTTTTGCACAGCAATGACCTCAGCAGGCCTTACAGGGGAACAACAGCTAAATATATACAGTATATATACATATATATTATTTGGGAGGCTATTTAACATGCTAGAAAAAATACTACAACCTGCTCATATTGCGAGGTCTTGCAGGTAAACCACAAGGTGGCAGCGTCATACCAGTAACGATATGAATGGAGTTTACAATTTGCACATAAATCAGACGGCAACATTCTGTTCTAAAAAGTAAAGCCAATGCAAAAGTGCTTTCAACCTGCATTCTCTCTAATGTCCAGCAGGGGGCGACTCCTCTGGTTGTATAGAAGTCTATGAGAAAATGACTCTACTTCTCTCTTGATTTATTACCTCAGTAAACATTGTAAACATGAGTTTATGGTCTCAGTCTCTAGTTTCAAGTCTTCTTCAGTACAGCATGATGTTCATTTAGTAAATGATGCTTCATTTAGAGTCAAATAGAGCATAAAGAGGAGTATGCTTCAGGGCCGGGTGACCTTGTGATTGACAGGTCACTAACGTTTTCCGGTCTGGGAGTTGCCCCTGTTTTTGTTTTGCAACTTTAACCCTTTCACAGTGTGTTTTGACCTCATGAAAGTTATTTGTAATATTTTGGTCACCTAAAAATTCCTAGTTAGCATTCGGTTGCTCTAAGCTCCACCCTCACTTCAGGTTGTAAAAAAACAGGACGTGACGGCTACATGCCAAAGTCAACTGCATTTTGGTCGCGGTCATCTTGTGGTTTTCCTCAAATACATTAGCCTTTTTTTTATTAATTTAGGCGGTTGCTCCCCATTAAAGTTGGCGGTATATTTGTGTAGGAGGAAAGAAGGAAAGAAGGAGAGGTGAGGAGGAAAGAAGGAGAGGGGAGGAGAGAGGAGAGAGGAGGAGGAAAGAAGGAGAGGGGAGGAGAGAGGAGAGAGGAGAGGACCACTTTTCAACCCTTTGGGTATGAGCAGAACCATATTACATTTGTCGAGCACATTTGGGAGGCAACAGCTCATTCATTAGGGACTTGGCTCGGGGCGGCCGGTTCAAGTCCAGCGCCGACCATACGGAACAGCCTGGTGCGGCTGCCCTCGAGCAAGGCAGCGAACCACAAACTGCTCAGTGCTGCTTGACCTTGGCAGCCCCTTCTCTCTGCCATCTCTCAACAACAGTAATGCATGTCAATGGGTCATATGTGTGTATGTTGGGCCTATACCCGTGTGTACCAAGAGATTGAAATCTCCAAGACGGATTAATAAAGAATTTCTTCTTCTTCACATTCATGAGGAGATGAGTGCTTTGGATTGAATTACTCCATGACCGTGCTTTCCTCTAGCAACACCCATTTGGACCGATTTGACTTTTTATAGGCTCACTGGTGAGCTGCTTTCATATTATGGGTTTGAATGAAACACAGCAGCCTCTAGAGCAGGGGTATTCAATTACATTCCAAAAGGTCCAGATTGAGAAAATCTCCTCGTGCAGAGGTCCGGAACATTACTATAATATCTAACTTGCAAGAAGCCTAGTAGTAACAACGTCTCTCTGTAGTCAACAACTGTCAAATCAAATAAAGAATCAATTCTATTTGAACAATTATTATTCTCAGTTTTCAAATTTAACTGGATAGATTATAAATAATACATAGAAATACATAAATAAATGTTCTTCTCATTTCAAGTAAAATAATGTCTGGATTAAAGAATAAATTACATAACAGAAAGCTTTTGGAAAACCTGCATCTTAAAATAAAGTAATTCGTTTTAGGATTAATTTCACTGAATTGTCCTGCAGCTTTAAATTCAGTTCATTCAGGTGTGAAGTGATGTCAAAAAAAAAAGCCACAATATTATATTTGTCTCATCTTCTAACAAGAGAAATTAGTGTGTACATGGACTTTATCTGTGGTTATTAAACCACTTGTTTCAGCTCTATTCCTCTCTGGTTGGACAGTGAATGAACGTATTAAGATTCTGATCATATCGGGCTCTTAGCTTTATTTTCTGTGTCTTCATTTCAGATGTGAGTGGGTACGTTTGCTCCAAATGAGACGTACTGCTTTTAAGCTGCGGTAAGAATTCACCTCTACGAGTCTGTCCAGTCTTGGTTAGAGACTCTGGTCTGACCACTTTTCTCTCTTTGGAGATCGTCTTGTGAATGATCTTCTTGTACACACTTAACTTTTCTCCTGCTCGTTCTCTTTCCTCGTCTCTCCCCCGTGTGTCGGTGTGTGAACATCTCACTTGAGTCAGGAAACTTGTTTGAATACTCATATTTGATATGCTGAGCTGCATCACGAGATGTGATTTATAACGCATTGGTCGGCGTGTTTCCTGCACCGCTGAACAAGTAACAAGCCGTAAATGCTGGAAAAGCTGCGCCGGTTAAAATAGAAGCGCTCCGTCAAAATGTAATACTTCTCAATTATCTATCGGTTTTAGGTCCTGGGTCCGGATACAACGGCGTCTGCGTCCGGATCCGGACCGCGGTCCGCCAATTAGTGACCCCGGCTCTAGAGGGTCCCTAGCTGGGCTTTAGATTGGTCATACACTTGAATCTAAAGATGCATACAGATATTCGTATTTTTCGAAACACAGCATTATGTAAAAGGAAAAAAGGCACCCACACACATACACTACCCCACTACACTCGCTCCGTCAAAGCCTCTGCTTCAACAGTTATCTTTTCCCAGTCAATTACAGGGAAAAAAAGAACTCAATTACATTTCTAACCAACTCTCAGGCTCACCGGCCACAAGGGGATTTCAGCAGATAGCAGCAAACGGCAGCGGGCGAATGGCGGAGAAGGAAAGGCTTGATTAAAATAGCACCGTCCGCTTTCCACACTCTTCACTTCCTGAGCTACATTTTCAGATTTTTGTTCTACTCTTTTTTTTTCTTTTGGTCTTCCTTTGCACTGTTACTTTAACATAACGGTCAATTCGAGTTTAAATACATTTACATTTGTTGCTATGTACTTATCTTATGTACTTAACTAACGCTGCACCACTAACACCGAAACCTAACCAAGTGGTTCTGGTGCCGAGAACTACAGGTATTTTGTTTCACTTTCACAGCGCATAGGTGCCATTTGGACCCTCTGAAGCAATAGAATGCTCGTGATAACCACCGATAACATCCACTCAATTGACTTATAACTTTCAGATTGTCTGTCACTGGCAGCAGAGAAGCCACACACAGGAAATACAAAAAAATGATAAAAACTTGGTCGAGACCAGACACTGTTATAGACAAGGCCAAGAGAAGATGGAGTTGAAAAGCCCTACACACCAAGACAAGTCTGAGTGAGAGCACTCACTGAGGAAAGACAACACAAGCCCAAGATGCCTTGGGAGCCTGAGAAAAAGCAGCCCTGAAGCCCTGCTCTCTGTTACCTACACTCAGTAGATAGTTTAATTACAACTCAATCACTTTATTTTAGGTGTCGGTTTAGACCTTATACCGGGGGCATCACATCTGACTGATCGTTGAATCGTGTTTTCTTTATTCATTTCTGTTTTTGGCTAATGGATGTTAAGCTTTGTTTAAGCTTTATTTATTTATAATAATATAAAAAATAAGAATAGTAAAAACGTTAAAAGAGATACATGTGACATCTGTCATTTCGGAATAATGGACAGCGCTGTCTCTTGTCTGTGTGTGTGTGTGTGTGTGTCCTTAGTACTGGAATGGAGATACGGACACAGTTTCTCAACCTGCCAGCTCTTTTATAGTTGTAAACAGAACTTTTGCACCTAGTTCTATCGGCCGTATTTCAGGATTTATTGTGAAAAACTGAGCAATTCTATGTAAAGTCAAACATCCAGCACCCACATTAAGCCAGAATGGAATGAACCTTTAAATTATAACCACATTTTTCCACCACTGCAGCGATTCAACTTTGAAACAGGCTCCTCACATCGAACTGGGAAATATTCCTCTATTCAGGGTCATCCCAATCTTAAGACACGAAGCAATGCAATGTGATATTGTACTGAAGTGTGAGCTAAACTGGTCATTTCTTCTCGCGACATAAGTTCACTAAGACTTTTATTTAACTCTTTTGAAAACGCAATGCTGGCAGGAACTCAACCACGTCCAGTCCGTCATTTTATCCGATGGTGAGAAACTTCACCTTGTTTAATACAATCAATAACACCGGCCTGTGACCAGGACGTTTCTCAATATGGACCTTTGTTGCTCTCAGACCAAACGAAGAAGCACAAGCACAAAACCTCCTCCAAACACTCAACATGATTTAACATTTCGATCACTCACCCCAAAATGATCTTCCTCTGGTTTGTGAGTCTCTGCTGTCGGGGTCACTGGGAGGATAAACACAAGAAGATACAGACTGGTTTGTGAAAATCACAAGAGTTTACAGACCTGCTGCTTCTGCAGGGAAACTGAGCAGAGAAGACATCACACAAAACAAAAACTAAGAAACTACTCCAATCAATAATGAACAGAGAGCTGCAGACAAAAGGAGGTGAAAGTCATGCAATGTTGTCGATATAGGCCAGTTCATAGACTGAAGCTGGACACAATATCATCTCTACAGTCCTACAATAAATCCGATCTTTTTAAAGATCACATTTCTGGGAAAGTATAAATCTTTAAAATAAAACGTTACCATTAGTATAAGTGTATTATTCAACTGTAGAACATATGTACTCAGGCATACCTTGATAAAAGACATTTATTTATGTTTATAGAAAGATGTGTCCCTTGATATACTGGATATGTATTATTCTCAAGCTCCTATATCCTTAGCCTCCAAAAAGTACAATGTATAAAAACAAATCATTATAAAGACTTGTCCCTTTTAGAATATGAACAATATTAAACACTCAGGGTCAAATTCGCAAAAGGATTGTGCGGCTTTTGCAGCTTCTACACCTGCATGAATAAGACAAAAAAAACCTATGTTCTCAAAGCGCCTGCAAAGGGTTAAACGCAGCCCTAACAGCGCTGCCAAGCATGTTCCATTTTATATCAATTAGGTAATATGCAGACATTAAGCGCAAGATCGCCACTTTTCTATGCAAATGAGCCCCATCGCAAAAAACCTCCAATTCACATTTAGATCCAAGTTGCATGACGTTGAGTCATGAATAAAGGTCTGCTGCGTGTCATTTTTTGAAAATAAATGATAAAACACAAACAAGATTTAAATCATCAACTAGAGACCGTGTTGCAATGCAAAGAGAAATGCCCCCTCCCCCGCTCAGAGCACGCCTATCTTTAAACCACACCTTCATTTGGATCTCAACTACACATCTGTAAAGTTTTGTACACGGTTGGGCCATATATGTAAGAGTATATATCCAATCAATCAGTCACTATAATAAAGTGATACAATAATGATATAATAATGGGTAATGAATTGGCACCTTATATAGAAACAAGTAGCTACTCCTTTAAATGTGAAATCTTGAATATTTTCTATTAAACAATGAATAACTAACTTTTTATAGTCAAAGGAGGTGATACAAGTATTGCAATATTTAGGAACTGGGTGTCTTTGGCGACATTCAGGTGCATACAGGCACAATGACAGTGAGTCCCACCAGAGCCTGGTCTACAAAACAACATGAGTAATTACGATCAGACGCAAATAAAATAAGAGCAAATTGCACTCAGCTGCAAAACTTCATTGGAGATTTTGCGAGTTCATGGTGCCATCACCGGCGACAATTCATTCTTTGTGAATTTGGTTTATTAGGTACATCGGTAAAATCTAATGCAATCCAATCCAATAAATAAATAATACTTGTTTTTAAATAAAACAGCTCAGACATATGATCTGCATCTGCAAATATAACAATGTTCAGTTTTAGAGAAGTATTGAGTTTATTATAAGGGTTTGCAGTGTGTGGCTGAGCTGCCGTATTGGATTGCATTAGATTTAATAGGAGAACCTGTATTTAAAATAGAGTGGACTAGACTTTCTGACTCCAATTCATGCCTTCAAGATCTGTCATTTTTCGGGTCCCGAGTCATGTTTTTTGACATATAAACAATATTGAGCTAATTGTATAAAATGTGAAATTTACATATGTAGAGGATGTCATGTTGAGGAGCTGACTCCTTCTTGACAACCAAGAACATTTAAACCATGATAATATAATGGGATTCTTTGAAAAAAAACAGCACTTACCATAATCATAGTCTGTGTCTGGGCCTGTGGAAGATGAAAGAGAAGATAGACAAGACGCTGTGAGACACGCTGCACAGACTAGGATAAGTATGGTATCTGAGTGTACGTGAGAAAAGCATAACCAAGAGATGAAAATAGTTTAAGCGGAGCAAATGTTTAGATTAGAGACAGAGCATTGGGTGTAAGGTGTGAAAAGAACAAAACACCAGAAATAACACCGTCAACGAGACCGTCGCCTCCGGTCTAAATATAACTTTGTTCTCCGCATCTCATTCACACTTAGACTAAATATAAGCTTCATGTCACCACGTCATGCAATGCAGAACGCAGCCGGGGTGCTGCTGAGGAAAGGCTGACACCGCGTGGGGAACTTGCTGGCACAACGTGTCGACCTTAGGGCTAAACCAATCACGAGAAGGGGACGGACATGACATGTCACAGCGACCTCGACATTTGACCAACAAAATCTAATCAAGGTGGATGTGAATGGATCGGACAGAAGGATGGACAACCTGAGAAACGTCTTCTGAAGGCTCTTGTGACGACTCAAGCCAAGTGCGATTTTGGAAATGAGGACTATTTTCAACTTCATATTGCTCCAGTCATAGATTGTATATATAGAAATGTCTTTCTTTCTAATGCATTTTTCCTCCTGTTCTGTTTGCCTGTGCTCCATATCTGCATTACTGCTAAAAGCCAGCCACTGTGTCTGTTGCAGTTGTCCTTGTTATGATGTGACGACGCATCTGCTTGACCGATCACCACTGACAGTATTGCCAGCACAGGCCTCTTGACTGTACCTTGAACTGGAGTATCATCCACCGAGCAGTGCCAAAAGCAGCTCCACTAGAGCAGTTCAAAGGCTTCACGTTACATTTTGTGTGTGCTACGTTTGTTCCCAAACGTGACACATCTGAGCGGCACTTAGGTACACAGGCACATATACTCCAACCAATCCATTGTGTGTTTGTAATGGTTCCGTATTCCAACAGAGTGAAAATCTAAAAGAAGTTGGAACTTTTTACAGTAGCTATGCAGCTACTGTAAAAAGTTCCATATCACATATATCTAAAGAATGAGAAGGAAAGCAAAACGGCAGCTTGCAGACTGTATAGTGACCATTTTTTATTTAATACTGTGATTTTAGGTTTTACAGGTCAAACACAAAGCCACAATGTGAAACAGCTGTACTGCCATGGTATGTTAGCATGTCAACAGCAGTTATCACTAAAGGACTGATGGTTCTGCTCTGATGGTTTCAGTTGAGAGGAACAGGTGCAGATAGTTCTCTTTTGCTGATTAGTTTTTCTTCAACACATGATGCAACAGAAACTCAACATGGCCCTCAAGGTCCCAACTCACCATCAAAGGGCTTGTCGAGGAAGTGCCCGTACACGCTGCTGGTGGCCACTCCCAGGTAGTTGCTGGCCGTCAGAGTGTAGTTGCCGTTGTTGTGGTGCGTTGGGTTCTTAAAGGTCAGGCAGCCCTCTATGTAGTCCTGGTAAATATCCATATCAGGACGCACATACTCAGTGTGGGATACTTCCTGAAAAGGCAGTGACAGAACAAATGAGCGGTGACATCAAGTCATGAAGCCCGACACCAGATGCTGGTGCCTGCAGCTTTGCTTTCGGCCACTGTCTGGCAGCTATGTCATCCATTAAACATCTGTTTCAAACAACTTGAACACATCTTGAATATATTATAATTAGTTTTTGCCTAAAACTCATTTTTAGTGAACAAAGCTTGAACACGTCATAATGTAACTCAATGCCTTCGTCTGTTAACGTTGGCTGCTAGCTCCGTTATTTAGCCAAGGAGGACTTTGCTGCCCACTGGTTGCTATATGCTAAGCTAACAGCTAACATGTATTAGCTCTCTTCCTGCTAATTCCAGCACAAATGTATTGTTTAATTCAATCTGTCCGCCGTTGATTCGCAGCACCATAAACCTGCGGTCGTTGGTGTGGGCGGCTGGTTAAACGAAAGATCATGTCCGCACAACTTCTAATCCACTTCATTTCAGAGACAAATATTGAAACCTTTAATCAGCAACCATTTATTTGACAGCTAATGTTTTTTTTTCCATACAAAACACGTCATCAGCCTGTAAGACATGATGATCAATAAATACACCTTGTAAATGAATGTACTGTGATTATAGATGTATTTCAAATCAATTGTGCGGTTCCATTGTTAAATCTAATACATCCTTTTGTACTCCGTGGTGCATTTCATGCCAAACTGTTCATTCTTTTCAGAATGATTGCTTAGAAAGAGCAGCCATGAAATATAATATCATTTAGACAATATACTATGCACAATAGATTGATTGGATCATGATTTGGTTACACACTGACGGTTGAAACAAACGCACCTTGTCTCTGTAGAACCACTGCAACGTCGGGTGGGGCGACCCTCGAACAGTGAACTCTATGCAGGTGTCATGGCGGCGTTCGGGCTCCTTCAGCTTCACGATGGAGGGAGGAACTGAAGAGACCAAAGAGAGCAGAGGGCAGATGAGCACTCCACTTTGTAATTGAAACAAAGGACGACATAAAGGTATTTCAGTGTACCTGCACTACTAGTGAAGCTTATATTGTCGGCCATTACACTGGATGTATTGTGGCAGCACATGAAAGAAAAAGGGAGGAAATGGGAGAGTGATAGAAAATGGGAGAGACCTTGATTATCATTTTAATATGACCGTCTCATCACAATCTGTTCCGATCGATTCGGAGTGTGTGAGCATGTGTGTGTTCCCGCTCTCGTGTTTCTCTCTGTTGACAGACAAAACGTTTTCCGAATGCAAACACAATTTTGCGGCCTGCTGCAAACAGTGTCATCGTCTTTCCGCAGCCCATGGTGAGAAATTCAAAACCGGCACCAGAGAAAGACGATCGCTGTTAGTAGACGTTCCACCACAAATGGAATTCATCCTCTCAAGTGTACACACACACACACACACACACACACACACACACACACACACACACACACACACACACACACACACACACACACACAGATAATACATCATCAGAGTTGCTGGGATGAGTTTCACAAGCTCCAGATGCTCAAAACGATTTGTAGAGTATATGTTTGACATACATTATATGCATAAGAGAGTAAAACGAGCTCTGGATGTTAATAATCATCCAGTAAGAATAATTAGCAAGCCTAATGCCACGCTAGCAGCACCTAGGGGCTGCAGCAGTAACTGCACGTCACAATGCTATTGTCTATGATGGAAAAAAACAAAAGAGCCTGGTCTTGCTGATGACGCAATGCAAAGTTTTGTGTCAGGTTATCATAGGAATTTGACCACTGGAGTTGTTTTTCCAATGCCTATTTTAGTCGCCAACATAATTGTACCTACTGTCGTGTTTTGGCTGTATAGCTAGCACTCACTGCACACCATGGGTGTGGGTCCTCTGCATGTACTTTCTGTTAGACCCCTCTCCATTTCTTCTTTGTGCATTCACGAAGTAGAGATCAAGTTAAAATGTCTTGAGGTTGCACGAACAATTCAATTTGCACCACCAAGAGCCTATACAGGTCAATTTTTATCCTTTGCAAAGGCTTTATATGCATTAGCCTCTCAAATTTGAACACAGTACCATAAGTGGAAAAAGATTGAAGTTTCTGCTGAGGGTGGTGCTTGAGGAAAGGTCACAAGGTATGAAATATGGAAAGGTTCTATCAACCGTGGAACATGAAATTGATGGTTTCATGATTTGTGGGCAATTGGATTGTAATTGTGTGTGGAAATTGATGGTGCTAGAGGAAAGGTCAGGGGTCACCTAATTCTTAAGAAAAGCCAACTTTTAAAGATCGTTAACATCCAGAGTAAAGTTCATTGAAATCTTGCTATCAGGTTCGACGGTTTTCATCATTTCTTTACATGATATGAGGGTTGAATAATTGTTTCTATTTTCATAACGTCTAATCGTGGCTACTCGAGATTGCTGAGAGTTGAATCGATCGACAGGTAGCGAAAATTCCCAAAATCTTTTTCACACATTATGTGCTGTGGTCAGAAAATGTCTCCCAATTATAATCGAATGTATTATTACTCTTATGGAGTGTTAAGGAGCGCAGAGCAAAGATTTAAAGTAAGTTAAAGCACCTTAACATTGGCATAAGAAAAAACAATCTGTGATGTACGCTCCGATCACCAATCGGCACAAGCCAATATCTCGTCATCTCAAGGTTCAAAGATAATTTCTTGTACAACACAGGGTTGCAAAACGAATAGCAGTTGTAGTCCCTGTATGCTACACAAGAACAACTAAACAACAATGTGCCTCCCCGTGCTGCAGTGTTCAGGTGTCTCACAACTTCTCAAGTCGGGGAACCTTTTGCCTAACTCGCACAAAAAAACCCTTACACATATTACACCAAAAACCCTTACACATATTACACCAAAAACCCTTACACATATTACACAAAAAACCCTTACACATATTACACATAGAAGGATTTTGCATGAATTAATGAGAAGATTTTGATGAAAATGAGTGCAGTCCATATGTTCCAGATATGTCTTCCAGACCATAGTCGCAGATGGTGGGGGCATTTTTCAATTGGCACACATGGGAGCTTTGTATTGATAATAATGAAAACAGCTTTGATTCCATTTGTATGCACACACACCCTTTAAAAGGGCGTTCGCCAATGTTTGTCTTCAACAAAGTGAATTTGCTTCGGATTTATAGAAAAAGAGCTCAACATCTACTTCTGCTACTTAAGAATCAGTCATAATCTGTGTTCTCCAATCTCCCGTTGGAGTTAATAGACTCAGGGTCTGCCGCTAGTCTCATAAAAAGGGCGGGGCAGTGGCGAAACCCACGTGACTCTCAGTGGGCCGTCTCCTTTCTGAATCTCTCATTACTGATACAACACAAGCTGGATTTAACGCAGTGACGCTGGCCGCACAGGTTGCTGATGTAGGTTACTTGTTAAATTGCCAAACAAACACTTGATCAATTGATTCGGTAAATAATCAGCAGATTATTATATAATTAAAATACTAGTCACAGCCCCTCCTGAAACCCAACCTGGTTCAGTGCGGAACAAATTGCAGGTTAGACGCATACAGAAAGAGACCAAAGAAAATCCACAGTAAGTGATATTTATGGAGGTCCGTCCGGTGACAGTTTGAGTTTCTGTTTGTGCCAAAAGAGGGACGCTATGTCTTGAATTGGCAAAGGTTTCTGGTATTTTCGTTTTCGACGTTGCCCCTGTTATCACACATTCCTTCGCTGTTGCATATTGTCTCCGTCTGCCATCTGTTTATTACATTTTCCAGCTTGGCCTTTGGCTGGTTTCGTGTGTTGCTGACAGGAGTTACGTTTTTCATTTGACATTCCAAAGAAAAGAAGCTATCTACCGTCACTTTAGGCTATCACACGGTCACACGGCTGTTTGGATTCGGTGATCCGAGCTGCTGACGGAACGTCGTCTTGGGCTTTTCTTGTCGAGTTGCTCTCTCTCGCTACTTATTTGTTTTAAAAATATCACTCATTGGTATATCCTTTGTCTAACTCTTTGCTAACAGGAATGGACCTCACAGCTGACCTCCCGTGCTGTGTCCTCACTGCCTCTATATGAGTGCCGTTTATCAGCCCACTCAGTTCTCCTCAGACATCAAGCACACAGCTAGCTGCCATAGTTACATCCCATTCATCCACGTCTCCAGCTTGCGGCCAATGTTGTCCCGCTCATCGATTCACCGGAGAACAGTGCTTCAGCAGAGGTGGACTGCTTCTGCCTGAAATAACAGATAATAATTACAGCAATGCATCCTGTGGAATAAACTGATGCGTTCACTTTCAGGAAAAGGCCACGCTGCATGCAGCCCGAAAAACTAATCGTGATAAATTACTGACATCATCGCAATGACTTGATTTTATGTTCAAAACATGACAAACACATGCTGCTAACAGAGCTGAGTGGCAGACTGATTTCTTCTTTTTAATATTATTTGGCACAACCAAATGCACCAAACGGATACAAACATTAAGCACAGTCAGAGTGACATTAAACTAATCGCAATGCTAAATATGGTTGTTAGCTGAGTTAATATCTACTATTAGCAAAAGAAAATATGAACTCATTATGCAATATAAACCCTGTCTGCTGTGTTTGTTTACTAGAAAGTGTTTTTTGGGGTGACGAGACACTACGGAGTTAGTCGCAAAGAAAACAAACTGCGGCAACATTTTGGATTTATTTTAGGAAGAAGTCAAGTTAACTGGTTCAAATAATAAACACCAAGAGTCAGTCGTCCTGCTGATTGTGGGCGCCGTTTCACTCTCTGCTTTCTTCTTCTCATTTAATGGTCACCGGCGGCCGGCATACATATTGTATTTATGCCTCATAGCTCATTTCTCATCCCTATTGACTGCATCCCTGTTGCCGTATCATTACACGTATACCCACGGCACGTCTCATGAATCAATAAGCAATCCAACTGTGTCCAGATGCACAAAGAGATGCATGGCTGTAATGTGATGAATATGTTGTGCTCTGAGTCATCTGTCCTGCCGGTCCTGCCATTAAAACTACCGGAGCTTCAAATAGTTACCAGGGCTACATGAGGGAAAAGTTCAATAATCAAATGCAGTGAGCTTATGAAGGCAGTGGGCACAATTTTGGCTCTCATTGCTTACCCGCAAAAAACAAGTTTCCAGTCCAGAGCAACTCAAACTTGTTCCCTCAGTGGCCCCGTGTTTTTAAATTCAAGCCTCTGGGTGTAGCGAGATATATGCACGATGCGCGGGTGGAGCTCGCCCTGAGAATAGAGTTGTGCATCCGAGAGTGTTACATTATCATGCACAGACTTGTCGGGTCCCTGCCATGATTGTGTAATAATCATATGAGCATTTGTGATGATGTGATGATTCCACTGCTGCTTGTGTGTACCATATTCTAGTGGAATTAATCTGCAATTTGTTGTTACATAGAAACCTCATCAGTTCAAATCATGATTGTTACTCACAATTTTTCTTAAATCCAAAACGTTTGGCTAACATGGATGTCAATGCTGTTGCCGGAGTAACCAATAGGGCTGGTACTGTATTAGGTTGATGCTATTTTGTAAAAGCCTGGTGCATCACTCGCTCAGCTTAATCTACGATCATCAACCAGATGTAACACTGCATTTAGAATTATATGAAGAAATGAATACCTGCAAAGTGGACAGAAGAAGCACCTGAAAAGGGCCACTGTGTGGGATTGTGGCGCCATCTGGTGGTGAGGTGGCAAATTGCAACCAACGGAAACTTCTCCAGTGTGTCAAGCTTTAGGAGAACTATGGCAACCTGATGTGAAAACACCTGTATGTAGATATCAACGGCTCATTCTAAGGTAACTAAAACACAATGATTGTTATTGTCAAGCAATTATATACGCAAGAAAACACACTTATTAATACTGTATTCTATTTCTGCAAACCCCCTTAAATGCTGCACACTGGCCCTTTAACATTTAAGCTCAGGTGCCTCATGTTCGTGTATGAGAGCAACTGTTAACCTCCTCATAGAAACTTTCTTATTCTCATCAAATCCCATGTGCAGGCCAAACCAATCAGTGAATGTATCTGGTAATATTGTGGTACTAGGTGAAATGTCTTCATTACCATGAGCACACACACACTAGTTTATTCTGACTCAATCCTGCATATGCCACGCTGCTGCCACAAATACTCACTAGAGCACTGAATGTGGATTAATCCACTAGTCCCCAACAAATGGACTGTATACGTTTGTTTGAGAAACCTTTGATGAAAACAACAGTGACCAGCTGTTTTAGCCTTTTTAAATCAAAAACAAAAGCCACCTGTTGGCAGTGAGAGCCACACAGACAATAGGGCAGCCAGAGAGTATTGTGAGTAATAAGTAATGTCAATTGATTTTGAAAGAAGTGCAATTAAGAAGTATTTCTGTTAAATTGGCAGAAAGTGCTCACGTATAGCCAAATGTAAGCTATTGAAGTCGAGCTAATGAGTGCTGACAAAAAAAAAAAAATACAATGACTTAGAATATAAGAATGTGCCATGTACTATAATAATATAATAACAAATGCCATTCAAAAGGTTGAATGAATAATCAGGTTATCATTAGCTGTAATGAGACTCAACTGTGCATTCAACTGGCAGGCGCATGCATTTTCCTTTATGATGTACTATAGGCGCGCAGCTTGTTGTGGCCTTTTTAATTTGCCATGTGACAGGATAATGAATCAGACCCGTTCACGCAAACAAGCTCCTTTTGTAGGTCACATGAATATAAACACAGCGATGGCTGGCATGCACACACACACACACACACACACACACACTCTGTAGGTCACATGTGTATGTGCCGTAATGATGACGGATGGGCGTCTTGACCACTATGATAACATTAATAAGTGTTTTCCTAGAGTCACCTGTGATGACCCCTCCCTTCCACCAGGGGTCTGTGTCTGTTTCCTGTCAGTTTGTCTTGCAGGATGTTGATCGGCAGCTAACGAGCCTCACCTGAGCCTGCTGGAAGTGGCCAGCTATAAAGAAGCACCCTCTTCTTTGGCTGGTCCGCCTCTCCTTCCTGCCTCCTGTTTGGAGGACCTGGCTGCTGCTTTGTTTTGATTGTTTCTTTAGTTTTAGTTAGTGGTACTTTAAATAAATGTCTATTTATTACTTTATACTCGTCTTGTCTCCCTCATGTTGCGGCCTTTTGAGCCGGGTCGTGACATACCATTAAATGGAAGACGTTAGAGCAAAGACAATAGAAGAGCACTGTGTGTGTGTGTGTGTGTGTGTGTGTGTGTGTGTGTGTGTGTGTGTGTGTGTGTGTGTGTGTGTGTGTGTGTGTGTGTGTGTGTGTGTGTGTGTGTGTGTGTGTGTGTGTGTGTGTGTGTGTGTACTCACAGTGAACAGTGAGCTGGACGGAAGCGTTGGTCATGCCCACGATGTTGGTGGCGGTGCAGGTCAGCAGGAAGTTGTTGTCTTCTCGACTCACATTGACCAGCGTTATGTTGATGGAGTGGATAGTGTTGTTGTCGTAGACTCTGGCCTGGAAGGGGCGGCGGGACGAGAGGACACAACGGGCTGAAAACTTGTCGGGCACGATTGTACGTGTGTAGAATGCAACAAGGTCGTACCCCCACTGTTAACCTTGTACTCGCAGCATTTGAATTGCTACATGAGCTACTTTTACAGTGTTTCTTATATTGATTGGTTCGTCAATATGGGAATACAAACCAGCGGTGTGTGTCTAAGTGTTGATTGGATTCTATGTACTGTAGTACTGAGCCAACAGTTTCAGTCTTTTTTTTTTTTTAAGCTTCATTCATCTTTTAAAAAATATTTAAAACAACAACATTCCAAGTGACTATCGCTTGTCTGTTGTTTGAGAACAATGGACAGCGCTGTTTGTTGTATTTGTGCATGTGTGGATGCAGAGCTGTCCGTAGGGATGAAAACAGAGCCACACGCACAGCTTTGTTAGCCTGCTTGCTTTTCATGGTTGGAAGTGGAACTTTTGGCCCTAATTCCATTTCCATTAGAGAATTGTTCATGAATTGTAAAATGTATCTAGCGCTCTGATGATGGAAGTCATGGATGTAATGGAAGACAAAACTGCTATTTTGTCCTCCACGATCTCACACTCTAACGAGCTGAAGCTCATTCATAATATAAGACCTTGACACTTACTGTACGATGTTTGTTTCTGCTGGAAAGCGTGTCAATGATTGATGTCGACAGACACATCGGTTACTGCCAGCAGCTTGCGAGTATCACATGTAAAATGCAACGTGTGTGTGTGTGTGTGTGTGTGTGTGTGCGTGTGTGTGTGTGTGTGTGAGTGTGTCCTCCTTTACCTCTTGCGCATTTATGGAGTGCAAGCCATTCACGGGCCAGTCCACCTCGGGTAACGGGGATCCAGAGCCATTGCAGATTGCCGTCACTCGGTCACCCTCAACAACGGTGAGGTTGCTGTGGCTGACGCTGATGTCTGGCAGGTCTGAGAGACAGAATATATAATTCAATCCATAGCCACAGAATGCCACTTTTTGTGTAATTTCTGAAGATTTAAGGCTCCAGTGGGAACCAATGGGCTCGGAGCTGAGAGCCAAAGTCAGTCATTGTTGGTTTTGCTTTCATTTTGGGTGTGATTTATTCAAAAATGATTAAATCAGCTCCAACACAAAAATCATAATAAGCAGACAGAATTCCCAGGTGTGTGTGTGTGTGTGTGTGTGTCTGTGCACTCTCAACTCACCACAACTGCTAATGTTCATCTCCTGCAGCAGTATCCTTGTGTCGCTGTCAGCACAGTACAACTGCTGGCTGCTCAGCCACGCCTCTCCTCTCTGTTGCCATAGCTGCAGCCAGCGGATCTCACAGCCGCAGTCAAACACCACCTCCTCCAAATGGCTGGAGAGAGAAAGAAAGTAAAAAGACACATTGAGCATTGGCAGTATTAGCCAGACGTGATAAATCTTCAAACTGGAAACGTGGGAGGGGGAACAGAGAATGTTCATCACGTCAAAACTGAAGAAAGTCACGGCGGGACTGAGCTACCGTGTACCCGAGACCTTCCCTTCGACCCTTGTTAGGTAAAGTGATGGGGGACACCTTCAGCAGGCCCACAGGGACTCATCTCCCCCCCCCCCCCCCCTTCACGATGAGACAGCTAAGTGTGTAGGTGCAGTATTTCCCAGTGGGCCTGAACTATTCTGGCCCAAAGTACACACTGCTGAATTGGGCCGGCTGAGAGAATGACAGAAAGTGGATGTAGAAGAAGTAAATCACAGCACCTCATCACACACACACACACACACACACACACACACACACACACACACACACACACACACACACACACACACACACACACACACACACACACACACACACACACACACACACACACACACTCACTCTTTGGAATGAATGGAAGCTCACTGATTTGGTGATTATGTAACACCCCAGAAAATACACTTTTTCTGTAAAAAAAGTGTATTTTGTGTATTCATTCTGGTGGAATGAGTCAGCACAGCAACTATCCTAAAATACAACTTTCTCATCAGCACACATTTAAGATAGTTTAGGTACCATCCAACAGCAGAAAATGGTAATAAAATGGCTGAAAGACAACCCACCTTGAAATAAAGATGAATTTACACTTTGACAAGTCTGAGCACATTCGATGGGATCTCATCCCTATTTCTCATGATTTGCTGCTCGGGCAGAAACCCCCAGCGCCTGTTGTGCCAGTTGCGTAGTATTTTGAGGCTGCAGGTTTGAGCGTGGTTATCGTTGGGAAATGCTTGCGGTTGACATTGTAACACAAGGGTTAACGTCGTGAAGTGGTCACGGCTAGCATTGAAACACGTGGTTAACATTGTGAAACGTGGCGGTTAACATGTCACACAAGGTTAAAGTCGCGAAGTGGTCGCGGTTTGCTTTGAAACTTAGTTAATGTTGTGAAACGTCACGGTTGACAGTTAACACAAGGGTAATGTTGTGAAATGGTTACGTTATAGTTCACGCTGTGAAACAATAAAATAAACTAGGATTTAATCAAAATAAATATGCATGTAGAGAACACAGGTCCTGTGTTTGTTGTCTCAACCAGGGAGTGAGACCCAAATTGCACATTAGTCCACAAAAGATTGACACCAGCATGAGGGAAATGATGAGGCTAATTTCTTTGAAACTTGAAACTGCTACACTTTGCTGGTTTTGGGGTTTTAGTGATATTAGCTAAAGTGAGCAAGCTGGCAATAGCATTTGGATATAACTAAGCACACTAAAGTTTCTGTATTATTATTATACAGTCAGAACTCCTATAGGGTCACTTGCTACTTCCAGTTTAAAGAAGCCCTTTGATATGTGGTTTCTATGATGTATATGTTAAACTAGCGATGAACCAAGCAACACATACTAAGAAGGCGCTGCATTACAAAACAAGCCCACAGAGTGTCGTCAACATCCTCTCTGCATGTGCAATACTGCAGGATTTGTGCAAGATGCCATACTACTACAAAGACTGTACACATATGTGCTTATAGGGATCATTTGATGTCTTCTTGAAGTACTAAGTCAATGGCTGTTATGACTGCGAGTCATAATATAGGATTATATATGCTGTGTGCCTCCCTGCCTGAGGGTGGTGCTGTGTATTGTGACCGTTTTCTGTGTATCCTGGAGATGACAGGTGATTGGACTGGGGACTCATGAGGCGGGACATAAGAAGGCACCTGTGGAGGCCGGCGGTCTCTCGCTCTCTCTTCTCCCCGGCTCCCAACCGGACCGTGCTGCATCGCAACAGGGATCGTTGCGAAACAGATCGGGGCGACCGTCCTAGTACCTTCTATAAACTAACAGTCCATGTAGTGGTAGGGGAGAGCCGCTCTTTTGTTTTCTCCTGTTTTGGGTAAGGAGTTAGGTAAGCTGCCAGTCTTTTCTTGTGTTCAGTTTGGGAGTAGGTTAGGTAGTTGATTAATAAAGCTTGTTTTGTTTATTGTTGTGGGCCAGGCTCACCCTGACGTATCTTACCACAAATGGTGTAAATAATAAATATGATGGACTGAATTACAGAATAACTGGTCGTTCTTGGGAGTGAGGGGGGAGACCTTATACTATGCTGCGTCCAGGTTTCCCTAGACCAGGCGTAACAATGGCCTATTGGTAAATGTTCATATTGTACCTTTTTGGATATTAAATATTTAACAGCACACATGACATCGACACATAAAGTGCTATTTTCTGCATTTCTACCCTTTTCCAATACTCCACACAGTGCTTGTCAGAAAACTTCACCACATTATCATATCTTCTACAGTGTGGCTGAGAGTGTGACAGAACGACGCCTCACCGTCTCTAGGATTAATAAAGTCAGTGCAGGAAGGTGCCGAGGTAACTCTTCGAGGTAGGAGGGTTTTTTAGTCCTATGTTCACTTTTACTTATATTCCTAGGGGTGATTGTGAGAGGGCTTGACAGATACGGGCCCTGTGTCTTCCATTATGCATTATGCCAAGAGTGACTTCACAATAGATTTTAGAAGGAAAAACATTGCTGCACCGGTCTCTATGGGTTGAAGGGTGGAAGTATCTTGAACCTGTGACCCAGCTGTGATGCAGTCAGGTATTATAGTGCTATCCTACTTCACAGCTACACAGGGTGTGGGGAAAAGCATGTCGTCAACACTCATTGGATGGGTAACCAGGATTAACCTCTTACTACTGAGAGCCCCCTTCAAAGTGTGGTCGGGGGGGAGGTGACAGAGTACACACATGTAGTACAAATCACTTCTGAGAACAAATTAAATGATATTTTATGATATATCAAAAACCTACGTAACGAAGAAATTCTGATAAAATGGACCATGTAAGCTATTTTAATCACTCAAAAACATATATATATATACACAAAGTACTACAATATACTACAAGTACTACAACAATTTCACCTATTTTTTGCCAGGAGACGGCGAGCTATGTTCTCCGTTACCGATACCAGCCACAACCTACGGCACTTTCAGAGACAAACCGCATATCAAAGAGCACGAGGACTCCACACTGAATCCAACTGTATCTTCCAAATTCTTCTCCTTCAAACCATTAAAAAGTTACAATTCATCTGCCACAGATCAACACAGCCAAACAGCCAAAGAATTGAAACGCTTCGCACCTTGAGATGGGTTTTCTGGATGAAAATCGCCAAAAAGAATAAAATGAATCCTTGCAGCCATGTGTTCCCAGTCTCTCTCCTCCGTTCTGTAAAAAAAACTGAGTCTCTACGAGCTTCTATGAAGAAGGGGTAATCTTTTCAGTTTTGGCCAATGGGTTTGACCCTTGGGGGCGAGCCTCATAGTTCTGTATTTTTATAGGCGTAAAATTCTGTCAATCAACTCAAAGAACGTACCATTACACATCTTAGACTCTTCCGGATTCAAATCTGTGTCGTATGCGCAAATCGGCCAATCACAGGCTTTGGTAAGGTTCAATTGCATTCTGTAAAACTGAAATTCAGACGAAAATGAGCCATGTTTTACAGGTTTATATAGAGCCCAGGCTCTCAAAATTGAAATTATTCAAATAGACCTTGTAGTTAGAGAGATAAGCCCCTTTAAGTATGGGTATGACATTTTTGAGCAGAGGCCTCAAAATAGGTTTAGGGGTTAAAAGGTTAATAAACATGGAGGAGTAACTCTTTAAGGTCAGGCAAAGATGGGCTTCATTTAACAATGAGAACAAAGTTGGGATTCAAACCACAATCGCCATTGTCACATTAGACGCTTTGTTGACCCATCCATACACCTAAAGGCCTTTACAAACCGGGCGACGTGACAAATAAACGAAAATACCCACCAGTATTTCACATCAAAACTATGCATACCAAAAGCTATGTGAATTTGCGACAGCTGCAACACATAAGAAACATTTGAATAGATTAATGCAGACAGAGGACCAGCTACCAGGATCAGGATCTGGCAGTCCGTCTGATAAATCTGTTGGATAGTCTACACTACAGTAAGCTATTTTATTGAGTTGACTTTCAATGGAACGACTGAATTTGAGTTCCCTCTGGTAAACAGTTACGCAGTGTTAATGACGAGGACTTTTATTGTACAAGGTAAGAACGGAATGAGGGAATTTGTCATCTTGGTTCGGACCATAGAGCCTCCATGTTGTTGATTTATACACCTCATGAGTGTAGGTCCGTTCCGCAAAACGTGATTGCCTTCAATCGGGGTGCAACAGCTCAAAAAAACGTATTCCGAAAGTATGACACCTTTTTGTGGTGTAATATTAGCATTCTCTGCGAAATGGCATTCTGCCTTTATGAAGAATCAAGTTTATCCAAACAGAGCCTTCAAGCATACAGAAAAAAGCACAACATATTACTCCAGCCTACCTTAGATCACTTCATTGGCTCCCAGTGCATTACTGAGCTGCTCATTGACTATGGCACAGTAACTTTTCAGTACTTTGGTCCAGTTCTCTGGAACAAACCGCATGCCAACCTGAGATCTCTCACAACTGTGTCACATCTGTTCCATTTTATCAATACCTTTCGGAGGGCACATCGAGTTGACCTGTAACGAAATATGCGACACCAATTAAAATGCCTTTCTTTGCCTTTACTGAGTGAGGACAGCCCTTTTTGGCACAAGCAGAAGTCGCATTAGAAAAGCGTAAACAAAGTGTTTGACCAACTGATCAACAATGCTCAGTCTCAAACATTTGATTAATTTGGTCAGTAAAAACAAACCAGATGGCCAGCTTCTCAAGCTCCAAAGCTGCTAATACCCATGTACGGATGCCGACTCCAGCTTGATCAGCCTATCATGGTTTTGTCATGGCAACAGTTGCTCCATTCTCCCTCCATTGCTCCTGTCTTAGCTCTCCCAACAAACAACGCCAGAAAGAAAGAATCTTCACCAAAAGAGACATCCTTACACATCCCGACCATTTTAAAACTACAATTCCATTCAAATGAATTCAGGCTGGTGCGTAATGTTGCTGTGGGGCTCTTTCTGTTTTAGCCGTTGATTGCCGGCCTGATTGCCGGCCTGATTGCCCCTTTCTTCCTCTTCCTTGACTGCCTTCTGTCTCTGCTAGGCTGCCTGTTATTAGTAGCAGCTGAGTTTGATATCTGCTGCAATAGCTCTGCGCCCCACAGTTTGGGAGCCATTGCATAAGCCATATCCAGCACATAATAAAAGTACTAATACAAAAAAATAACTACATGAATAAATAAAGAGGGAATGTACACTAGTCAAACTGGTATTTATAATGTTAGTATAGAGATGAAAGCCACATGCTGTGCAGTTGCTACGGTTAAGAGTACCATTACCTTTTTATGTTCCAATTCAAGCATTGCTTCTTGCATTTGCAAATTGCATACCATGCACACAAAACTAAAAGCCTCTGGAAACCCAAATCCACAATAGCATTCTAGTAATTCAAGGTCTTACGTTCATACTGTAAAAGCAAGCATCCAAAAGGTATTAGTACTTAGTTTCAATCCAAATTCGAAATATTGTAGACTTGAACAGCGGTTTCTTGGGTGAAAGTCCTGTCTTGACCACCCATCCACCTCCACCCTATGCAGACTTCCGTGGATTATAATGAGAAATGTATTCGTGGTTAATGTATAATGTATAAATTTCCTTCGAAACATCATTGACAATGCAGTTTTATTGTACGGGAACGTTATTTTGGTCACAGTACCATTTAAAACTGCAAATTCGATCCAAGCCAATGAATTTATTGTTGGGGGTTTCACTCGTTTGGGCGCAGTACATCACTTTTTGGCTTCGAGTGCAAATTTGAAAAACTTTGACCTGTAAATTTGCGCCAATGGCCAACAGCAAGCCATGTTGACAGTGCTAACCTTGTAACTCATCAGGCTCTGCTGTATAGATCACTACAACAGCTACAGAGACTTCCAGGAAAGACCTTCTTTTCGTTGGATTAAAGACAAGTATTCAATATTATTTGTTAAATTAAATTTTTTTGGAAAACACTCCATGCTCCCATCGACTGCAAATCTGTTTCCCAAGAACATATGACAATAGCCCCCACGTTGAAAATACCAAAAGTTCACTTTAACAGGGTTTAATCCTCCTGAATGCTGAGTTTCTGGGTATAGACATTATTTCAGAGCAAAGACAGGGCGTTATTGAGTCCCATTCAGTCCCATCAGACATGTTATTTTTCACACTTGTATCTTAGTGAACTGATTAACACGCACTCCAAAGCATTCCTCTCTGGCATCTCTTTCCTGTGTTGTCACATACATCATGAGTGGACAGCTATTCCTCCATGATGTCACTCTTCGTGGCTGATGGGAGATTTGTGACACTGCTGTATCAGTGAGATTCATGGAGGTGTGAAGGACGGCGAGTCGGAATGAGGCGGCGTCTTTTCCTTTTTTCCCCCCTCAGTGAAACAAGTTGTTACATACACTTGGATTGATTGTCCTGTTGAAGAGGGAAGAGATTGACGAATAACAGCGTCGGGACGGTTTACTGGGGACAACTGTAGGTGAAGGATAATTGTGACGCCATCTACACATGGACACATGTGGTCATACACACTAATGGGATAGGAATAAATACTGTGTGCATGGACACATACGCATGGGGCTTCAATGCTGACGAAAAGCAGGAGATTATCAATGAAAAATGTAACCGAATACATCAATAAATAATTGATAGTTAAAGTTCCAATCTAGTGCATCCTGTGTGACATCAGTCGGTTGTGAATGAAGAAAAGGTAATTGTTTATTATAACAGATGACGTGATGGTAATCTTTGGGGCTCAGACTCTTCGGGGAGCTTTCTAATGGAAAGGCATCTGCTCTGAGCAGCAGCAGGATGAATCCCCCCCATGGATGGAGTCCAGACATCTGGTGGTGGTGGCTGATGATAAAACTGGTAGGCTGAGTAAGATGATGGATCTGGGCAGTGATGGGGAGGCAGAGGGTCGCTGCCGTCAACCAGACCGGACCGCCGACACAAGATCTGTTTGCCGACTCAAAAGCATAAATTCTATAATAACTGTGCCCTCTTCAAAAAGTTCAGTTCAGCTGCACGTTTAAAGAGATCATTTTGGGCCATTTCATACATGCGAAACAAAGGTAATGGTAACACTTTATAATAACTAATGCTTCATAGCGTGTAGATAAGTATGAGTAAACACTTAATTCATCATTTATAAAGCATTGTTCCTACATTAACACTCATTAGTATGCGATTCATAACAGTTATAAATGTTCTTTTCATTCTTGATTAATAAGCTTGTCTATTGTGTTTCATTATTGTGTTTTCATACTTCATAAATGATGTGTTCCCCATTTGTAAATGAAGTATTATATATATTATGAACCAATTATTCAGGAGTTGTGGATGATTAATAAGGTGTAAGTAAATGATTAAGAACTTATTTAGATGTACATTATTCATCATACCTCTCAGCCATTCATTCATTCAAAAAAACAAAGACAATGTCCTTCAGGAGCACATGGCTGGATATAAAACATTTGTAAATGTACGACTGGAGCTAACCAGGAGCTTTGCATATTAGTTGACATTTTCTGATTTAATTATTCATTTTAACCAAGCATATCGATCACCACTATTCGCACTTTTCTTCAGTTGCATGTCCCGATGGCAGCCGGCCGAATCTGCTCATTGTTTGCAAAAAATAATGCTTTGGACAGTGGTGGTTTTAGGAAGAAATCCATGAGGTTATGATCTGATCCGCGAAAAATAAGTGAAAGAGAGAGAAATCCCGCTTTCAATACGTCATCAACGTGGGACAAAGGAAAAGCCTGCCTCAACGTCATCAATGTGGGACAAACGTTTTGCTCAAAAACTGGTACAGAAGTGCACTTACACGATGGAAAACTCCAACTTAAGTTGAAAGGGCGCGCGGACCCGGGCCAGAGAGAATGACTGCCGACGGGCCTCCCATGCCCGTCTGTGTATTTCTTAGTTTGCTGGAACGTAATGTTACACATTATGGAGGATGAGTATGTAGCTAGCCTTCCAGCTAGCAAGTCACTAACTAGAGGTCCTGAGACAGGCACACGCCGCAGCGTCACCTCAGTTGTAAATAGAGCAATCCAGGTGACAGTTGGCTAACTGTACAGTGTTGTGGAAATTTATCATATCGTTCTTTTAGGTATAACTTGTATCGCTTAAACCTGCATATATGTAGATGAGGCCAACCAGGCTCATTTAAAACCTAACGATAAATGAGTTCATCGGTATTTTAGCATTTCTGACTTGCTGTAGTGTTATTTCACCACCTAACCCTCTTCCCACGAAAAGGCTGGGAACTGGCCTTGGTCTGTGCAGCGGCAGACAGGAGGACGACATCTGTGAAGGGAGGAGACGAGATAACGTGCATATACTCTGTTTTTGTCTATTCCTTGTTGTTAGACCTCCGAACCATCTGTGGGGAAAGAGCTCTATCCATTCAGCTGAATTATCATTAGTGTCTGTTAAATAAATATGTTTTTATATTTTAAGAGTTTTCTCATCTCGATTATTTCTCACCGGGAGGTTAAAAAGATTATTTTCCACGACATACAGTAACAAGAATGTTAGATGACCATTTATCTGTTCATATGAGTGGAGTGAATGGGAATATTTATATCCAGCCATGTGCTGCTGAAGGAGAATGTCTTTTTTTACATGAATGAATGGCTGAGAGGTTTGTATTTACGAGTACATTGTTTGCATCTTCTAATAAATATTGATATGTTCTTTATCACTTTGTGTTGTGTGTATTTTCCTTTTCTGTTGAGAAGATAACTGAGACCTTTGTGGGGTTTGAGGCAGTGATGGCCTTTCAATGTCATTTATAAATGCTTTGTAAAGCATAGATAGTCCTCACTTTAGATTAGGTCACACAAAGTACTTAATTAACGACTAGTAACTACCTGAATTAATCATGAATTGCTGAATTAATACGCGTTTATAAAGCATATATTAACATAGTCCCTAACCATTAGTGCATATCTAAATCATTATATATAGAAATGCATGAATAATGTACATCTAAATAAGTTATTAATCATTTACTAACACTTTATAAATGATGTTATGAATAATCTACAACTCCTTAATAATTAGTTTGTAATATATATACAACACTTAATTTACAAATGGGGAATCCATCATTTATAAAGTATGAAAACACAATAATGAAACATAATAGACAAGCTTATTAATCAAGAATAAAACATTTATAACTGTTGTTGTGAATTGCATACTAATGAGTGTTAATGTAGGAACAATGCTTTATAAATGATGAATTAAGTGTTTACTCATACTTAACTAATGCTTCATAGTGTGTAGTTATTATAAAGTGTTACCAAGGTGATATATTTTCAAATGAATGTTATTCAAGAAATACAATTGAGATTAATATATTTAGATTATTCTTATATCAAGCAGCTCATATTCACAGCAAAGGTTCCTGTTAGTAACGCAACTGATTGAAGCTGCTCTCATATTCCAGGTGAACCGATACACAAAGGAATAAACATGAAGCTATTGTTATTTTCATTTTATTTAAATTGCTTACAGGCCTATATATTTACCGACACAAGCGACACGACCAGCATGTTCTTAGTTTTAACTCGAACTGATCTGGAAATAACAGTAAGGCAAAAAACACCTGTCGATCACCCGGCGGGTACCAGCAGGTGTCTGACTAGATGAGTCTGGCTTAAGTACATGAACATACTTAAGCCAGAGAGAGAGTCGCAGGCAACACTTTATAATAGGCATCATTAATAAATGGTATAGTAAATAACATGTAGTTCTCTTTTTTGTTATAAACTAACTATATGCGTAAGCATTCTGTCAGCTAAATACTTTGAGTTATTACGTTAGTTGTCACACACACAAACACACAAACACACAGAGATGGAGTATTCCTCCACCACCCTGCAGGCGTGCTGTGATGAATGCTAGCTATCTGGTGTTGTATGTCTGCTGAGGGGAAGGGGCAAGAGTAATGAACATTTGTTGATCTGAACCCCAAGCTGATTGCGCACACACACACACACACACACCTGCTTATACCCAACCTTGAGATCAATAGGTGCATTATTACAGCCTCAGCCACAGGTTTGATAAATAGAACAAATTGGATTTGTCTGCAGAGGGAAACAAGCCTCAGGACTGGAATACAGCCTGAATTACACAGAGTAAAGAGAAACACACTGTGACGGAGCCAAATAACAAACAAAAGGCTATCCTCAGAAACTTTGATTTCCAAATAAGACAAGAAAATGGTTTTGTCTTTATAAAGTTTTTTTTCAGATTTACAGAAGAGATTGTGCATTAGCATGAAGGTGCTGAGTAGGCTGCTGCCCCCCCCCCCCCCCCTGCTGGCCAGAGTGAAACACAGTGGAAATATAAATTAGCATTTTCAAATTTTAATTTTGACAAAGAAAAAAAGTAAAAAATGTTCGATTCAGTTGCATTATTCTGCTGTATGGTGAATTTGAAGGATACATATATTCATAGTTTTCTATCTCAGTCACTTCAATCAGATCAGCTAAAATTGTAGAGGAACTGCTTAGTATAGAAAAGGTATAAAGTAATGGTGCACAAAAAAACATAAATAACATAACAGAACTTTATCCCCTTCTAGCGTTTTCCAAGATTATTTTTGGCACATCTGTCGTAAACGCAACCGAATCTTTTTCATTTTCTTCAGAGGCCTAAAGACTACTAACGTATCCTCATACAACGGTTCGCATGATATCCCATGAAAAGTCACTCCTCATTTTCCTATGTAAACCAGCAAAACATGTCAATAACCACTCGTTACATACAAACTTTCTTTTCAGAATAAAAAAGAGTTTTTGTCAAAACAGAATCAAACGCTATCAACCCGTGAGGTAAAGGAGATTTAAAAAAAATAAACGGTCCATGCAGAGAAAGTAGTGCCTGCTCATTATGAGGAAAGACAGGATGGACATCTACAGTATCTGAAACATGACGCATCATTTGTAACATGTTGAATCAAACGTCAAACAGTCATCAACGGCTGAGCCTGTTGCAGCTTTAAATATCCTTGATCGCATGGATCATATTGTTGATCACAATGGCCACGCAAGTTTCAGATTATATGGAAAATGATTCCTACTATATCTGCCAATTGTTTCTTTAGACATTAATATGAACACCCACAGTGGGAGAAAAGTCTGTGAGCCCTGAACCGGCCCCGTCCAGGAACTCGCACACTCTTCACACTTCACAGTACAGCCCTTCAGGTTGGGTGTTCTGTGAGGTGTTACCACTGATGAAAAGTGGAATCTCAGCGGAGATTAAATACGAGAAGTAACTCTTCTCAGGTTCACAGTGTTCGTGTCCACTGGCCTGTATTCCTTAGCTTGATAAGAACCGATATAAAAAGAAAAAGAAAAGCTGGATCAAAGAAGTATCTAGCAGAGTTAAAACGAGTGGATATGCACACCAAGGAGGCTGCTGCTCATAAAACGTTCGACAGCCTTAGAATCCTTCTAATGGGTGCCTTGATTATTGTAACTCACTCCTCTACACATCAGCGCTTGTTCCGTGGTAATAAAAGGGCACTTCACCATGGGTTTCTTCTTCTTGGGTTTGACTTTAGGAATAATTCAGAGGCCATAATAATCCAAATCGAATGGAAAAATCCAGACTGAATAAGAAGTTGACGGAGTCACCGTGGCGTCACCCATTGGTTTGTGGACTGCCGTTATGAAGCCTCGAGTTTGGTATTTTGGCAGACACCATCTTGGTTTTTGGCTGTCGCCCTCTTGTGACACGAGAGGGTCACGTTAAGTACAACCGAACACTGAACAAGACATTTTTAGGTGACCAAAATGTTACAATTAACTTTCATGAAGTGGAAACACACTGTGTTTTCGTCTCAGAACTTTAACCATTTTACAGACAACTCCCAACAACTTCTGCGAGGGGAAATGCAGAATTTTATTCATACCTGCAAACTTTTTGCAAGCTTTTCGGCGAAATTCGCCGTTTTGAATCAAAATATATCATCCATGTTTTTTTTGGGGGGGGGGGGGGGGTCAACTGGCCAGCCAGCGTTTCTCAGATTGGAGTAAGACGAGGAGAAAAGATGATGTTGTGATCTTCACAATAAAACATCTTTGATGTGACGTGTCGAGTCTTGGCCAATCAGTGTTCAGATGTCTACAGCGTCTTTTCCTCCGTAAAGTTTAAGTTACGTTAAATACCATTACAGTTCAGACTTGCTGGGTTTTAGGAGGAAAAAACGTAACGTGATGAAACATGCCCCCCCCGCCGTGTTCCGGTTCAGTTCACGCGGTCACTCGTTAACGTTAAACCCGAACACCGGCGGCTCTGGTTGCAGGTTGTTTGTTTTAACTCAAAGTAGAATGAAAGGCCCAGATACTGATGAGATGATGAGGTCAAAGAGCTTCAGGAAGAGGACGCTGTTTGTGTAGCGCAGCTTTACACAGGGCTGAGATGTGAAGGAGCTGGGCCTGGATAAAGGTGGAGCTGGGCCTGGATAAAGGTGGAGCTGGGTCTGGATAAAGGTGGAGGTGGGCCTGGATAAAGGTGGAGCTGGGCCTGGATAAAGGTGGAGGTGGGCCTGGATAAAGGTGGAGCTGGGTCTGGATAAAGGTGGAGGTGGGTCTGGATAAAGGTGGAGCTGGGTCTGGATAAAGGTGGAGGTGGGCCTGGATAAAGGTGGAGCTGGGTCTGGATAAAGGTGGAGGTGGGCCTGGATAAAGGTGGAGGTGGGCCTGGATAAAGGTGGAGCTGGGCCTGGATAAAGGTGGAGGTGGGCCTGGATAAAGGTGGAGCTGGGCCTGGATAAAGGTGGAGCTGGGCCTGGATAAAGGTGGAGCTGGGCCAGGATAAAGGTGGAGCTGGGTCTGGATAAAGGTGGAGCTGGGTCTGGATAAAGGTGGAGGTGGGCCTGGATAAAGGTGGAGCTGGGCCTGGATAAAGGTGGAGGTGGGCCTGGATAAAGGTGGAGCTGGGTCTGGATAAAGGTGGAGCTGGGCCTGGATAAAGGTGGAGCTGGGTCTGGATAAAGGTGGAGCTGGGCCTGGATAAAGGTGGAGCTGGGTCTGGATAAAGGTGGAGGTCTAAACAGACGTGAGTACAGCTTCCTGCTGTCACAGTGTTTGAAACACATTGATGAGACAGGGTATGCTGAATGCAGCCTCTGCTCCAAGGAGATGAAGTACAGCAACAAGGGCTCACGTGTCCTCATCACACTGCAGACACTGTTCACTGTGATGACCACAGACAGAGGACCAACAGTCCCACGTGCAGTTAAATCACAGCTATTATTTTACTCTTGATAAGCTACTTTAGCCAGAGTAGATTATCATTTTCATTTCAATAATTGAACTGGATTGAATGCATATTAATTGAAAATAGAAGATAGGCCACAATCCTAACAGCTGTACAGTAACAGTAGAAGTTAATATGAAGACATACAGTAATGAAAACTAATCACTTTATTTGTACAGGCGATGGTTCTCGCTACTCTTGCTATCTTTGTTTTTATATGACAAACTTTTAAAGGTTAATAATAATAGAGCTGAAATACTGATTAATAACTGAATAATAAATTAGTTTTTTTCTTAAAGTAAATGTTTTATCATTTAATTTTCTTCTCAGAGTACAGCAGAATGCTACATTTTAAAGCTCGTATTTAAAATAAAATGCTCCTGGTATGTGTGAGCATATGGCGTCACAAAATGTTATTTCAATAATAGTTCAACATGGACCATTTTGTTACAATTTTGTTGGGGCGGTTGTGCATGAACATTTTTCTTCCTCCAAAGTGGGGTGTGACAGAAAAAGTTTGAGAACCACTGACCTAAAGCATACTCTGCTTTATGGTCTGTTTGACTCTAAATGGACCATCATTTACTAAATGAACATCACGCTGTATTGAAGAAGACCTAAGACTAGAGATTGAGACCATAAACTAAAACTGCTGCTATTCATGAGCATGTCTGAGGCACTGCCCGGCACCAATTGATTCTAAAATTCCACGCAATCAAAGAACAGTAGGATTATTAAATGACAAAAGGAGAGCGCGTTTCAATTAGAGAGGCATCAGTGTTATCTGTAGAAGGGGGATCAGCTCTGATTAAGCTGTTCTGATATCTTTACTTTGATAACAAAATCTGTTACGCATCTCTTTTACCAATTATGAAGCGTTAATCTGTTGGTTTCATCTGAACGAGGCCTTATTATCTGTGAGTGGGTCTGGTATTCGAGTGGGTCAGTCAGTGGCCCAGTAACAATGCTGGGCTCGGCTTCTTCTATTAGTTATTAGTTATAGTAACGCTTGTCATCAGTGCCACCGGGTCTGATTCTGTGCAAAATCAGGTTAAACCATGAACCAACAAGATCCGGCTTCATTGCGGTCTTCGAACCTGCAGTCAGAGGCTTCTCCTCCGGCCAGGGACAGAGCTCCACCTCGATGCGCTGCCGGAGCCTGCTGGGTGTTAAGACCAACGCCACACTGCTGGAGGGCCAGGCCGTATTGCTGGGCCGGCTGAAGGGAAGGTAGGCCAGGGAGAACCAGAACCAGGACTGAGTGGGACCGACTGTCAGATGCCCCCTGCAGTAAAATGAGGTTTTCTAAAGGGACTCTGGTGCTCGGAAACACTCACGCTTTCGTCCACAGGGACTGCCAAAACCAACAAACTAGTTCCTCATAGTTACTTTAACAAACATTAAGAGGAAGCAGGTTAAGAAACCGAGCTAAGTGACGTGTTCCATCTGTCTGTCTATTGATCTCCTCCACTCCGCTTCAGTCCTACAGACAGCGCTGCACCTCCACAAAACAAACATTGCAGTCCACGGTTCCCGAAAAATGGATCCAATTCAAGCTTACAAACATAAAAATATGAAATCATCCTCCAAGAGTCAGCCTAGCCGTGCCATCGTGAGGTCACAATTCACACAGTATTGTACACAGGGAATATTAAACTTTGAATTTCTCCAACCTGAGTGAGCAACAAAACAAGCATCCAAAAAAACTAAGCAGGGGCGAGACGGACCACGACATGGCTCTGGGTGGGCACGTGTCCCAAAAAATGTATTTGGATGAATGTGTGTGAGCTGAAGGAGCTGATTGATCTTCACATCTTTTGAGGTGCAGCTGCACAACATATTAGCCTTGATTTTGTCCAGTCCATCAGTGACTTGGCAGAGCCAGGTCTGTAGCTGCAGATAAAATGAAACATTCAGTCACACTTTCTATGACACCCATGTCTTTAATATATTAAAAACATACCTGTAATGAGTTATAATCTGCTCATATATCTGTATAATTATAGTTAATAGCACTCATAAGTATTCATAATAACACAATAAAAAATATCACATTTTCTAATGATCTGTAAGGTCAAGTTTCCAAATGCTTCATAATTACTGGTCAGAATTCCTTTTTACAAGGATAGTGTAATAGACATTTGAGTTTTACTGTATAATAATCAATGTCTTAAAGCTTGTGTCAAAAGTAATATTGTAATACTTAATTGGCAGTACTAGTTACAATACCAATAATACTCTTTTTACTGTCAAAAAAATGTGTACTGTTAAACTGTAATTGTAAATTGTACAAAGGATTAATAATGATCAGACCATGATGTAAAAAACTGAATGAAATGGTTTTAATAGTCTTTTTTTAATTTCTCATGTAAACTGTGATTGAGTGATTTGAAATGATGCAGAAAATGAGTTGCTGTACGGAGGTGGGAAAACAGTTGCTGGGTAATTAAACATCCCCACCAGAGATCCCCATCAAACGTATTAATACAACTAATGTGTTGCTCTGTGATTCATCCAGCACTACACTTGTCTTTATGTGGCACCCTGTGGCCTGAGCACGACTTAATTAAACTTCTTTCATTAGTGGATTCTTTGAGGCCTTAAAATCATGTCGTCACCCCCCCCCCCCCCCCCCCCCCCCCCCCACCACCCCCCCCCCCCACCCCCACCCTCAGGCTGATCCCAGTTTATCTGACGACACGCAGCAAAACGCAATCTTTGCTCCTCTTGACACCGACTTAATTAACTGCCTCATCTACCTGGCCAGGGGAGTGTGATGTAAATGAGTTGTACCACTTTGTAGCGGAGATAACCTCCCTCTCCCTCATATAGTGCAGATAACCTCGCATTTTCATTAAAAGTGTGTGGGGCAGATGGGCAGAGAGACAAGCGAGATGTGGGAGAGGAGAATGAAGAAGGGGGGGTACACTTTTTGGGATACTGTTCAATAGAGATGTGATAAATGTCACCAGGAGTCCGAGTCTAAAAAGGCCTTTACACACTGCACACCCGCTTTTATTTTTATGTCAATATATTTTATTTTTTGGTCATGAAAACTTTTACAGAGAATGTGGATTTTAGGAGGTGAAACGTTTTTAGTTTTTTCGGTTACAAAGTCGATTCCATTATCTGAGGAGCATTCTGACATTTATGTACAAGTGAACATTTTGGAAAATCTGCAGCAAACTCCAGCCAGTGGTTATTGGGATACTTTGTCATATAGACAGTTTTCTGAAGGGCGAATTCTTAACCAGATGACAAGTTCTTTATTAAGGAGGATAGTAGATGATTTTTAAAATCGCCATAAGTGGACCTTGAATAAAGTTTTATTTTCGTCTAACTTTTCAAGGTAAAGTTTTTTGGTCATATTCGATTTGCGAGTTCAAAACATAACCACTAAAATGGGGGTAAAAAAATCATTCCAAAATGTAAAATTCAGACATCTTAACCACGATGTACGTTGTTTAATAAATTATTTTTGTTAAAACTTTGAGTTTATCTGTCATATTTACCATGGCTCAAGAGCCTGGTCAGGACAGCCCGTTTACATGTAATAAACATTTGATTGGCATATATCCCGGGTGAATATTGCTATGCTAACTTCTTTTTTTGGTGTGGATTCAAATGTTCTTTGATTTACACTTGGTGCAATCAATTCAGGATAAAATGAAAAGAGGGGCTGCAAGACACTTCAATTACAAACAACAGTCGCACTGGTCAAATTCTGACATACACCCGTATGTAGCTCGTATTTTGAGATTCACATTTGTATGACATAGATCATAGTTTCAAGTAATGAACAACTTGCTGGCAACATTGGCAGCAAGTATGTTTGGATGGATGGAAGTGATGGAATACCAAATATAACAGCATAAAAGAAACATACTTGGAGTGCTAGACAGAGAACACTTCACAGATGTCTCTCCTAGAACGAAAAAGCTTGTTAGCATGTTATTAGCAGAAAGACACTAAGAGTTGGATATGAAAGGGAGCACCTGACTTAGCAGAGGTCCTTTTCTATTTCACAGAAATCTATGGAGCATAACAAAAACAACAACAATCAGATCCAAGTCAAGAAGACACAGCCCCCAGTCCGTTCTTTCACCTGCAGTTACTCCGTGAAGTGCAGCCTTATTTTGGGGCTGAATGTGAATCCTTGATGGAATGATGATGGTCATTCTTAAATGGATGCCATAGGCTGGTGGTGTGTGTGTAAAGTAATCACAATCTGACTTTTCTTTCTTTTTTTGGGTTGTTTGCAGTGAGACTTCATCCTCAGCAGGCAGGCCCGTGGACCACATTAGCACCGGGAGATGTTGACACACCTCATACATCAAGCACGGCCTGACCTTAAGAATTCATGTGCCTGGCAAACGTTTTGACATTTCATGGATTTGGATGCGATAGCCTGCGCCGATTGTGGAAAAGCGCCATAGTAATAATAGAGGCAATGTGAAAAGCATAGGCCGACTCAGAGCGGCTGCTTGGAGCGTTTCTGTCAAATCTCCTTTGAACTGGACTGACATCATTTGTCCAAACCTGAGCTTCTCTGAACGGCTAACAGACGTACGCTCGAATACACTGCAGAGTGAAGTGATCTGACTACTGACATTAAGAGTGTAGTCTTCAACAACAGATCAGAGCAGACAAAGAGAGATCCAGTTGATTACTGCATAGTCTAATTATTCTTTATTTCTCCTAAGAAATAAAGACTGCATAGCAGTGTTACTGGACATTACCGATCATTACCGAAATGCAGATTTTTCCCGTTTAAAAAGCCTGCAGCCGGTGCTGTGTGACAGTGCTTGCATGCGTTTACTTGTACAAGTCAGCGGGACACAGGTAACGAGTGAGGGGAAGTGTGCGCAGTCTGTGTGTGGGTGATCTTTGTTGCCACAAGGCCCAGTGTGGTGTCGAGTTAGTCATTCAGTGTGGCTGCAGGCAGAGCAGCTGAATAGGTATCCATTATCGAGAGTCACAGCAAGACCAACAGGGGTCAACGTTGGCTGAATGGAGGAGAATATCTGTGTTGCTAATACAAATAAAGCAGCTGAATGGCTCACAATGACTGGAGGTGATGGAGGGGGTTGTCAGCTTACTGATCATCCACCCCACGGCCTCATATTTCCTCTTCACAGGCTTTGTCTGACGGGATAGACTGAATTGGACCAAACTGGGTGAAATAAATCGAAAACCAATATTTTATTAAAATGCATTCTCGTTATCTTGATTGTGCCCACATTGGTCATTGGATTGAACATGCAAATTATTAAAGCGGATGTGTCGTGAACGTGATGTGTCCCAGGTCAGTGTTACTGCGACGGCTTGTCGTGGAGTCAAGTGGTTCCCAATGTGATCACGCTGTACGGAATGCATTGACACCTAGTATTAACGAGGGTTTTTGATCTGTATGTGGATATGAGTCCTCAGGGAGAAAAACAAATGTTAAAGCAGGCGTAAATGAAAAGAAGAGACATTTACAATCTTAACCCGCAGATCACATCTGGAGGTGGTGTGGTTCAAAATGTGATCAGATCTAAGATGCTGACAGTATAGTTTGGCCTCATTTTAAGGAAGAAGAAAAAAAGTCTGATTTTTCACATAGACTGTTCGTACCTATGCCGATTAAAATAAATGCACTACAGTTCGTATGTAACCCACATAATCATGGATGACGAGGGTGACGTGGTATGAAGAGCGACCAAGTCCGCCTAGGCAGGAGGTTGGATTGGCTGAGTGGGGGAAAAAAAGAAACAGGACTTTTACCCAGGAGATCGGTGTTCATGTCCCACATGGAACTATAAGTTAACATTGACTTAGGCCATGTCCACACTACTTCGTTTCCATTTTAAAACATATCTTTTGCTATGTTTACACTGAGCACTTCTGTGTGTAAGTGTTCATTTCAAAGTAAATTTGATGTGTGTGTGAGACAGAGATAGAGCAAGACCTGCAGCTTTGTAACCAAGTCTGAAAAATATAATCTGTAAAACATTTTACGAAATTTGTCTGGTTGAGTTTATAGAGGAAGATTTTAGACGAAGATCTTAAGTATCAAACACAACCTTTCGTTATTAAAGACTACTATATTACTCTATCGTATATTTTTTTTAATTAAGCAACCAGTCTACTTCCTGTTTACACCGGCACCCACATGCCCAGTGTACGTGAATAGTCATGTGATATTCGTTTTCAGGTTTTCTAGTCTAGACAGAAATCATTTCGAAAATGCTGTTGAAACGCACATGTGGATGGAGAACATTTTTGTTTTGAATTATAAATGTTTTAGGATGGATGTAGCCTTAGTTGCCACGTAAGTTATGCAGTTAAGACAAGCCATATGCGTTGTTATTTCAGCACAAAACCACTATATTTTCCTAAACCTAATAAAGTAGTAGGTTTTTTTTGGCTTAAAGTTAAGGTGTTTCGAACAGTTAGTTTAATCAAAAGGCACAATCTTTACCTCAACCTAATCAAGTAGTTTTGCCTAAACACCGCATGACCTGACCGCTCATGTTGCTGTACATTCTTTGGAAAACACATACAAAAATAACAAAATAACTTTTCCTAAGATAACCCAACCGTTGTTTGAGGTCAAGTCAAGACACAGTTGCTTGTCAAATCTAGGCAAGAGTGCAATTTGCCTAGATCAGTTCAACCACCTTGGACCACTCAGATTCTTCCTAACTATAAAGCTCGACAAGGTTTGTGACGTTGATACTGATCACCGTGAATCTGCACACTTCCAATGCACTGCAGTGAATTTGGATGTCATACAAGTATTCATTTTGGATTAAAGAGGCAGAGTAAAGGATCATTTGCGGTTCAGGAAGACCTTAAGAGAAAGGGTCACTTCATCTCACAGCGCTTTAAGTACAGGACATGCCCAGACCATATGATAGAAAGTCTTGCCGACAATGCCAACACGCATCAAACAAGCCCATTCTATTCATTCATTCAAAACAACCCATTCCACCCCAAGGTTTCTCCCCAGATTACCTTGAAGGGCACTCCATCTACCCACCTGGGAGCCATTCAACGATCTGTAGATCTTGGAAGCAATTTGTTCTTTCTCCCTAATCATGTTTGCAGATCTGCATAGCGACTGTCAAAATGTTTGAGTCAGGGATGTTTTACTTCTGATTTATGGTTCATGCGAATCTCCTAATTGGATCCATTTCCAACTATTTCCCATTTAGTTTTTATTATGGAAATAAGAGTTGGCCAGGGCGAGCTATTCTCTGCTCCACTTTTGTAATTACCTTTTAAGTAAACTACTACTTTCTTGATTATAATTCCAGTTCACAGCATTGTATGGCTATGTTGCATTGTATTGGGGATATAATCCATAAAAAATGTTTATATATAAATGGGCATTCTGTCTCTTTGTGTTTTTTGTCTTTCTTGACAAGGGCCTTCAGGATCTGGGTGTGTTTGCGTTTATAATTGATCTTTCTATTAACAATTAAGTAGAAAATGTCTCAGCTCCAAATATGCCATTAAAAACGTCCAGGGTCTCACAGGCTTTTACCCACCGATTAATAACTTGTTTCTGTCATTCAGGTATTCCCCTTTTATGATTGCATTTATTGCCTCAAAGAGCTTTCAATTATTTAAGGTAAGATTTAGCATCACACCTTTCAAATTCTCATTTCTATCTTCAGACACTTGTCCCACGCCCTATTGCCTCCAGCTGTACCGTAATGCTTTATCATTTAATCTGAGCTCTGACGATCATTCATTGGAGATTTTCCCAGTATTGTGTGCCAAGCCACATATGTGCACTATTAAGCCAGGGCCACTCTTAGTCACCTTGACTTTAGAATGAGTATTTGATCCCATGGTCTCATTAGGGTGAAACATGTTAAGCTGTTGAATCTACAATATATTGTAATGGTGACAATGAGAGTTGACATGAGTTTTTGGTTCAGAACCAAGCAGAGTTCAGAGACTTTAAAAACAGTTATGAATTGAAAGGTGAGGAAAAGTTCTAAATAACAGGAGGTGCTCTACAAACCAGCGCAACTGTCTATAATGGATAATGATATAATTAATGCACATTACTGACTTTGCTTCTTCACGGGAGTCTTTGTGCTTTCTCGCCTCGCAGGTTTCCTTGTATCCTGGTTGTACCTGGACCCTGGTCTTGCCTCCTGCCGTGGTTCTGTCATATGCATTGAATGTGTTGTCACTCTGTAATGTTGTTCATTCTGTACACATGTCATCTATCGTACTTCTGTCCATCCTGATAGAGGATCCTTCTCTGTTGCTCTCCTTCAGGTTTCTTCCTCTTTTCTCCCCGTTATTTGGGGAGTTGTTCCTGTTCTGATGTGAGGGTCCTGGGACAGAGGATGTTGTATGTGTACAGATTGTAAAGCCGTCTGAGGAGAATTTATGATTTTGGGGTGTACAAAGATAAATTGAATTGAATTAAATTGAATATAATAAACTCCAAATGGATTATATGTAACCCCAAACAATCCCAAAGTTGTCATTGGGTAAACATAGACATGAGTTGGGTAGACGATCGCTGTCATGAGGACATGTCTTGTCTCACTGTCCCCGCCATCAGTCTCAGACATTCTCACTTCCTCTCTTGCCCACACATTTCTGGAAAACTCTCTAGGTCTCGTCATTCTCCACCGGTCCAAGATATGCACTCGGAGATTCCGGCCTTTCCACCTCATCTTCGCACTAGAGTTCTTTACTAGTCCACCTGAAACCAAGGACCTGAGACCTGACTGAGTTCAGATCCACGGCTTATACGGTCAATCGGGTCCAAGATGGGTGCCTTGCTGTTTCAATTAGCAACAAGGCAAAAACAGAAAACTCTGAGGTGTTTAACCATTTTCCTTGGCAAGACGTATGGACGCCAGCTCAGGAAGTACAACCTGCCTCAGGAGCTGCTGATTCTGTTTTACTCCACCATCATCCAGTCTGTTCTCTGCTCCTCTATCACTGTGTGGTTTGGATCGGCCACTAAACGGGACAGCAACAGACTACAACGGACTGTCAGGTCTGCAGAAAAAATCATTGGTGCCAGCCTGCCCTCCATCCTGGACTTGTACACCTCCAGAGTCAGGAAACGGGCAGGTATGATCACTGCAGACCCATCACACCCCGGACACAAGCTGTTCCAACTCTTCCCCTCTGGTAGGCGCTACAGAGCACTGTACGCCAAAACCACCAGACACAGGAACAGCTTCTTTCCACTGGCCGTCACTCTCATGAACAATTAATCAGAAATACTGCACCTCCATTTGCACTATTTGCACTATTACCACCATTCTGCACTAATATCCCAAATCCATTGTCCATTATTGTTGTTCTTATGTTCATATATATTCTTTGATATATATTTATATTGTACATAGTAGTTAAATGTTTCTGCTTAGTTTCACTGTTCTACTTTGTTGTCCTTGTTTTTATATTTTCCTTGTTTATTTGTGTATGCACGTTGAGAGCAAATGGAAAACCAGAGTCAAATTCAATGCGTACGCATACAAGGCCAATAAAGCTGATTCTGATTCGGGATTATATGCATTACGGCCAGCAAACGAAGAGAAGGCTTTTAACATTAAATTATGTAAGACAAAAAATGTAATTTACATTAACTTATTAATTCAACTGTGAAATCTGTGATGATTGGGCCTGTGGCTCCCAGTCAGGTTCTGCTCTGCCATTTTCTGTTCTTAAAAAATGACGCAATGCAGAAGCACTCTAGATCAGGCAATTAATAAGGTCAATGGGCAAATAAAACTGCTTTAAAGCAGCGTGAATAAGGACGCTTGTGACGCAAATCAAATGTAGGGGACCAAGAACTCCATTCAGAGATGGTTTGGCACTAACACAGTTAACGCCCTAATATGGATGCATTCATGGACATTGACCATGAATGTCCATTTCTGAGAGGTTCTGGGCAATGAACACAAATATATGATTGTACATGTCTATTTGCATTGTGTCATCCTCGATGATATTGCATTCCCCAGCCCCTAGCTCTAAACCTAACTATCACAATTCCAACCCTTGCCTTCAACAGAACCTGATTCTGACTGGAACCCTAACAACAAGTCTAAACCCTCAAGCAGCACTGAAGGTCCAGCCGAAAGTGAAGACCAGCCAAAATCTCTTCCTTTTGCACATATGTCCTCAGTCCCCAAGTCTAACATACACTGAACTATCAGGGTTAGCAGCAGTATTTGTGTAAATGCATGCTTGTGCTGTGTGTGTATATGTGTGCATACTACTGTGAGAACTGCATCTTTGTTAGTATTTGTATCCATATCTGTTCCATAGAGGACAGCCCCTTCTTCTCTGAGGAGCTGCCATGCTTTCAAAAGACTAAAATAAATCTTCACGTACTCTCTGTGTCTGTCTGTGTGACTCTCACTGTGTCTCATTATGTTTGAAATAAATGTTTGACCGTGGCATTTTGTCAATAAAGAAAGTTAATGTATGAATTATGTTATTCGAAAATAATTTGTTGTATAAATATGAATGGTTGTGGCGCAGTCTCATTGCACAACACTTGAAAATATTAAATCCAGTAAGTAACCATGCAAAATGTATCGCCATTAACTGGTCACCTGATGATCAGACTGAAGTACCATTTTGATTCATTTCATTGATGTTGGATGTGGGGATCATATTAACTTCTGTGTCGGAGGGGTGACTATTTTGGTATGTTTTGCCTCAACTAATTAATAGTGAGTTATGATATGGTTTTTTTTAGTGCTGGGCAACGATTAACATTTTTAATTGCGATTAATCTCATTGTTATGGCAAAGTTCAATAATTAATTCAAAAGTAGTGTATCGCGCACTTTTATTTTAAAAGTACTGCTATATGAACAAAAGTGCAATAACATTTGGTTTGCAAAGACTTTAAACAAATAAGGTTCTTTTTAACAGCAGTATTCCCTTTACACAGTAGCAGTTCTATCTCTTCACTATCTGTGCTCAGTGTGTGACTTTATGTGAAACGTTCCACTGCTGTGCAACATGAATAAAATGTTTCAGCACGTTTCATCAAAATGTCTGTCTTGTGTCTTGATGACAGTCAGAGCATGTGAATGCAGCTCTACTGTTCATCAATATAATGCTGCAACTCTGAGGTGATGATGGTTACCCAGAGATGTCCTGTAGTCTCCAGTGAGAGCAACAGCTGGTGCACATTATAATTTTTTTTAAACTGCGTTAAAGCGCAACAAAATAATTGTCGGCGTTAATTAATTAATACGTTAACGCGATAATAACGCGTTAAGTTGCCCAGCACTAGTTTTTTTTTATGCCACAGAAGCTGCGTTAGCAGTTGGTTAAAGCACTTCACCTGGAACCAGGGTGTCTCCATATTTATTAATGATATCTCCATAGCTTCAATTTACTCAATAAACATCATGCTGTATTGAAGAAGACTTGAAACTAGAGATTGAGACCATAAACTCATGTTTACAATGTTTACTGAGGTAATAAATCAAGAGAGAAGTAGAGTCATTTCAAAAACTTCTATACAACCAGACTTCTTTTTGCAACCGGAGGAGTTGCCCCCTGATGGCTATTAGACAGATTGGAGGTTGAAGGTACTCATTTAGCCTATGTACATTTAGCCTCACTCTCAAATCCTTCACAATCTAAATATTCTCAAAGACAAAAGAAAAAAATAGCCAACTTTGGTACCCCTTATAAAATCTGCCTGACAATTCAGCATCCTGAACTCTCCTTAAGTCATCAAGACTGGACATTTTACAAATATCCCTAACTCTCCAAACATTTTTTATTTTATTTCTATTACATGTTGATTGAAAAATTCCCAGCAACACAGCCTTATTTCAAATAATTGACTTTGTATGTGATTGGATGAGAAAAGGTTATTTGACTTAATGTAATAGGTGTTGTATGATTATATAAATACTAAACATTGTTTAAATGCATTCTATTACAATATAGCCTAATTATTTCTAAATTTCTTTCATCATTCATTTTTTCATTCTTTCTTGCTCATTTAAAAATACAAATAAAACAGGTGGTGAGATGGTGGTGAGGTGTTTTAATTTTTTTATTTTTTTTAATTCCTATCCAGAGTCAAACCTGTGAGACAACCATTCCGGCTGCTCATGAAGATTAACACTGTCCTCAAAACTACAAGTCTATAAGTCCACAGAGAGTGGCTCAGGAACTTATCTGTACTTAAAAGACTCCAACTTCCACATTTGTGCGGGAAGTTCCTTTCACTTATTTGCTTCAATCACTTCTGAAGGAAAGTTTTATTTTTCATGACATTTAAAAAGGTTTGACTAAATTGAGTTTGGCAGCAGGATTAAAATGCGGACTGAGACACGGAAGCGGGAAAGAGAGGGAGGAGAGGGATGGAAATCATGTGATTGCTCGATATAATATGCTGTCATTTAAATCTATACTATACTTTAAAAATGAATTCCTCATGTCCTCATGTCTATAAAAGCTGTTAAACACTTGGTTTGAAAACGTGATTCGTAAAACCAGAAATAGCTCATACGGATCCAGAAGTACAAACATTCCCAGGAGGTTACCTCTAGTGTATGTGTGTCTGTGTGTGTGTGTCTCCCATACTGCCCACTCAGCGCTGGAAATACCCCCAGCAGCCTGAACAGGCTCATAGTTTGAAATGCCATATTATTAGCAAATACTGTAACTATCCCAGATAGAGAGAGAGAGAGATCTATATTGATCCATCACCATCAAGCCATCCATACATCCCTATATCCATCGCTATATCCATCCATCCACCCCTATATCCATCCATCCATCTATCATCCACCCCTATATCCATCCATCCATCCCTATATCCATCTCTATATCCAGCCAGTGATCCATTCATCCATCCATCTCTATCCATCCATCCATCTCTATATCCATCCATCCATCCATCTCTATATCCATCCATCCATCTATCTATCATCCACCCCTATATCCATCCATCCATCCCTATATCCATCTCCATATCCAGCCAGTGATCCATTCATCCATCCATCCATCTCTATATCCATCCATCCATCTCTATATCCATCCATCCATCTATCATCCACCCCTATATCCATCCATCCATCCCTATATCCAGCCAGTGATCCATTCATCCATCCATCCATCTCTATATCCAGCCAGTGATCCATTCATCCATCCATCTCTATATCCATCCATCCATCTCTATATCCAGCCAGTCATCCATCCATCCATCTCTATATCCATCCATCCCTATATCCATCCATCCATCTATCATCCACCCCTATATCCATCCATCCATCCCTATATCCATCTCTATATCCAGCCAGTGATCCATTCATCCATCCATCCATCTCTATCCATCCATCTCTATATCCATCCATCCATCCATCTCTACATCCATCCATCTCTATATCCATCCATCTATCATCCACCCCTATATCCATCCATCCATCCCTATATCCATCTCTATATCCAGCCAGTGATCCATTCATCCATCCATCCATCTATCATCCACCCCTATATCCATCCATCCATCCATCCATCCATCCCTATATCCATCCATCCATCTATCATCCACCCCTATATCCATCCATCCATCCCTATATCCATCCCTATATCCAGCCAGTGATCCATTCATCCATCCATCCATCTCTATATCCAGCCAGTGATCCATTCATCCATCCATCCATCTCTATATCCATCCATCCATCTCTATATCCAGCCAGTCATCCATCCATCTCTATATCCATCCATCCATCTCTATATCCAGCCAGTCATCCATCCATCCATCTCTATATCCATCCATCCACCCCTATATCCATCCATCCATCTATCATCCACCCCTATATCCATCCATCCATCCCTATATCCATCTCTATATCCAGCCAGTGATCCATTCATCCATCCATCCATCTCTATCCATCCATCCATCTCTATATCCATCCATCTCTACATCCATCCATCTCTATATCCATCCATCCATCTATCATCCACCCCTATATCCATCCATCCATCCCTATATCCATCTCTATATCCAGCCAGTGATCCATTCATCCATCCATCCATCTATCATCCACCCCTATATCCATCCATCCATCCATCCATCCATCCCTATATCCATCCATCCATCTATCATCCACCCCTATATCCATCCATCCATCCCTATATCCATCTCCATATCCAGCCAGTGATCCATTCATCCATCTCTATCCATCCATCCATCTCTATATCCAGCCAGTGATCCATTCATCCATCCATCCATCTCTATATCCATCCATCCATCTCTATATCCAGCCAGTCATCCATCTCTATATCCAGCCAGTCATCCATCCATCTCTATATCCATCCATCCATCTCTATATCCATCCATCCATCTCTATATCCAACCAGTGATCCATCCATCTCTATCCATCCATCCATCTCTATATCCAGCCAGTCATCCATCCATCCATCTCTATATCCATCCAGCCATCTCTATATCCATCCATCCATCTCTATATCCAGCCAGTGATCCATCCATCTCTATATCCAGCCAGTGATCCATCCATCTCTATATCCAGCCAGTCATCCATCCATCCATCTCTATATCCATCCATCCATCTCTATATCCAGCCAGTCATCCATCCATCCATCTCTATATCCAGCCAGTGATCCATCTATCTCTATATCATCCATCCATGTCTATATCCATCCACTTATCCAGTCACTCATCTATCATCTCTATATCATCCATCCATGTCTATATTCATCCACCCCAATATCCATCCATCCATGTCTATATCCATCCACTTATCCAGTCACTCATCTATCATCTCTATATCCATCCATCCATCTCTATATCCATCCATCCATCTCTATATCCAGCCAGTGATCCATCTATCTCTATATCATCCATCCATGTCTATATCCATCCACTTATCCAGTCACTCATCTATCATCTCTATATCATCCATCCATCCCTATATTCATCCACCCCAATATCCATCCATCCATGATAGATAGATAGATGAAACCACAGACCAACAGAACTATTATCAAAATAATCAGAACTAGCTGTTGCCCAAAACGGACAATTGAGTTGACTATGCTACAGTAGATTAGCTGAGCTCAGCTAACTGCTGAGTGTTATATTATATCTGGACACAACTTATTAAGTCCACGTCCACTATATAATGTACTTGGCTAACTTCATTTATTAATAAATTACACAGCAGATGGTTTAACACATATTTTTTGCACACATACATCCGCCGCTGCCGTTGTACCGATTAGAGAGGGTCTAACACCAGGCGTGTCAGCCTGTATGAAGTGAGAGAGTACCATCTGTTTATTGCAGCATCATTATTCAGCGGATGGCAGTTGTCATCACCTCTGCTGTCGACAAATTGTTTTTTTATTTGCTTGAACTCCAAGGAGGTGGAGAAAGAGATAAGCTGCAGTCCAGAGCTTGTAATCACTTCACATAATTTGTCATTGGAGAAATATCGGAAGGACAAAAAACAGACTGAGGTACGGGATACTTAGACATGGCATATGGCAGGATGTGGCATAACATGACATTATACGCTGTCACGTGGTATGACATAGCATGAAATTACATGACATCATGTGATTGGATATGGTATATGGTGATCATTTTGCCCACCATTCACACAAACACTCACCCACCGATTGGAGCGAGTTACTATCAAGGTTAAAGAATGAAAGCTGAACAAGGTCTTGAGCTATTGGGTATATGCAGGGGGCCAACCTCCGGTTCTGCCGAGGGAAGACAATACAGAAATGTCTTAGAATGTGCCTTCTCTCTACTGACCAGCAGGGGGTGACTCCTCCAGTAGCAAAAAGAAGTCTGATTGTATAGAAGTCTGGAGCTCGGAAACGATACCACTTCTGTCCACAGGGACCACCAAAGTCAATTCAAGATATAAGTTAATTGTAGTGACTTTGAATATTGCTTTCCTAACTTTGTAAAACAAAATGTAACAAATGAATACATAGATAAAAATCTACTGCAGATTGTTATTAATTAATATAATAATAAATCCTGCACAAAGTCAAAACCTTTTGATATGTAGATATGATGTGAGATGACATCACATCATATGACAGGATATGATTTAATGGAGGGTTAACTTTCAGGCCAGTTTTCCTTTTATCACATCAAGGTTTAACATGAAAATATAAAAGCTGTTTTGATGTTGTCACTTCGTTTAAGCTTTTCTCAGATTCCCGTCACCCCTCACTGATCCTTCCTATCAGAGTCACTGCATATTCTGCTGGAAAGGTTCTGCATTTTGTCATGTGACATGATCCAACCGCAGCCTCTAATCTGCCCGGTATAGGTGAGGCTTTCGCAACTCACTTCCTCTTCTTCCCTCTCCAGATCACGGGGCATAAAAATGAAAAATACCATGAAGACAGCAAAAGTTTCAAATGGCAACAGAAGCGTTGTGTCAAAGAGTTTGAAACAAGGACACGATAATCACAAGAGGAAAATAGGAAAAAGAGCATTTCACTGGAAGCTTTGAAATGGAAATGAAGTAGCGTGTTGCCTAACAGAGGATGTCTACTGCCACTAGAGAGTGAAGAGACCCTCTTCCTTTATATTTCAATCTGATAGGAAGACTTGCAATGTTTCGCTGAATAGAATAGTAGTTGTTATAAGTCTACTTATTATACTAATATGCTGATTTAGCATGGTTAGCGTTGGATTTCTTGTGTATTTCTGCTAAAAACAGATATGTCACGATGAAAAAAACAATGCTAATTTGATATAAATGTTGATACAAGCTTAAACATGCTTACACATTCCCTTGTGGTATTTAAAGGCAAAATCAGCAAATACTTCTCACGTAGACGGTCTACATTTTTCTTTTTTTTCATTCTTTATCTCAGTTAAAAATAGGATGCAACCACCACGTATTGAAGTTGTAATCCTTGAAGGAGTCAAATAATGACTGCAAATCTATACATTGTATACAGAGTTATAGTGGTGTTACTTTGCTGAATAAAATAAGTCCTTTAACACCAATCACACATAGAGCAGATAAAAATCTTTTGTAGGTTTAAAAAGGCGCAGCCTCTAGTTCTAAAAAAGTGAGGGCAATAACGAAGTGCCGTAAACTTGCATCCTCTGGTCACAAAGTAACACAAAATAAGTCAGATTGTATAGAAGTCTATGAGAAAATGACTCTACTTCTCTCTTGATTTATTACCTCAGTAAACATTGTAAACATGAGTTTATGGTCCCAATCTCTAGTTTCAAGTCTTCTTCAATACAGCGTGATTGTCACAGTTCAGCTCCACACCTTCCTCACTCTACTTGTCAGCCACTCCCTCCTCATCAGTCTAACTCGCTTCATCTGTTCACTCACCTGTCTCTGATCACTAATCAAGCCACTATATAGACTCCTGCCTCCCAGACACACATTGCTAGATTATGCTTTGCTTTTCTATGCCAGACTCTCCAGCACTCTCTCACAGAATTGATCTCCTGTTACCGACCCTGCCTGCCCCTTTTCTACCCATCTCACCTGACTCCCGGTAAACCCACCAGTCTTCTGATCCTGACTCTGATTAACTCTGCCTGCTGTACCTGCAAGTTTGTAATAAAAGCCAACGATCCCTGGAATCTTGTGTGTTGCATTTGGGTCCATATATAACCAGTTACGATGATGTTCATTTAGTAAATGATGGTCCATTTAGAGTCAAATAGACCAAAAATCAAAGTATGCTTTAGGGTGTGGCTACTTTGTGATTGACAGCATTGTCGGGGGTGCAGAAGTTGTATGTATTGATTCGTTTTAAATCGGAACAGCAGCACAGCTTTAGAAAACAGAAGCGGCATCTCAGGATTTCTTTGGTGTTTTCTTTTATAATTTGTATTTTCCTTCAAGCGACACCGATTATAGTCTTTCAGTATGGGTGTCTGTTCCCAGGCACCCTTTGTCTCATCATCTGTCCATGGAAATATCAACTCTGACAGTTATGTTTACATTAAAATGTTGGGAGAATTGGGAAACAAATGTCCACCTCTGTGTTTGAACAGATTCTACCTATAGTGATTCAGATCTTAATCGGACCCGCCAGATGGTTTCAATAAAACCATCTGGGAAGCCATCATTGAAAGCTGTTTGGAAAAAGGCCGGCGCGTTCAACATATTCTTGGCAGGTGATTGGATGAAACGTGCCAATCAAACTCTTGCCGAAGCCAGTCGTGAGAAGAGTAAAAACATTGATTGTACTTTTCTCTTCTTTCAAAGAAGAAATACTCCATTTGTGATATTAATGATGCTATTGCAGCAGCTATGCAAACCTCTTCAGATGCCACCATTGTTGTAGCTCCTCCCAGGACTCTGATTGGTTTAAACCAAACTCATCACTTGAAGCCTGACAAGATGACGTGCACCGCAACTCAGATCCAGCCATGACGAGAACGGAACCTCCTAAATTGCTCTTCAAATATTTATAAGTAGAAGGGCTAGTGTACATGAGGCCTCTTGATTACATGCAACAATAGCTCTTTATTGACACCCCCTCCATTCTCTGCTTTGCCTAATGGTAATTACAAGTGTTTGTTGCACCCAATGAGTTTAAACTGAAAAACAAGTTTCCTGAACCTCTCACATACAGGTCAACATAGCCAGTAAACATGCACAGTGTTTTTTTTTTGTTTTTTTTAAGAAACTTTAATGTCTTCTTCATAGACAGACCAAAGCCTGATGGAAGGGAAACAAAGTGCATTATAGAGTCCTTTTTACTATGGTGGTGGTGAAAGTGTGGGCAAAATGGTCAACTTACAGTTCGAAGAGCTGCAGATGTTCAAAGATCTGCCAGGACAAAGTGGTCAACGTGGGGTTCTTGGACAGGTTTCTGAGGGAGAGAAAGAGAGGTGAGAAACTTCACTTCTAAACGACAAGAGTGAGGAAAACAGTCTTCGATATTGTTGAATCTCTGGGTATTTTCATTTGGATTTCAGATTATGAGTTTGACGGTTCCCATACAGTGACATCACCAATGCAGCGTGTAATAAAAAGATTTACAGGGACAAGAAATCAAGGATTTTTACCAACATTACGCACATGCCTGTACACACTCAGAGGAAATCACACACACAGAGCAGTGTTTGAACGGTCACGGTTCATTCGTTCTGGGACGCGATAACGCTCTGTGGAAACACAGGTGTTTGTCTCCATGGCAACGTGGAGACAACTATGAAGAGGTGCTCAGGCTGGTGCGAGTGAAAGGACGGGACACCCGCTCGAATCCAAATTATCTCGTTATTAATGTCGATTATTAAAGTCTCCTGGATATGTGCGTGTGTGTGTGTCAAACTTTAGAAGTGTCAGTAAACGCTGCTGATATCATATTCCGCTCTTGACTTAAGAGTTTGATTACATTACACAGACTCCAGTTCCTCTATGAAGCGAAATATGCAATGACCCCACATCCTCCAATGTTGCACCACTGCAGAGCTCCTCCTGTCACAAGTGATGTTGATTCAATCATCACTCTTTGGAAGAACTTATTTCTTTGGGGACCGTCAAAATGAGATTTTGTTTGTTGCCACAAACGTGTATGGAGAAAATGTTCATAATAAATGCATTTGGCAAGTAAAATATATCAAAACATTGATACTGATTGTATGAGGTTTTATATTTGTTTCCTGCCAAAATATTTGATCCTGTGGTGGCAACGACACGTTTTATGGTTTTATTGCATTCGCAGAATTTGGTTAAGGCTAGATAAAGATGTGTCCGAGTTAAAGACAAAAGACAATTAAAGACTGTCGACAGTCTTTTGTTGTAAAAGAGTCCTGTGCAGTGCATGAATAAAAATACTTCATTCCCTCAAAAAACAATACCTATAAACAAAATCCAGGCAGTGATTATGTTGCACAACACTATAAATTAGGCCCCTACAATAGGATATGCAATACTTATCATGATATAAGCGTTACGATTCAATATATTGGTTTGTATTGCGATACTTTAAGGAAGCTGATATATTGCGTTTTTGTGGAACTCACCGCCATACACATAAAAAAATGTTCTCATGCAATCAAACTAGTGGGATCTACCACTTTGCATGTTAACTATTATTTCAAAATGTGTTTTTGTGAATCTATACAGTATCAAAAAACAAACACGCAACACACGTGTATATCAAGTGATATTTTGCAGAGATGCACTAATGGCAATTGTAATTTTCGATCTCTAATATATTCTTACACCCGTACTCTGCAAATTGTTTGACTACGTCTTTTTGGGACTTGTTGACGATAAGAAATACGTGACTTTTGTCAAACAGATAGCTAGCTAGCAGATTTTAGTATTTAGTAAGAGTTCAGGTTGAAACATATGTAAGAGAAGTTAAGACATGTTTAGCGGTTTGCTTGGTGTAGATTCTTATTTTTTTACCCAGCTGTGTTTTTTTAACACTCAATGGCTGAAGGAGGAGAAACGGATTTCTCAAGACCAGAAAAACTGGACATCGTATCAGAGGGTCGGTGAACCCCACAGCTAGCATGGAAAAGCATTTATACTAACGGTATTTCTGGCAGAGAGCGGTGGAGAAGCGTTGCACATTTTATGGCTAAGAATTAAACTTTTGCTGAGACCCGAGTGGATTTACAGCTCAACGAACACGTTCACAGGAGGACCTCTGGCTGGAACTGAACTACAGCGATGTTCTGTACAACCGCGGTGTTAAACTCTTTGTTAACAAAGAAAGGAGGATGGACTTTGTCTTTAAGTGAACAGCAGCTTTGGTAAGTGAACTGCTTTTGTTTTTTTTACATCTGCAGTAGCGTTACTACCGTTAGATTTTCTATGGTGTCGTTTTTATGATATGGTTAATATTGTTCCCTCTGATATCAATAATATTTGAATGGCTTGTGTTCTTCAGTGTGCGGTGGAATACGCGTGTTAGCACTACAGTGTTGCTGGATTGATTTGTTGCTTTGTTGTCATATAAATATATGTGAATGGTTCTTGTGAGTTTGTTCTTGTCATTGTGTTAATTACAATGATTCTGACTTGTCCGTTAATGACGAAGCATGCCGTCATCGCGGGGTTTGCCGCGGTTGGTTTCCCGTTAAGCTAGTTTAGCATAGCCTCAGCTGGTTTTTCAACTGTAGTAGGACAGCACAGAAGGCCCAGGTATAAAATGCACGGCCCGCCACTGATGTAAGGTAATTTCACATCCTAAGTTTGTCCAACAAGTCCTTATACCAAAGCAACATAATAGGTTGTTTGTCACTGCCATCCAAAACTACTAATACTGTATGAATGTTTTCTGAGCTGCTGCCTCTATGGTATGAAAACAGTGGTCTCCAGTGTCAAAGTCAGACATGCGTTCAACACAGTTCTTCAATTTTATAGACATCCCACACTCCCACCATAGAAGATCACTTGTTTTTTTCTGGAAAGGGCTCAATTTGTCTTTCTTCTGGAATATGATGTTGCATTTTTAAACCACACTGATACATGACAAACCCTACATTCCTTAATCTGTCCTTAAAATGCCCTTGTGTTAATGTTTACTTAAATCTAATCCTTTAAAGTAGTGGCTTGTAAGACCTTTTGAAGGCCCATTATCTTGTGATCATGACTTGTTAACACTGGGTAATTGGATCATTCATTTGTGAAATAACAGCTTGACTGATGATAGCTTGAGACAATTAGATGATTAAATTCAGATTTTAGATAACTGGACCATGAAGAGAAGTTAGCAACCACCGACACTTTAAGCTTCTGTAAGCTTTCAATTTCTATCGTTCTAAAATCCTCAACAGTTACTGGTTTTGTCAACCTACTAGAAATTAAGAAAAAGTACTTTACCAACACATTTTTATCCCAAACTTGTCAAGTGACTAATGACTTAACTGAATAGTAAGTCACTAATCAGTCACGTGACTAGCCAGTGACTAACGTGTCACGTGACTAACGAGGGTCTAATGAGTCATGTAAGTCTTTCGACACTCACTAGTCACGTGACAAGTATGTGCCTAATTAGTCAAATGAGAAGCGAGTTTCTGACAAGTGTGTCTAACAAGTGACTTACATGACTAGCGAGTGCCTGAGTGAAATGACTAGTAAGTGACGAACGAGTCACTTGACTACTGAGCGCGTAACGAGTCATATGACCAGCGAGTGTAACGACTTACATGAATAGCGAGTGACTAACAAGTCACTTGACCAGTGAGTCACATGACAAAAGAAGTCAACATCAACTTTTAGTTTCACAAGTGAAAGTCCTATGTTACCCAACCCCGACCCTTCCCACCTGCACTAAACAGCAGAGCAGAACTTGCTATATATTCTCCTTTTCATCTGTGACACACAATTAGAGCATGTTGGTACTGATTACTGTCCTTTCCAGCTGAGAGGTTAGAGAGTGGAGCTTGAGCCGAGGAAGACAAGGGAGGGACAGAAATAGAATAACAGCAAGTGAGACAAAAAAAACAAAGGGAGAGGAGAGAGGAAGACAAATGAGGAGAAGGAGGTGACACTGATGGTGAGTATGAGAAAGAGACTCGCGGGAGAACATCAGGAGAGACGTGTGGTTTCTTTCCAGAGTCACCTTCAAACTTGGTGAACAGGAGATGAGCAGATAATAAACACACACACACGCGCTGTGACAAATTGTCTCACAACATTGGTACATCATAGGAACAAGAGGATGAATGTCCTCTCTGTGTCTAGGGAATGATGCAGCTCTCCAAAATAATTCCTTTTATGGCATCTGACTGAGACACCGTCCAACAGATCTGATACACTCCTGTGTCCCAATTCCATATAATACTCACATACTCATTATGAGCAGGGTTTTGAGGTATTGTATGCAAGTATTTGTACGCCATGTGTATAGCTATTAATAACTAAGCTGAAGCCTTTTCTCAGAAATGAGTCAATGCTAACTATTAACTGCAACCGGCTCTTCAAAGGTTCGCCTAACTGGGTTTTGTACGATGGACAAATGGAGCATGCAGTTGAATATTATGTCCACTTCTTATATACAGTCTTATATACAGTCGATGGTAATATCATTAGCACATTTTTTTTTTTAATCGGACCTTGAGATTGGGCAGATAGAGGTTGCAATTGAGGCAAAATTCATGGAGCTATCAGCTGCCACAATTCATTATTTGACCCGAGTGACTCTTTTCATTCTTTGATGACCTCTATGAAACACTGTGCCAGGTGAGCAAAGGGGGCATTTTGTATTTGTATGGAACAATGTTGTGTTTCACAATCTCTCCCAGTCACAGACTGGTCTACAGCCCACCCCAGGACGGAGTCACTTTTACATCCACCTTACTCTCCATTCCCCGACCCCACAGGGGAACCTTTCCCCACGGAGATGGAAAGTATCTGACCAGCAGCCACAGGATCGGAGGTCCCTTTTGGACGCGATCATTGTACTTTTTCGGATCACCCCTCTCTCTTTCTTTGGCCTCTAGGATTACAGATGCAAACATAAAAAGGGAAGTGCTACTTGGTATGTCGCATACATTGTGGAAATGCAGGTAGCTTATTTACACGATGTGCGAGCATTGACCTAACCACCACGATGGAGTGTGCAGCGGCGCTTCGCAGTTTTTTTTTGCTTTGTGTGTCTTCTCCGTAAAATGGCCAGAGTGAAACACAGCAGCTACACGAATCACACTCCTTACAAGCTGCCCAGATGAGGGAGCCCATGGCGCTAATTACAAAACCAATGAAACAATGACTCACAGGCACATCTATGGGACGTAGGGGCGCTTTCATGGCTTGGAGGGCCCTTGGGCTCTTTGGCGCTAGTTTTAACACTGCACATGACTTATTCTACCCAAGAAAGGCTCTGACACTACCACTGCATCATCAGTAACAGGAGTCAGTATTATTTGTACGGGTTTGTAGCTGCTCAAGATGAGATTACATATTCCGAGTGAGTTATCATGCAAATGTTGAGCGCCTAAATTAGGCGCCAGCATCCATATTCACAACAGGATTACACTCCAAATAATGAACACACACACACACACACACAGGAGTCTCTCTCCTGGAGGGCTGAGAGCAAACGTGTAGATATCAGCTGTGAAGAATGAATCTTCAACTTGTGTTTGGAGTCGTTTGGTCCCAGAGGTTTGGACTTGTCATGCTCATAAATCAAGATCACATGCATGTTACTCAAGACGCCTACGCTGGGAATAAACATTCTGTGACTCACGCACGCACACACAAATGCACAAACAGGATTTATGCTGCATTCACATGAGATCAGACAGACGGCAAACCGGATATCGTGTTAGGTGAGGTCGGTAGAGAACACAGACAATGGTAACAGATGACACTGCCCTCCGAAGTTAAAATGTTTTAAATCTTTTATAGCCGGATGTAAGTAGCTCACTCGCTCCGAAGAAAGTTTTCAAGTTTTCAACATAATATGAAAATAAAAATAAAATAGGAGAATGATGCGTTTTATAGCGACATCTATCACTAGATAATTCCCAAAAGATGTAGACACCAAATATATTTTATTCAATACATTTTATTCCACCACCACAGCAATATATATATATATATCGTCATGCCATACATTTGTCTGCCTGCTTCCGTGTGCATGCAGTAGGGGATTATATGATATGGGACTGGAGTTAATAGTTATTTTGTATTTGTAATGGCTACTGTCAACAGTAAAAGGTTTAAACTTTAACTCATTCATTTTGGTAAAGTAGTAAAATAATCTTACACTCTTTTTAGAGTTCTTTATACTGAGCTCATTTGTAACAATTCTAATGATTTTTTAATCAATTAAAAAAACTAACGATTAATGAATAACCAAAAAAGTTGAACATTTATTTGTATTTTTCTTTGTACAGTTACTTGGCTTTCTTTGCTCATCAGCTTTCCAGTACAAACAATATTAAACACATTATTTAAAAAATTATAGAAAAACATTATTAAGACATCATGATTACCTGTGAATAGGGTTTTACATGCAGCCCTCTTTAATGCAAAGCTCGTGAGCGGGCGATGCTCTAACTGTGCCAGGAGAAGGACTGTAATTCCCTCTGCCGTCCTCTGCTATAAATGTACACACTCATAACACTGGAAGGCCCTTTGGATCAAAGTGGCCACTAAGTGGCACGCATACTGTAGGCTGTGTATTTGCATTACATTACAGTCATTTAGCAGACGCTTTTATCCAAAGCGACTCACAATAAGTGTATTCAACATAGGTATTCAAGAGAACTACTAGTCACCAGAAGTCATAAGTGCATCTCCTTTGTTAAACAAGCATCTAAGAGCATAAACCAGAGCAAACGTACAGTACACATACAAACTAATAAAATAAGTGCAACAAACTAGTATGAATACAATAAGTGCAACAAACTAGTATGAATACAATAAGTGCTGAGAGGAAGGCTCAGGGTAGCACTTCTTAAAGAGGTGGGTTTTCAGCCTGCACCGAAAGATGGGCAGCGACTCCGCTGTCCTAATGTCAGTGAGGAGTTCATTCCACCACTGTGGGGCCAGGACAGAGAAAAGCCGTAACCGGGTCGATCGGCCGCAGGGACCTCTGAGCAACAGGGCAAACAATCGCCCCGAGGCAGCAGAGCGAAGTGGTCGGGCGGGGGTGTATAGAAGCTAACACACACACACACACACCCACACACACACTCTCAGCCCTCTCTACATGCAGAAGGTGTCCTTTGGAAAAGGTCAACCTGACTACAATAAGACGGCCTTATATTTAAAACACTCCACACACACACGTGAGGAATTTGTGTGTGGAGTGTTTTATTTTGAATGAGCAATGAGTCATGACTATGAGAAGGTCACGGGTTGTGTGTGTGTGTTTATGCTGTTTACAGAGGCAGTGTGTACTTGCACAAGTGCAGGTGTGTGTACATGTGAGCACCGAGTGCATGTATGTAAATGTGTGTGTTAGAATCCTACAGCACATGAAGGTTAAAATGGTAGCACTCGATGCCAAAACCAACTCTGTCCCTCTCTCTCTCTCTCTGTCTCTGAGGTTGTAGCGAATTCACAAAGAATGGATTGCAGCCGCTGATAGCACCACGAATTGCACATCACTTGTGGCCGCCATCTGTCCCGTCTCAAGATCCGATTAACAAAAAGGCATTGAGCTTATGATATAGCAATCATAAAGTTTTACAGCTGCATGACGATGCCTTCATCTGGCTCCCAAAACTGCTGCCGAATCACTGGAAAGTCATATACTTGACTTCCCTCAGCAGAAGTCAACTGCCAAAAACACTTGATCCTACATTAACTAATAAGCAACTGATTAGCATCTTTCATCAGATCCTCCAAACTCAATCCAACAGTTCATAAAAGGTTTTCGGATACAAATTTTGAAGTCTCAAGCCAAATTCGGTACAACCCAGGTGACAATGTTGAATTATTTTCTTATACTTTAAAGTGCGACTTTGTAGCTTTTGCTGACCACCAGACACTAAGGCCTTCAAGTAGCCTTCAATGACATAATGCTAAAAAGGTATTGTAACCGTAGTAAAAGTGGTGAAGAGTCTTCAGTGAACTTCAGTGAACGTTTCCTCTCTGTTGCCGCCTAGTTCCTGGATGCCAGCTGCCAGGTGATTGAACACGGCTGCGTTCGATCCTAAATCGGCGGTGGTTAAAAGGAGAAGAGCGCCACATGGACGACCCCTTGGGCCAAAACCGCAGTAGTGAAGCTGTGTGTGTGTGTGTTTAAGCCATGTGTGCTGTTTGTATATTGTCACATTGCTGTGTAAGCAGCTAACCGTTTTGCAATAAATATTCCTTTTTTAACCCTCATCAGTTGCTCATGATTCTCTTTCCCCGGGAATTTAACATCATTACTCCCCGCATCCCTTAGACGCCAAAAGGGGAACGTAACAGTTATTTTGCTGGAAATGAATAGCGTTGTTGGTTGATTCAGTAAATGAAGAAAATAAAGTTTAAAATTTTCAATCAATTTGTCAATCCCCCACATGGATACATGAATCAGGGCTCCATACACTCATCGTCATGAACCCACTTCAGTATCACCAGAAAGTATGCATGCAAATAATTAAGCAATAATCCAAATAGCAATGCATACTCAGTTTAATATGAGACAGTTGGAGTTATGTCAAACCGCACCCAACAACAGAATATGTCCACTACAGCAAACTCCTGACAGTCAAATGCAAATCCCAAATTATTTTTCTTATCACGAAATAGAATACATTGTGTATTATGAGTTTGTATATCACAAAAATGTAAAAACATTTCGTTAAAACTAACTTTTCACGTGCATGGCAGCAATACACTTCTGTTGTCGCAGTTATATTTTGTGCAAAAAATAGATTTCTACAATGCGTTTTTTTAAATAAAAGCTATTTTTTCCTGTCTTTTAGGTAGAAAATGTTGTATTATTATTCTTATTAGTAGTAGTACTAGTTTAGCAGTTGTCGGAGTAGTAGTAGTCTGTATCCTGCTTAGTCAACATTGACAACAATAATCCCTTTAGGCTTTGGGTGACATGTCTGAATTGTTTTAAATTATTTGAGGTTTAACACATTTCCACATCCTCATTCCTCTTCATTTCCCTGACATTCTTGAGTTTTAAATTCTGCCCCCTTGTGCATACACAAGCGCCGGTGAACATTTGCACATGCTGGCCTTTAGGCTTATTACTCAGTCACTGTCGTATAGGTCTGATATGCTGGTGATAAGCTGTTTTTTTTCTTTTTACATAGATCCATGGAGAGATTTTAACATGAATTGATTGTATTATTGTTATTATACACAATGGACTATGATTTGTATGATTTGCTGCCTCTGCCTCTGTTGTGAGTGGCTGTATTATCAAGCTCTGCTCTCCCCTGTGTTGCACAACACATCAGCTCAGTGTGGCCTTAATAAGATATCATCACGGAGCCACTAAAGGATGTGCATGATGATGGCACGACCCTCAGCGTGTTATTATCATACCCATCCACTCTGTTTGCATATCTGTGTGTGTGTGTGTGTGTGTGTGTGTGTGTCTGTTCTTGTACTTGCAACATAGTGAGGACCATAACCAGTAGACTGAGGACATTTTTGGAAAGTGACGACATTTTGGCCGGTCCTCACTTCTTCAAAAGGCCTGTTTAAAGGTTTTAAGGTTCAGGTTGGAAAAAGGTTACGTTTATGCTAAGATTAAGGGTTTAAGTTAGACATTTAGTTGCGATGGTTAGGTTAAGGGCCTAGGGAGTGCATTGCCATTGAGGGTCCTCACAAAGATAGAAGTACAAGGATTTGTGTTTGCTAAGTACACCATGGGTATAATATAACAACATCAAACTTCACCTGGCATTATAATACATTTAAACAACAACTGAGTGATCCTAAGCACCACAGTTCTGTTGTTTCTATTGCTATGTTGCACAACTTTAAGTCAACAGTATAATGATGTCTGTGCCATTTTGTTACTAACTGCAGACCTGCTATTAACTAAAGCTAATGCTATGCTAACACTGAGGGTTGTTTGTTTTTCTTGCAATTTACTTACAAAGTAAATTTATTTTTCTAACTGTTTTTGTCATAAGAACTTCAATACAGAACCCGAATATTGCAAACTATTGCAATGTAGGAGAAACCCAATCAAATGGGAGTGAAGGTGGCATATGTGATGGCAGGTGTGACATAGACCGTCTGTCAACTGGTAATCAAACATTAGCAGGAAGTGGACAAAATTAATCAGTAACTATTCGGATAAATTATTAGTCTTTAGAGTAATTTTGTAGGCAAACGTTCAGTATCTCAATAACATTACAAAATTGCAGTGCTGACTTGGTGGAGTATTCTCTTAATACTAGGACCGCCATGACGTTTGGCAGACCGTTAGGGTTTTTATAATGCAAATACTTCAACTTTATTTGAATAAAATCTACAAGCCTTTTTCTAAATGTGTATTTTTGTATGTTTTCACCGCAAATAGACTGCAGTTACCAGAATATACATAATTGCTGTGTATATATATGTTTATATTTGTATTTATTAAATGATGGTTCATTTAGAGTAACATAGACCATGAAGCATATTCTATGCTCATGATAAAGCTTATGCTTCAGGGCGGGGCTACCTTGTGATTGACAGGTTGCTGCTAGAGCCGTATGCATCATCTCTACGTCACACCTGGGCAAGGCAATTCAAAGTGCTTCACATAAAACTATTAAAAGCATCAAACCATAAGGCAAAAGGAGATTTAAAAACAAATAAGAACATTCATTAAAACATTAAAAACAGTCATTAAACACTAAAAAGCAGTGTAAGAAATAAAATACAGTACTAAAATGCAGAAATTGATTATTATCCTTGAATCGGGTTCAATTAAAGGCAGCAGCAAATAGAAAAGTCTTCAATCTTGATTTAAAGGAGCTGAGGGTCTCAGCAGACCTGCAGCTTTCTGGGACTTTGTTACAGATATGTGGAGCAGAAAAACTGAACGCTGCTTCTCCATGTTTAGTTCTGACTCTGGGAACAGGAAGTAGACCAGTCCCAGACCACCTAAGGGGTCAGGATGGTTCATAAGGTAGCAGCACATCAGACATGTATTTTGGCCCTAAACCATTTAGTGCTTTATAAACCAGGATTTTAAAGTCAATTCTTTGTTGGACAGGAAGCCAGTGTAAAGACCTCAGAACTGGAGTGATGTGATCCACTTTCCTGGTCTTAGTGAGGACTCGATTCATTCTGAATCAGCTGCAGCTTTCTGATTTGACTTTTTACAGAGACCTGTAAACACACCGTTACAGGAGTCGAGTCTATTGAAGATAAATGTTTTTCCAAATCTTGTTGAGACATAAATCCTCTAATCCTTGATATATTCTTCAGGTCATAGGAGGCTGATGTTGTAATTGTCTTGCTATGGCTGTTCAGGTTGAGGTCTGAATCCATAACTACACCTAGATTTCTGGCTTGGTTTGTGTTTTTTAACGTCAGTGATTGAAGCTGAGCGCTGACTTTCAATCGTTCGTCCTTAGTACCAAAAACAATTACTTCTTTATTTAATTGAAGAAAATTCTGTCACATCCAGTTGTTGATTTGTTCAATGCATTTACCCAGCCCTTGTATGGGATTATAGTCCCCCGGTGATATAGTTATATAGATTTGTGTGTCGTCTGCATAATTATGATAACACACTTTGTTGTTTTCCATAATCTGAGCAAATGGAAGCATGTAGATGTTGAACAGAAGAGGCCCCAGTATTGAACATTGGGGAACACCACATGTCACTTTAGTCAGCTCTGATGTGTAATTAGCTACAGACACAAAGTATTCTCGGTCCTTCAAGTAGGATTCAAACCAGTTGAGTGCTGTGCCAGAGAGGCCCACCCAGATTTTTTGTCTTTCTAGTCGTATGTCATGGTCGACCGTGTTGAATGCAGCACTGAGATCCAGTAATACTAAGACTGAAATTCTGCCATTGTCTGTTTCTATGTGAATGTCGTTGAAAATCTTAACAAGAGCAGTTTCAGTACTGTGGTGGTGTCGAAAGCCTGACTGGAAGACAACAAAACAGTTATTTACGGCCAAGAAGTTGTAAAAACATTTTTCAATTATTTTACTGGGAAGTTTGATATTGTCCTATAATTTTTCATTGTTTTGTGGAGTCTAAAGGACTTCTTTTGGAGTGGTCCAAAAATAGTCACTTACGTTCACTGGTTGCCAAAAAACAAGATGGCGATTGCCAAAATGTGGAACTTGAGGCTTCAAAATTGTAGTCCACAACCCAAACTTGTGATGTCACGACGACTATGTCCATTTCTTATATACAGTCTATGCTTGAGTCACAATAATGTCAGATATATATATAAATTAAATGTGGCGTCTTTCTCAGTGACACTGGTTGCAAATTGTCATTTGTGTTGATTGTCTTCTACTGTACTATGAAGTCCCATTTAACAGAAGTCAAAGGGTTTACTCAGCTCTCTTTTCTGTTTCCAAACGCATGTCAGTTTGCATGAGGTTTGCCGTTTGCATCACATCTGTTCTCTCAAGCTTGATGTATCCAGAGGGTAAGAAGATGAATGGGAGGAGGATGTCCATATGAAAATCTGTGGTTTTCAGAGACTGACAACCTCGCGGTTCACCGACAGTACATCCCTGTTATGAAACGTGTCTGTGCACACATGGGTGGTCGGGTGTGTATTGCTCTAAAGCTGTAAAACTTTTTTTTAAGACTAAGAGTGTGTGTTCTGTCCTGTGAGGATCTTTGTCCTCAACCTCTCTCTGACTGGCTGGAGTCGAGGGCTTGGGCTGCGGAGTGTCTGCTGCTGGCCCATTCATCACATCCTGCCTTTTAAAAATGTGCCATGTTTCCAGTGTTTCGGTGACATAATAGATAACGCTAGGCTTAGTGCCCTAGTTTGTGTTTAAAATATTGGTGCGACTTTTAAATCATCCACTTTTGTCTGTAAATAGCACTGAAACTGTAGGGGTGAGCTGCCATTTTGTTTGGTTGGTTTACATATCCTAGGGAGCAAGATTTAATAAATGTGTTTTTGTATAGGGTTAAACAGCATTTTTGGGGAGGCAGATTCTTTTGTTTGTTGTTTTGGCCTCGGTTCACCCCGAGTTATATTGCCTCAGTTTATTGTTAGTTTAATGCGCTGTTTAGTCATACATTATTTTCCATAAACTTGAATTCAGAGGTCTGACTTAGATTGTTGCACTCCAAACCCCTCGATGGGGGCTTTTTCCTCTGCCTAGTCTATACTATTCTTTGACCATCACCAAAAGTGGGGCAGAAACTGCAGTGTTTGTCCTTAAGGTGACCATGGAGGTGAATAAGTTCACGCAGCCTTAACCATTAATCCAATCTCTTCAAGACACGTGGCGTGACTGATTTAAAAAAAGGCCAATGTAAACCCCCTCAGAAGGTAGACACATATGTAACTTTTACTGTTCCTTCAATGTATCTACATCAGTATGACGTGTGAAAGTAACCATTTACAGGGTCTGTCCCCTGTGATGACAACAGCTTTAGTGACACTGAAATTGGCCATCTCTCTCTCCCTGTCACATTAAAACCACAGCAGCATCAGCGATTGCAACACAGAATGAGCTGTTGTAGTGTTTATCTGATCCCTGATCAGTGAAACCACTGAATGAATTATGTGGGTGAGGAAGCAGTGTGGAAAAGGGCCCCTGTAGGCCTCGAACCATATATGGACATGACCTCAATCATTTTTACATCATTGATTTATCCTACGATATACGGACATGACCGATCATTTTGACGCTTTCCACTTATTCAACGATATAGCGACATGAGCTTGATCCTTTTCACGTCATCGGCTTATAGTACGCTTTATGGACTCAACCTCAACAATTTTTACGTTATCCACTTGTCCAATGATATAGGGCCATGACCTCAATCATTTTTACATCAACATATGGTACGATATCTGGACATGACTTCACTCCTTTTATACGTCAATGAGTTATCGTACCGTTTATAGACATGACCTCATTTCTTTTTACGTCATCAACTTATTGTACCATATATGGACATGACCTCGATCATTTTTACGTCACTGATTTATCGTACGATACAGGGACATGAATTTATTCATTGCCTGTTATGTTTACATGCATGTTTGTTTGCAGTAGAATTTCACCAATATTTTAGCTAACACGATGCCAGAATAAAAAGCAACAACAACTTAAAGCGAATAAGAAAATTATGAGTTACCTCCAGCTAACAGTTAAGCTAACTTAAACAGCTTAGGCTAAACTAGCTAACTAGTTCTTCCTCTGGTGTTTTTGGCAGTTACCAAACAGCTTCAGGCAAATACCAAAGCCCTCTAGACTGGAGAAGGGCCTAGCTTGATTTGCATCTAGCATGGCCTAGATTATGCAATCAGATTGTTAATGTGGCTCAGACAAGAGAGAAAATGTGGCTAAACGTAAATATATCCCAGTTTTCCAATATGATACTTGAGATGACAAGTATAAATGGGGCTTTTGTATAGCATACACAAGAGGGAAGCTCAGAGTACCCTAAATTAGTTTTTTTAAGATACCATGTCATGGACCAAAGTGTTGGTCAAGGGGTAAAAGACGGACATCACCATCCTAAAATGTATTCCGTGCATACATAATTTTGTTACCAGCTGGACGATATCTAAAAAAAAACAAAGTAGTTTTAAAGTAAGCTCCTAAAAAGTGAGTAAACAGGTGTTTTGATTGACAGGAATAACACCTCACGTGGTGGGCAAAGACACAATTTATATATAGATTAAAAACCAGGGTATATTTTCTGGTTGATGTGGATTTGTAGACATAGAAGCATATCTGCTGTATGACACAGATGACTCCCCCCAAAATGCTGTCAATGTGGATTTCCTTTTAGTCCTCAGTAATATCACTTGTGCATCTGTAGCACAACATTCACTGTGGCCTCACTCATTCTGATTTAGTTTAAGCTGCAGTTTCATACATTCAGAAGTCATTTCTGACAGCAAACTTAATCAAATGTACTGCACTGCAGTATAGTCCAGTAATGGTTCTCCTCGCAACAGAATGCAACTAGGAGTTATAAAAGACAACAAGATTACAGAACAGTCTTGAAGCTGTTTACTGGTGTCATGTATAATAATGTGGATGTTTATGGGCTTCAGCGTGCTTTCACAAAAGCAGTTGGGTTCATTTGGTCCAGCCCAAACGTAAAATGATTCCTGTTCATACGGATGGCCCAATCATTTTGGCATTAAGCAGAATTGAATGCGTCTGATGGGTATATGTATGTTCTTTGGTGTCACAAGACAACAGATTCAAAAGCATTATTACAATTAAACTGGTGGAGACAGGATGAAAAGGAGTTTTCATGTATATCAATAATTCTAGGGTTATTACTGTGGGATCCCGCTCACATATTTTTTAATCGACTTAATGAAGTGACAAAGTACACACAGTCAGATTTAAGAACAACAGTTATAGTAGCTTTTGGCCTATTAATCAGGGAAATTAACCGTGCACATGTTATATTCATGGCCTTATACAGATTAATTCTCAAATTCTTTCCTGAAAAGATTTCGCAATTGGCAGATAGATTTATTGAGCTTTTAAAATCATGCTAACATCACATATCTGCTGCTGTAAAATCCTGTTGTTGGAAAGAGGAAGAAGAAGAAGAAGAAAAAATGATAACGAAGAGAGGACAGTAAAGAGGAGCAGGAAAGAAGACGCCAAAGGGGAGAGGATCACAGGAGAAGCTACGTTAAAGTATAGCAGAGGAGGAAACAGGAGTTGAATGTATATGTTCCTGGTGTAAATCCCACCAAATCCTCCATGTACCTTTGGAGACCTACAGCAGAGTCTTCTCATTGTTTCTTTCATCTTCTCTTTTCATCTTATTTCTCCTTTAATCTCTTCTTTTTATTACCTCTATACATGCCCCGGGTTTACTGCTTTATGTCTTTGTTGGCCCACTACCCAATGGGAATGGCAGTCATCTCCTAAGATATGGATGCTTTACACATTTTTCCTCAGAGCATAAACGGGACGATTGGAAAATTAGCATTTATTTAAATTGTTACAATGCCTAGAAATAATTGTTTCAAAATGCATTTTATTAGAATTCTATCATTCTCAAACATGACAGCTCATTAGAAAACAGTAATGCAACTATTCAGTCATCTGTGAGGTTTTGGGGATAGCTATAGGCTTAAAACTGTCTCTTAAATAATAAATACAATGACACCAAAGATTAACTCCAAGAGCTTGTATTCAGGTTTTATCCAAATCGAACCCAGTCACTTACGGTATCTTTCTCACTTCATCGGTATTCAAGGGTCCACTCATCCAATGTCAATTACTTACAAAAGCATCGTAACCAATAAATAAAAAGGCAACTATTCTTTGAGATCTTTCCAGCCTCTTCTGCCATTAAAGGGGAACATCTGTATTATTCAAGCTTGACCCATAGAACGCTGCAGCCGGCAGCCACAAACGGTTTGCAATGTATTAACTCAGCGAAACTCCTCGTCCACTAAAAGTGCTTGTTTTTGTTCCCCTCAATATTTGATCATTTAAAAAGTTAGTCACTTAGACACAAAAAAACATGGAAAACAGGATCCAGGTTTAAAAATACCAAAGTTACCCTTTAAATAGAATGGGACACAACCAAACTTTGATGCTCACACATTGACTGGAACATCTTAGTAACAAACACAAACAAGGAGACGTTACAAGCAACCGTGGTCGCTCATTTCGGGCTACTGATATGTTGTCTCACTTAAAAGTGCAAGATCTGAGATTGGGAGCATTTCGATTGCCTCTCAACGGTTCTCAACATGTTGACAGCTCATGGCTAACAGTGCTTTCTGTGCACGATCCGTCCCAGCTACTCGATCCGTTCTGCGCCTACCCAGTATGCCTTGCAAGAATACCTGCCCCTTAGTCTGCCTCGGATTGGCTACAGGCTGCTAAATACTAACGTTAGCCTAGCTTTGATGCTAATCTGCGCTTTTGACGAGACAGGCCCGGGTGGAGCGACTCAGCCACGGCAGCACACGTTGTTATTCCTGTAGTCAGAAGGGAGGCAACCAGGTCCGAACAATGGCAGTTTTTATTTTATTTACAATTTTCAAACAAATTTTCCATACATTTTTGTAAAATTGCCAATGTTCGAAATATACATAATTGATGTCTTGCTTAAAAATGATCAGAAGTAAGTTTATCGATGGAAAAGCATTAGAAAAAAAAAAGTTATCGTTGTTCGGTCCGGGTAGACTCTCTTCGAACTACTCGAACAAAAAACATTAGCTGCTTTGGCTGAGTCGCCCTTTCGCGGCCCATCTAGTTTGAAGCACTGGTTAACGCCATAGCTAGGCCAACATTAGCACTTTTAGCTGCAAGTAGCCAATCCGAGCCAGTGTAGGGGACAGGTTTTCTCGCAAAGGAATACTGAGTAGCCGCTCCCGCACATGTGCAGAACGAATTGAGCAGCTATGCATCGGGCACTGTCAAGTGCAAATCACGGTCTGAATCTTGAACTGAAAAGTAGTATTAGTAGATGTAGTAGTAGGTGTAGTGTAGAGAGTAGAAGTACTGTTGATAATGATAATGGGCGTCCCTATCAGCAAAGCTGTATCTGTGTTTGTCTCTCTTGCTCTGGTCACACACACTCTCCTCTGATTCCAGCTCCATCTGTGTCCCTAGCCTCCTTTCAGCCGGTGATGTAACAATGTTTATTATTCATAGCTGCTGAGATTATGGCCTTCATCAGTATTCCTCTCAGCACAAAAGGGAGGAAAAGAGAGAGAGAGAGAGCAAGGAAGACACATTTCATTTAGATTTCCACTTCTACCTCTGTGTTGTTGTTTTTATTCTCTGATTACCCTTCAATGCTGCCCGAGGTGCACTGGGCACTGAGCTGCCTACATGTGCGTTATACGTTCAACTTCCAACATCCTGGAAGCCTTTTTTTCTGGAGCTGACACAGAGAACTACAAAAAAACACAGCGGCATCGTTAATAGCAGTTTTTAAAAATTAAGGTCTCCTTTCCTATGAACTCTTCTGCTTCTTTTAGGCAACAAAACTACTTGGTATAGGTTTTGGAAAATAATGTGGTTTGGATTAAACTAAGTATGTTATGTTAAGAAATACTTGGTTAAGTGTAGGTACAAAAAAAAAGCTACTTTAAGGTTTACGATAAGGTTTTTGGGTTGTTAATAACATAGAAAGTAGTGTTATTTAAGTAGGGAATACCTAACAAATAACTACGGAAATGGTGTTACTCAAACCTCTGAAACCCAAGCAGTTTCAGGGCATTTTTCGCTCCTGTCACATTTTTCTCTCTGCAACCTTGACTTTCACTGCAGTATAAAATTCCTGCACCTCTATGGAAAAGGCACAACCATGGCTAGAAGTAGAGAGATCGCGACTGTCTGTCTCAGACGAATCAATCATGGCTTACTAGTCGTGCTGAGGAGCTCAGACTCTTTTTTTTAACAGAATCTATTTAAAGCAAAAGGTTTATTTGGGGCAAGATTTTAAATGAGACATTTACAATAAAATGTTTTTGATGAAATTTCACAATTTTAAGCTTAGTTTAGTTGGGTTTTTTTGACGGAAGCGTTCGTCACACATGATGTGTTCAAGGACCTTCAAAAAGATGAAAATCTGATGTTTTCATCTTTTAGATTTAGTTTTGGTGATTGTTTAAAGAAAGCATGCTTTTCTATCCCGCCAGCAGGTTTTGGGGTTCAAAGGGGTAGGTACGAAATATGTAACAAATAACTAAGGAAGTGGTTAAGTATGGAAGTTACGTAACAAATAAGTCATCGTTGACTTCTGGCTTCACATCGTCACAGCAGTTGCCTGTGTAAAAGTCCTGTGTTTGTCTGACCCACTCACCAGCATGACCACGTCCTTATGCTGACTATGCTTTGTACGAATTCTTCATCATGACTTAAACAATCATTGCGATGCTTGTGTTTTCACCATATATGGCCACTCTATCATTATCATCATGACTTTTCATAATGGCCACTCCGTTTTATTTATTTTTTGTCCATTTACTCTTGTTACTGCATACATTATATGACTATCTATGCTTATTATCTACAATGACTGTCAAAGATGAAACTCACTGAGGACAACGCCACACACAGACACACACACACTTGATTAGCAAAAGCTATTTTCAGAGCAACTGACAAGGCTGTGAAATGACAGGTGTTGCCACGGTAATTAAAACTGTCAGTCATTCTGTCTGTGTCTGTGTGACGCAGTGCAGTCTATAGTTCCACTTGTCAATCAAATGAACACTTGTCAGTTGCTGTCCACACCATCAAACTAATTGTGCTTGTTTTTTTACAGAGCACTCTCACTGTAAACAAATGTGACTTTGAGAAACTTTTATTTGTTCCCTTACATACACATTTTCGCACCGCGAATAAAAGGCATCAACCAATCGTTGGGGAGAATGTTTTAAGGTTGAAACAACACAAAGGTTCTATAGTCCAACACCAAGACAGCAAACTGTATTTCTTCTTTCAACCTTGATAAAGGCAGAGCAGATCAGATCAACTCTTTCACTTCTTACCTTTCGCAATAAAAGCCCTACAAATATCATATTCTCAGGCGAGTATTTTGCATTTTTGTGTTGTTTATTTGCCACACCCCCGGTGTGTAAAGGCCTCAATACAGCAGCCCAGTTATAACTCTAGATTTAGTCTCATCTCACTTAAGGTGGACTGACCTTAAAGGTGGACCTGCTATTCTCATTTTAGTGACAAGCTGCTCCTCCAACTATCGATTGTTCAACTAGTTGAGTATTTGACCACTAAAACCACTGTTTGGTACTGTGGGCTTGTATAGTTTTTCGCTACATTCATCAATTTATTGCTAACACACTTACCTTTAATTTGGTAAGCTAATGATCACTGATAAAGCAATCGTTTTCTGTTTGTCTGATAATTAATGCAGGAAGCGGGAGGCTTTTATTGTACAACCACAGGAAGCATTGAAAATACTAGCCAGGTTAGCGAACAAAAACTTGACTCATGACTCTATAGTGCTTCTCTTAAACCTGCAATAACTATTTATTTTGCTACTAGGGGGCAGCAGAAACGAGCTGTAAACAACACTCCGAGTGCAAGATTCACTAACTTTTACCTCTGTTTTTGGTCTCCACCACCTCAGCTGCTAAATGCTCCACTATGTTCCCAAGCCAGTCTTTATTTGCTGTTTGCTACTGAGCAGGTAGTGTACAGTGGCTTTACCTGAGCTTTTTCTCCTTAAACAGCTGCCTGCTGCAGCAGATAATAACGCTATGAGAGCGAACTAAAGTAGCATGCTATTGAAAATATCAAAATAAGGTTTGAAACATGGACAAAAGTAATTTAAAGTTATTCAGCACTATATGATTTAGCAGTTTGGCTGTCTGACAATATGGAGTGACACATTAACCCATACCCAATGTTTTTTTCTATCAATAATCTACTTAACATTTCAATTAAACTCAATAAGCAGAGGCCCGTTTCAAGAGGACTGAAGATGGCTGAGAACGTCCAAGTTTCTTAGCAACACACAGGAACACACTCGCATACAAATGGTCATATCCATACACACAGAGAGAAGCAAACACCATCTGCCCACTTCCTGCTGTTCGGGAAGTCTCGGCAGCGCCACAATGGCCCCACGAGGAGCCGGCTGAAGCCTTGATTGGCCCGTCGTTTTCCTCCTTGGAGACCGTCGCTATGCCAGGAGGAGGTGAATGAATGCTAATCATTTTCCCACAACAGCCAGTGTGCTCGCTGAATATAATATTTTACATTCAAAGTACATTAGTGATGAATTCTCCTTTAATGCAGCTTTAACATCTCACTCTGTCAAAGAAATCTTGTATCTGCTGCCAGTATTAACTCATAACTTTGAACAGAAGCGCTTAGCTTCAAGTGGAACGCCACATGTTTTTTTATACACATAATTACATGGATTCTTGTTGGCATATGATGTTAATACATGATTTTTCTGACAAAACACTAAAACAACCTTTTTCTGCTCCACAGGCAGTTTAATCATTCCGAAGGCATTAATATTCCATCAGCCACGGTCATACAAAGCTATACTACAATTATCTCTTTATCGGAGACACAGACATGCAATGGCACATGCATCGCATTTTTTAATGTTACAGGGTGTTAAATGATTAATGCCGTCTGTTTGTCTATAGGCTGCATGTACAGCGAGCAGCACTAATGAATAGTGACAAATCATCACTGATCTTGCTTGTACTTTGATATTTCTACCATGCCACACTCTTTTAATATTAATGAGTCTACGGTTTTCAATGGCAGACGAGCATCTTATTATAGAGTTTGCTTGTCTTCTTGATTGGAACTTCACATTGAATCCACTTTTTTTTCAAGTTATACCATGTACAGCGAGTTTAATAAATTATCTGTTGATTCTGGACCAAGTTGAGATTGGTGGCCATGATCAGTGTGTTATCTTTGCCCATTAGGACTGTGGAGACAAAATATTTGTAATGTTACTGAGGCAGAATCACAGATGCTTGATCGCTGCGAGTTGTGGGTTCAGACATAGTTTTCTTCCACATGTCGCTTGCCATTTTTGGTCGTTCACAAAAAAATGTAAAAGCTGTCGTGAAGTGTTCTGTATCTCACTGTACGAATGGCAGATTAACACCCTGTACAGTTGTAGTCTAAATGGTAGATGGGAGGAAGTCTGGGTTTTAGTCCATTTTTTTAAACATGAATTTGCATATTCATAATGTTAAAAAAGGGGTTGCTTTTTAAGTCTATATGACCTATGTTTTACACTTACTGAAATGCTTTAGTAATAAATCAATTGCAATTATGTCACATGAGGTGTAGCAAGCTATAAATAAGCTGTCCGATAGCAAAGCAAGTGGTTTAGATCATGTTACTGATGAACACCTTAAATATGCTAATCCGAGGTTAGCTCCTCTTCTTGCCATTTGTTTTATTGGCTTCATGATTCATGGCTTGTTACCAGACTCAATGCTGTCTGTTCTGTTAGTGCCAGTCATTCAAGACTAGCACTGGCACTAAGAGCTGGTATGGGGCAATATTGTCTCAGCCCCATTTTTATATTGATGATCTGTCCAAGCAATGGAAAGCCTGTAATACTGGGTGCATGTTTGGTCTACTCTAGTTAACCACATTATGTATGCAGATGATCTTGTGATTCTTAGTCCATGTAGTGCTGGTCTTCAGCAGCTCCTTACTATATGTACTGTCTATGGTGTGAAACACGATATCAAATACAGTGCCAGTAAGAGTGCTGTCTGGATCTGTAGAACCAAAGAAGACAAATGTCTAAAATCTCCAGACTTCAAATTGTCTGATAACAATCTTGGTGTCTGTGATAAGGTCAAATATCTTGGACATTTTAATACAGAACTGATGACCGATGATGATATTTATAGGCAATATCGTAGGATGTTTGCACAAGCAGACACTCTCTCACGCAAGTTTAGTATGTGTACAGATAGACAGAAGAGACCGAGATGGTGTAGCACAAGTGAAATGTTTGTGGCTGTAGGCATCAATACTTTCCAAAATGTTTTTAGGAATCTTATGTTTAAATGTATTTGCCGGCTTAATGACTCTGAAAATTAAATTATCTTGGTTTTATCAAACATAAGGTTTAGTACTACACGCGACTAATCCCAGCTGTGGAGACATTGGTATAGCTGTCTCTTTGAAAGCATTGTTAGTCCTATGAACTGTTATTGTGCGTTTGTATGTAATTTATTCTATGTAATGTCTAGTCTTATCTGGACCCAGAGTCTGAAATAAAAGTTTGTTTGATTGATTGATTTATATATTTTGCACCTGATGCATACAGGACTGGGTATCGGTACTCAAGACTTTTAAAGTATCATCTAAAATAACCCAGTACCAAGTAGTATCAGTCAAACAATACCAGCATCCTATTCTTTTTGATCTTAGCTTGCAGATCAGCCAATTGCCACAAGTGTTCTTCCATTTTATTTAACATGTGATTGCTCACTACATCAGCAGCTAAAACCGGGAATATGTATCTGCACATGGGAGCCTGCAGCTAGTCACCAGCCAATAGAGGCTAGCAGCCATCTTACAGGGCTAACAGCATGAAGAGCGGCAGCAGAACCGACAGTTCTTACAGTTTTGACCTGGAGGCAAACCAGACTATGCACTTCTACAACAACGCAGGCCCACCGCCATGGGTTAGGGGATTGACGTTGTCAGCGGTAACCGCTGTATAAGCGTTGTGCAATGCGCCGGCGATTAGGTAGTCAGTGGCTTGCTATGATAGATTTTAAAAAAGGATCCAACCAAAACAAAATCTAGCCAAGTATTGCCAAGTCTGTTCCAATAAAAGTCCAAATGTTGCTAGTAAGAAAGTTGCCAAGCCGGCAACACTGACAGCCCGTCCCTTCAGGCCCCAATCTTACGCCACTCCCCCAAAATGATCAATACAAACGTTAAGTGACGAGAAATTAAAAGCCATCCAAGCTCGTCTAATCATTACATTCCGAATGATGATTGGATGGGCGTATTACAGTCTGTGACAGCCACAGATACCAATTTTTTTTAGAGCATTTAAATCATTGATTGTTGTCAGGATGTAACAAAAATATAAAATATATGTTTTTGAAGAAGATTACCAACACTGCGTTTAAAAGATACTGGTATCATAACTTGTTAAACGATACCCAGCCCTGGATGCATACACCAGACCTGTACAAAGCAATCCATGATATTTTCCACAGTGAAACCTGTATTAAAGAGGCTTATATCTTTGACCTTTTTGTAATCTGAACTGTGGTATTGTGAATGAAAGCTGGTGTTTTGTCCACCCTTCTCTTTTTTACAATATTCTTGGCCTGCATTTCCAATACAACACCTCCTCATATGTCCTCATCTCTCTGACACAATGACAATATTTCTGAAACACATGGTGGTCAAACTCCAAACACACCTATTTATCTTATTAATGTAGAGTTTTGAGATAACCGGATTGTTTCTGTATACCTCTTTACTGTACTCCTAGCATTATGTGTAAAAACCATATATTCTCATCTATATTCTTATTCAGTGTCTTTTTTAATATGCTGTCGGCCATTGATAATTACTCATGTGACCTGCCAAATGCCAGAAGAAGATCATGCAAATGACCTCTAATGCCCTAGATAAGGTCTTCAGCATGCTATTCTCGGACAGAGTTACTACTCCAAATACGATCGAGGGGAAACCATGAAAGTGACACAGAAAAACCAACCTTAAACATTATCTAGCTTTACTTTTTTGCACTGAGAGATTTACAGTAACTTTCAGAGACAACTGGGGCAGCCCTGGATCGATCAAATCCAATAACCGGCAAGAAATGCTTTTTTCCATTGCGGCTGCTGGGCCCTGAACAGCAGCTTGGTTTGAATAATCTTGGGTAGACTATGCTGGCAGAGATGCAGGAAGATTGGACTGAAAGCTTTTCTTATGACTTCAAAAAAGCAGCTGATCATTGAATCATAATTCCATAAAGACAGGACAGTGGCTCACTGGACGTTTTTTTCACAGCCAACACGTCCAACAACACACTCACACATGATTGTTATTAGAAGTCATTAGTTGGGTGTCGGTCCCTGCTGACTTGCAGTGCTCCATTAAAGCTCCCACACTGAAACAGGAGATTAAGTTCTGGTTTATGGGCCACCTCACCTTGAACAGGGCTTACTTACTTGGCAGCCCTGACGAATGTTACCTCTGTTCTGCAGTGTAGGTGAGTGGAGGGGAACATTAATCTGTGCAGCACAAGAAACACAAAGGAAATGTAATTCCAAGCATATACAGTAGCAGCACACGCACCGTTTCCACGGTTTCAGTGAATGTGTTACAATATAATGTGCATTCACACAGAGCTTTGCACAGGTAAATCAACTATAGCACTTTGGCTTGATGTGATGTAATGTCAGCAGCAAGTCAGCACCGTCTTGTAGGCTGTGTGATTTTTACAAGAACGTGGAAAGCTCTGGTTTGTCTTTGCACCCTGACTGTACATCAGAAGTTTTCAAGCCATGAGTGTGGCATTTTGGCCATCGCCATTTTGTTTGTTTGGAGCAAAAAGTGACCATATTTGGACAAGAGGGTAGAGCTGGCTAAGCCATGTGCTGTTGGAAAAACAAACACGAAGTAACCAATTATCGCTAGCTCGCGAGCTTGGTTAGCATATTGCATCCGTAATTCACATTAACTATGCTAGTTTCGGCTATCAGAAACAACACCCTTGTTTGAAATGTGTCTTTTAGTACAATGTGATAAAGTTTACATGAAAGATATGATGAGCGCTGACACAAATATCTGTCAATTAGTGCTCTAAAGTTATATAAATAAAATAATAACCGAACTTCATTCTCCGAAAAAACTGTTGCACAGACTCCTTGGAAGGTCTGTTAGTACAAATAATTACCGACCAGAAAGCCATAGCATATTATTAATCCAATAATTGCATGAAAAATTATCCAAAAAGGGCATCAACACCACGGCAAACACCTCTCACTCAAAAGCATTGCCTTTTAAATATTTCATAGCTTTAAGCCTCAATATAATTACTACGGGTAAGTAATATACCAGTTCACCCATGGCACAGTTGACACATGAACGGGTGAATTTTGAGTAAAACTTTAGTTTTTTTGGAGCCAGAAGTGACCATAGGGTGGAGATGGCAAGGCCATGTACCATTAGCATAACAAGCACTAAGTTCACAGCTGATACTGGCGCTAGCTAGCGAGCTTGGTTAGCATGGTTAACTATGCTGATATTGGGCTTTTAAAATAAACACACTTGTTTGTAATGAGTCTTTTAGTACAATGTGCTAAGCTAACGAGCCAAATATGATGAGCGCTGACACCAACTTCACCAAATTCACCCACTGCACAGTCATGAACCGGTAAGTGAACTATAGAGACCAAAACCGTTTTTGTGCCAGGCTGAAAACATAATTATTTCTGATTTGTGTTTGGCCATTTTAACAATGGTCTATGGGGTGGCCATTCAAGGAACTGCTGTTTTTTGGCACTTCAGTGTTGGCTTTATTTGTCAGACCCGAAGGCTGTTGCATGCTTTACACACACACACACACACACACACACACACACACACACACACACACACACACACACACACACACACACACACACACACACACACACACACACACACACACTGTTGTGTCTAAACAAAGCTGGAAAATTGTGGTAACAGCTTGATAAGAATGAGATGACGAAGTGTTTGAGTTCATGTAAACGGCCATGGTTGGCAGGTTTTATTGAAATACAAACATTAGCAGAACAAATAGGCAACGTGTGGTGCTGCAGTAGAAAATACTGAAGGCTAACATACTAATGACAAATTAAGGCGGTAGCTGCTGTAGGTGATTGAAAAAAAAGGATGCTCTCTGCAGACAGATAGCACTCAACAACTCCATCTATAACACCCATGTTTATTCTGTTTCTACAAAAGTAAGAACCCGTCTGAGCTGTGGCGCAGACTAAATTAATCCTTTCAATCAAAACTTTTTCTTTTCATTAAACGTCACATAGGAAAGCTAAGAATAAAAATACAAATCCAGTTGTGCTCTGGCCCCCCGGTTCTCTGTGATCAGCTCTACTGTGTTTTAACGCAGCCAAATACACCATATAAGTTTTTACATTGCTGGATGTTCGTTTAAACATGTTGGTTTTACATGGTTTTTTTCTGTTTAAAGTCAGACAATTTGATACAAGGATCAAATTGTGACGTTGTCTGACAAAATCTACATGAATACAGGTAAACGTCAAGGGCCGTGTGATCGCTGTATGGGTATTAAAATGAGTGATTACAGAGAAACTCCATTGACACATTATAATCTGCCTTTAGCCTTGTTCAATAAGCACTCAAACATTCATAATGCTTTAAGAAATATAAAACTATTCAAAGCATTTTATAATGACTTATAAGGTAATTGCTGGTCACTCACATATATATATATATATATATATATATATATATATATACACACAATAGTATATTAGAATTCTTATAGTTGTGATACATTATCTTTTCTATTGCATTATAATAGTGTGTTATAATGTAATAAGAAGTTACTCTAAGGGGTCGTTTGCTTTAAGTAAAGTCAAAAGGAATTTTACGTATTCTGTGTTGTTTCATAGTTCAATGATTTTTATTTTTTATTTTACTACCTGAGATGCAAAAACACTTTCATTTTCACACAGCACTACATAGGATTGATAAGATGCTGTTTGCAAAGACTGCACACCAATACAACTTCACATGCGCAGCTTTGTCACTTTGTTTTTGTCACTTACAGGCGACTTTGACTTTTGGAAGTGAAGAGAGATGGGAGGAATGGTACACTGGGAGGATGAAGATAAAGGGAGGAAAAGGAAAGAAAGTATTGAAGAGCTGACAGACCTGCTCAAATGGGAGCCATATTTGATTCATGGTTACACAGAAAATAGACTTGAACGGTTTGATGAGAAATTTAAAAAGCACCACTCTCTTCGAACGATAGCTTTCAGTTTTTTAATGTTAACATTCTTTTTTATCTCCAACACCAATAACTGCGACCTTTGGAGATGTAGAAATAAGTATAAAATAGTATGATATATTTTATTTTTATAGCTTTAGCTGGAATAAAGTAGGCTGTTTTCATGCAGTGTTTGTAGCTATATACCTACGAAAATAAATGCACTGTACCGTACTACAAATGTAGTTTAGTCAACATCCTCATACAACGGGTCATATGATATCCTATGAAAAGTTTCTCCTCATTTTTCGTGCGATTTCGTAAGAAAGCCTGCAACACCTGTCAAATTCCACTCATTACCTGCTGTATGCAGGTCCTTTCAAAATAGACTTTCGTCTTCACAGAACCCTCAGCGACAAAACCACTTAGTTAGGTCTAGTTATAGATCATTGTTTGGGTTACAATAACTACGAAAGTGCCATTTCTGAAGTATGCAAGTAACATGACAAGTAAATCAACATGGACTTGTCGTTTCACACGGGGGAAAGATCGCTATTTGTTGGATTCATCCACGTCATCTCCCACCCGCCCCAGTGTGAGTTAGTCTTCATGCGTCCCCGTTCAAGATTACATGGATAAAGTACAAAACAAATTTGTTGCTCATCTACGAATTCCGCCACATCATTTTTCGTAGGTATTGCTACGAGAGTAGTTTTTTTGTTTATCTTGAAAAGACTGTATGCATGTAAAGAACAGAAATTGACACGTGTTGCTGGACTTTTGTAGGAAAACAAAACAAATTTGAACATCCATTTTCATCCTTCCCACGGTCGACGAATGCTTCCGCCAGAAAAAGCAGCCAAAATTAAGCTTAAAATTGTGATATTTCATCAAAAGATTTTCTACATGTGTCATTTAAAATCTTGCCCCAAATAAACCGTTTGCTTAAACCAAATCCTGTAAAAAACATTACATTTGGGCTCCTCAGCGCAACTAGGAGGCCATGATTGATTCATCTGAGACCAACAGTCACGTGAAAGAAATTCAGTGAATCTTTGCCTGAACACAGAGCATTGAGGAGAGAACAGGAGTGGCTGTAAGTAGAGGTTGTAAAGATGTAAATAGCTCAATATATAAAGCATGTGGAGCCTCCACTTTATTTCCAACATTGCGAACAATTGTGGACATTTGGAATAATATTGGATGTATAGATTCCATTGTATTACAATTTTTGTAGAATAAATTATAAAAAAAATGTAACTTGCATTATTTTATTTTGTATGATTTATAGCATGATAACTGTGTTATTTTGCATAAAAGCCATGTTTGATTTTCCTCTACTTTTAGCCAGGATTGTGCTGTTTCCATAGAGGTTCAGGACTTTTATATTGCAGTGAAAATCAAGCCCACAGAGGGTAAAATGTGACCGGAGCGAAAAACGCCCTGAAACGGCTTGGGGTTCAGAGGGTTGAAGTATTGCACTCTTAAAAGTAAGGATTTGAATAAATCAAACATACGAATAAATAGAATTGCAGACTGCAGGGAATGTAGTGAAAAATCAGAGTTGGTGACGCTACAACTTTTGGCAGGACTAACGCTGTTTAAACATAAGTGAAATTCATGATGCTAATTCGGGCAGACTAGTTGAAGGATCGTCTCTGCATCACTGTGATGCTGCTCTGTGTCACACAGCTCACCTAAACCCATCTCCCTCTCACCGTGAGAGGGTCACATCCAGACATCCAATCATCCTGCTTCCCGTTGGTTTAATTGATCAAAAACTCAGTAATTGGTATTGGACATGTTTTCATCCCTATTTGTATCTAGGTATAATTCAGTGTGCATTTTTGTATTCATGTATGCATGCATGCTGTTTATGTATGCCTTTGTGTTTGTGTGTGTGTGTGTGTGTGTGTGTGTGTGTGTGTGTGTGTGTGTGTGTGTGTGTGTGTGTGTGTGTGTGTGTGTGTGTGTGTGTGTGCACTTACATGTAGCGCAGGTGGGGGTTCTTGGAGAAAACACGAGCCTGGATGGTATGCAGGTTGCTCCTCGTAATGGTTCTGCAACAGACGCAGAGGAGAGAAAAATGTCAGCTCTATCACTCTGAATTATTGTCAGTTTAAAAGAGAAGAAGAAACAATCACCCGAGAAAGGAAAGACAACATTTGCTATCACAACAGTGCTTCAGATACTTAATTCTCGATGGCCAACTGACATGCTTGCTTTTTGAATTGAGAAACTGCTCTTTCATGTCACGATGCCAGAAGAATCAGTCAACTCAAAAATCAGTTGGGTGGGTGGATTCAAAAGTCTTGGCCAGACGGCAACCTCCGGGTCTGAAAGGTGTAGCCAAGAGAGAATGCCTTAAAACTTGCATTCTCTCTACTGACCAGCAGGGGGCGGCTCCTCTGGTTGCTTCCCAATCCAACGTTTTAGGCTGTATCCAGGTGGCAACCTCTGGTTCAGCTGAAAGAAACCAACGCAGAAGTGTCTAAAAACGTGCATTCTCTCTACTGACCAGCAGAGAGCGACTCCTTCGTTGGCAAAAAGAAGTCAGATTGTATAGAAGTCTATGAGAAAATGACCCTACTTCTCACTTGATTTATTACCTCAGTATATATTGTAAACATGAGTTTATGATCTCAATCTCTAGTTTCAAGTCTTCTTCAATACAGCATGATGTTCATTTAGTAAATTATGGTCCATTTAGAGTCAAACAGACCATAAAGCAGGGGATGCTTTAGGGCGGGGCTACCTTGTAATCGACAGGTTGCTACACCGGCGTTGTCCGGTCTGAACTTTAACCCTTTCACAGTGTGTTTTTAGTTCATGGAAGTAAATTGTAACATTTTGGTCACCAAAACAAATGTCATATGCACAAGCTTCACTTGTACGAATACCAGTCATTTATTTCCTCTCCACTTCCTCTCCACTTTTGCCGATGTTGTTCCTTTTTTGGGTAGTTCTGCAGTGAAGGCAGCCTTTGCCAAAGCTGAAATAGCAACTTTTTCCTGCTCGATCTTGAACAGCCAATAGGAGTTGTTGGGGCCATGTGCTTGACCATGTGCTCTGAGACAAAGGGATCTGGGGATCTTCCTATTTTGCGGAGCAATCTGCAGCCTGATCTGAGTTTGAGATAGGAGTATGCTCCAAGCAATGTTTAGATGCGAAAGCAATAAAACATTAACACTGCGATCTAATTGTCCGAGGGCCACAGGACCCCATGTGATTCAGTGTGCAAGTAAGGAGGCAAACACAACGTAGAGAACCCGAGGTAAACAGTTTTACATTCACTAGACGAATAGAGACGGTTTTTGTTTCGCTTCCTGAGAAAGAGAGAACTGGACAATTTTGAAAACGTGAAGAAACGGATTATTCAGAGAAAGAGGACAACTTCTCTCTCCCATCCAAGTCGATTTGTGCCGGTTACAAGGACGGAGAATTCCCTTAAAGAGCCAAAGAAAGTATCTCTGACACACAGAGTTTCATCACCACGCCGCACGGAGTCGCGTAGCCTGAGTGCCGCCGAGAACTCAGAAGGACCACATCTTCGATGACAAGGTCAACTCATAGTAAGGCGTAGAGAGTCTGGGCAGATTTAGGTCATTGTGTATATTATCTTGTTTGTGTTGCTTAAGTTACTGTGTCATTTTTTTAACGTGGTGTGTATGCTCAATAATCGCCGAGATTAACGACCGAGCTCGTTAATGTTGTGTAGAAACTACTGTGCATTTCATACTGCTGCAATCGCGTTGAGATGGGGGGGGTGGTATTTTTTTTTTGCTTTCTCTCTTCTTTTACTAACCCACACACACATATAGTGTGAAGCTAATGTAGCGCCGGGTGAGCTAACTACTTCAGACACGTGTAGATAACGAGATCTCTATTGTCTATCGCCATGTTCGAGTCCCGCGCCATTTTGTAGTCTCGCGAGCATGGTCACGTATAAACTCCAATTTGATAGTTCGGTCTATCTTCAAAGTGCAGTTCCACGTGATGTAGCTACTTTTAGATTACATCACACGTTGTCTGAGCTGTTTCCCCCCCCCCACACACACACAATCTCCCTCTTACCACAGCTTGTTGATTTTAGATAGTGTGCTCATAAATGTATAGCTTTGCTGTTAGTTTAGATATTAGTTGACTAGATCATTATTATCGGAACTTAATAAACTCTGTTGTACTTTAAAGAGCAGCTGTCTGTGATTACTTTGTGCATGTATTGTGATAATAGCTGGATATGTGGCCTGTTACTCAAACTTAAACCTTCACTTTCACTCTGAATGTGTAATAGTACTTTGACTGTTGACATTGTGAGTGAAGACTAATTATGCAACTTAGTTTATAGTTTGGTTATTGGTCCCTGTTCGCAGGGTGGTTCCCCGTTATTATTAATAATTATTAATAATCTTACTGACATTAATAATTCCATTGATGTCAATAATTTAGTTTTTCATTCATGCTGATAACTCAAAACCCGCTCCTTTTCGTTCCCAACGGAGCGATTGGCCAAAGTCTCCGGTCACGGGCTAGATTTTCTAAGAGGAGGTGCAGGAATCTCTCAGACCTCTTGAATTATATTATACTGAAAGGTTATTATGGAATTTTTGCTCAATGATGTCAAAATAAACTAGCCTACCCCTGCTTTAAATGATCATCTTTGAAAAGGAACTGATTATACACATACCAGTCATGGTTAGTACTCGTACACAATGGTCTCTTCAGTGGCCCTGGAGCATGTCTGTATTATTAAAACATGTGTGTCCGTCCCCCCCCCCCCCCCCCCTTGACTTGAATGGGGAACGGCACCTGAGTTACAAACTGGGGGTGTGGATTTAAGAAGATATGAGCATATACCATGCAGGGAGGATCCTATGGAAAAAATTGCATCATGGGAAATCCAGGATCCAGTGTTTTTTTTGCCTACCTATTATGTACTACGTTACACGTGTATCCCTTTAAAATCCATCGCTGAGTCAAACTCCAAAAAGACATGACATTAGCTATCAAAAGTGTTTACTATATTAAATCTTAACCCTATGAAATCAAATTCAATTCAAATCTACTGCCTCTGAATCTCATTACAGCCGGATGTAGCTGAAGGACACGTGGTCCTCTTCTCCTGCAGAGTTGTGTTCAAAAGAGATCGGCAGATGAGGTTAAACGGGTTTGATGGACAATAGAGGAAATAGATCCGTACCCATATCTGCCATACAACCGTTCAATTTAATATTAGAGTTTTTAATTTGTTCTGTGTTTTCTATTCACCAGAGGCCTCTACTACGAAGCAGGATGTGGTATTAGTTATTTAACTTTAGGCTTAACTCTGGGAATAAACTCTCCTAACTAACTCTCCTCAGAAGGAGGTTCACTTCTGACTGGGGTAGATCGCCATGGTAACTTGTGCTGAACACCTAATGTCATCGAATATACATACATACATACATACATACATACATACATACATACATACATACATACATACATACATACATACATACATACATACATACATACATACATACATACATACATACATACATACATACATACATACATACATAGATCTGACTATAATTACATGTGTGTATCATATTAATGTAATGTGTTGTAGATGTATTCTTATGGCGTATATGACAATACTTTAGCTCATTCAGCTGCAACCCAGGCGGAGTGAAAAGGACTTGGGGAAAAAAATATATATAATAAGGATTCTGTATATATTCTCATCATATATTCATATCAAATATTCACTTATGTGTGTCAGCTTCTTGAGCCGTGTGTTGCAGTTTGACGCGTCTGAGTCGTGTCTTACCGTCCCAGACTGAATGCAGTGTTACTCTGCTCCGGTTACTTTGTTGTACGCTGTGGGTGATTATAAATTATGGAAGGAAACCTTCTTATCGCATTGAATTATGTTTTTTATATTTATTCTTTTTTTGCGCCACAGTCCATTCCACACCGCCAGAGTTGCAGCTGAAGGAATGAGGCTAAAAGATTGTCACACGCGCCAAAATAATACATCCAAGCAACACATTAACTAAACAAAATACACACATGCAATTACAGTCAGATCTATTGTGCTCTGTATGAGGCAGTGATTTTGGAAATCTGTTCATTTACACACTCACACAGCCATCCTTCCTGCATTTGGGAGGTTAAACTGTGTTACTTTCAGCCTGAATTATGTGTTTAACTTCCTCGTATTTGTCTAATATTAAAATGTCAGTGCTTGTTTGTAAAATGTGCCGCTCTAATGACAGCAAACGTATCCATTATTGTGATTAGTCAGATACGGCAAACAACGGCTCTATATGTGAACAAGCTCATAACCAGATTGAGAAACCCTGGGTGGATTTTGCAGCTTCGAAGGGCCGTTTAGCGGGATCACGATTGTTAGGATTCGTTAAACCAGATAACCGAAAGATACTCTGGGTATGTTGAACTCGCTTTCTAATACAAGCCCCTGATCTTCACTTTATTTGTTCGCTGTATACAATCAAAACCAAATCACTGGGCTCCATTTTTAAGCATGTTGAGAGCGAAGACTCGAGTGAGTCTGACCGTCAGCCAACTGTTGGCAATTAGCGCACTCTGTATCTCCCACAATAGCTCCTTTGGATATGAAAGTAAAAACTGAGCAGCAGAGGAACCTGCAGCTCAGTTTTAATCAGCTAGTTGTAAGTGGGAGAGGAGCCAGTGTCTGCGCCCAGCTGGAGCATTGGAGCCATTCCATCCAGAGAAGTGGATGTGCTACATCACTCCTTCTCAGAGTCAGTGCGACTCACGTCCTTCTGTTTCTTCTACTTTCTCTTCTTCTACTCTATGGCTGTTTTTAGCCATCACTGGATCTTAGTCAATGGAACACATTCAACAAAAACTATGCTCCGAGTTCATTTAAGTTGTTCCGATCCCGATACTAGTATCGGAAATTCTCAGATACAGCCATAGACTGTATATAAGAGGTGACGTCACCCATTGGTTTGTGGACTGCCGTTTTGAATCCTTGAGTTTCGCCGTCTTGGATTACGGCCGTCGCCCCGTTGGTTTTTATGCAGCCAATGAACAGAAGTTATCATTTGGAATGCAGAGGAGTGACGTAGAGACGCCATATATGGATTTGGTAGCGGCAGATACCTGTCAATCACAGTAAGCCCGTCCGAAATCATACTCTGCTTTATGGTCTATTTGACTCTAATTGGACCATAATTTACTAAATGAACATCATGCTGTATCGAAGAAGACTGCAATTGAACCTTACCAAAGCCTGTGATCGGCCGATTTGCGCATTTCTCACAGATTTGAACCCGGAATAGTGTGGGCAGTGTAGTGATACGTTCTTTGAGTTGTTTGACAGAATTTTAAGCCAATAAAATAATCGAAAACCGTGGTCCGCCCCCATGGGTCAAACCCATTGGCCAAAACTGAAATTATTACTCCTTCGTCATAGAAGCTCGTAGAGACTCAGTTCGAAGAACAAAGGACAGAGAGCTGCTGCAAATGGAGGAAATGATTAAAAAATGTTTGGGGCGATTTTCTTCCAGAAAAACATCTAAAAGGTACGAAGCGTTTCAATTATCATGATCATGGGCAGAGTGATGATCTACGGGAGAATAATTGTAACTTTCTAATGGTTCGAAGTAGAATAATTCGGAAGCTATGGTTCGATTCAGTGTGTTGTCCTCGTGCTCTTGGATATGCAGTGTGTGTGTGTGAAAGTGCCATAGGTCGCGCCTGGAATCGGTAACGGTGAACATTGCTCGCCTTCTCCTTGCGAAAAATAGGTGAAATTGTGGTAGTATCTTGAAGTACTTTGTCTATATATATATATGTTTTTGAGTGATTAAAATAGGTTACATGGTCCATTTTATCAGAATTTCTTTATCATGTAGGTTTTTGAAATATTTTAAAATATCATTACATTCGTTCTCAGAAGTGATTTGTACTACATGTGTACACTGTGTACACCCCCTCTAGCCCCCTCCTTTAGGTATATTGGTTAATTATTAAGGGACTTATCATCCTGTTTTGTTTTATTTGTTGTTTAGTTGGTAATGTTTGTCCTCGTGTTACCCCTTTGTCTCAAAAATGACCTGATCGGCCATTGTAACTGTTCATATTTGTCTTTAGTTTCTTGTCTTCATTACGTCAATTTAGTCAGTTTTGGGGAAAATAAAGCCTTGTTTTAGGAAGGGATCGTTTTTTAGTCAGGATGGCCACCAGCAAGTGTTTCATTGTACATATAGACATGTGACTGTTGTCAAGTATCAAGATAGGAAAAAAAAAGTTACCGAGTGACTTTTCATCTAGCCCCATCAGCAGCTGAACATTTCACTTTTTCTAAGGCCAAATCTGCAGAACAAATGACATTCCCATCTGCCTCAGCTGCTATTTGTGTTGAGTGCTTATTAGCACATGTTAGCATGTCAATATGCTAAAGCAAGATGGCAAAAATGTTGCATTGTCACTGTGAGCCACCTTAGCATTAGCATTTAGCTCAAAGTTCCACTGTGTCTAGGTACAGCCTTGTTTTTGTTCATGAGTTGCATCAGGTCTGTACGTTGATCATAACCACTGATGCCGTCTGCAATGTTTAAATGGAAAATAAGAAAAGAAAATGGTTGAACAATAATTGATATGCACCAAATTGCAACTCCATTGATTGACTGACATCTTGCAGTTTCTGATTTCCATTTTTCCCATCATGTCAGGCTGCCATCGTCATCACAGTGATGAGCACTTTAATGGAGAAAAGTGGATTTCCCTTTTTTCTCTCTCCCTTTTTCTTCAGCAGAATCACACTAAAGGATCTTTACCTGCCGCTTATTATAATCATCTCTTCTGGGTGAAATGACACTGATGACTGACATGTATATTAATGAAACTCCTGACTGAACATTTAGCTACATTTTTAAACTGAATGATCAAAAGTGTTGACACAAAATGACACCATTCCTGTTGAATCGTTTACAGCCCCTGCACTTCGTGATTGAAGTAGTTTTAATGTATGGCACGGTGCACATGGCGATTGAATCCACCAAGTTACTTTGAAGTGCATCCTCTTCGGAAGCACAATGTTAACAAGCCAATGTTAACAAGCTCTTAACATGCGCACTCGTTCTTAAGTGCTACTTTGGAAAACATATGTTCAAAAAAGGCTCTTAACTTCTACGATTAATAGTGATCTGGAAACGGTGCCCTAGTCCTCAAAACACCTTGTTTGACTGATGACAGCAGCTCCCTTTTAACCCTGCTGAGTGGTGATTGTCTTGTTTGATTGCAAAAACTTGGCTGTGATACAAGTTCAAGAAAAAAAGAAAAACTTGATTCAATCAAACCACTTTTTTTTTTACAATATCTCCATTAATTATGTGGCCATTTAAATTAATTTCACATCAGACCTTCAGTACTGTAGAGGCATTTTACTTACCAGTGTTGCTGGTTAGCTAGGTAACTAGCTTTAGTTCGCTAGGTAACTAGCTTGTCCTTCTCCAGAGCGACAGGGAGTGAGGTTAGCTAGCCAGCTTGCTAATTACACAATACTTTAATGCTACTGGTTCCAGAAAATCAGCCAGACAGCGGGCTGATGGCCAGTGGCAGCGCTGGGTCCAACGGTTTCTGCCTCACTCCCTGTCGCTCTTATACGTAAGTTAGCCCGCTACAGCGGTTGCAATGACAGCGGTACACATAAAAGTGGCCACCACACTGACCATCTAGAATCAGAATCGTTTATTGCCAAGGAAGTTTGCACCAACAAGGAATTTGACGTGGCGGGTGGTGCATAACATTTAACAATAAACAAAGTTTTTGAAATTTACAATAAAATATAATATATAAAATAAAGTACGCAACAAAACAAAACAAGAAAGTGAAATGTTAAAAGTGTCGGGTGTGTTTATATAGATGTGAAGTTTAAATAGATGTGCAGGGGAGTGGCCAGAAGGAATTGTCCTGGGGTTGACAGAGTCAGTGGGGGACCCGGGCTCTGTTAATGAGCCCGACTGCAGACAGGAAGAAGCTGTTCATATGGTGTGAGGTCTTGGTCCTGATGGACCTCAGCCTCCTGCCAGATGGAAGGGGCATGAACAGTTTGTGTCCAGGGTGAGAGGGGTCGGCTACAATCTTCCTAGCTCGCTTCAGGGTCCTTGAAGCGAACAAGTCCTGGAGGGATGGCAGATTGCAGCCAACCACCCTCTCAGCAGAGCGAATGATGCGCTGCAGCCGGCCCTTGTCCTTGGCTGTGGCTGCAGCGTACCAGACCGTGATGGAGGAGCAGAGGATGGACTCGATGATGGCTGTGTAGAAGTGCACCATCATCGTCTTAGGCAGGTTGAATTTCTTCAGCTGCCTCAGGAAGTACATCCTCTGCTGAGCCTTCCTGGTGATGGAGCTGATGTTCAGCTCCCACTTGAGGTCCTGGGATATTATGGAGCCCAGGAAGCGGAAGGACTCCACAGAGTCGACGGAGGAGTCACACACAGTGATAGAGGCAGGTGGGGCTGCGTTCTTCCTGAAATCCACAACCATCTCCACTGTCTTTAGAGCATTGAGCTCTAGGTTGTTCAGGCCGCACCAGGTCACCAGATGGTCAATCTCCCACCTGTAGGCAGACTCATCTCCGCCAGAGATGAGTCCAATGAGGGTGGTGTCATCTGCAAACTTAAGGAGCTTGACGGTGACTGGAGGTGCAGCTGTTGGTACACATGGAGAAGAGCAGAGGGGAAAGAACGCAGCCTTGGGGGGAACCGGTGCTGATGGTCCGGGAGGCTGAGACGTGCTTTTCCAGCTTGACGTGCTGCTTCCAGGAAGTCTGTGATCCACTTGCAGGTGGAGTCGGGCAGGTGTAGCTGGGAGAGCTTGCTATGCAGCAGAGACGGGATGATAGTGTTGAAATCAGAGCTGAAGTCCACAAACAGGATCCTGGCGTAGGTTCCTGGGGAGTCCAGATTCTGTAGGATGAGGTGAAGGGCCATGTTGACTGCGTCGTCTACAGACCTGTTGGCTCTGTAGGTGAACTGCAGGGGGTACAGGAGTGGGTCGGTGAGGGTTTTAAGGTGGGACAGGACAAGGCGCTCAACAGACTTCATGACCACAGAGGTCAGGGCGACGGGCCTGTAGTCATGAAGTCCCGTGATCCTAGGTTTTTTGGGGACAGGGATGATGGTGGAGACCTTGAAGCAGGCTGGTGCGTGGCATGTCTCCAGGGAGGTGTTGAAGATGTCTGTAAACACCGGACACAGCTGATCAGCACAATGCTTCAGGGTGGAGGGGGAGACAGAGTCTGGGCCGGCTGCTTTGCAGGGCTTCTGTTTTTTAAAAAGCCTGTTGATGTCTCTCTCCAGAATAGAGAGAGTCGTCACAGGGGAGGGGGGTGGGGGGGCGCTGGGATGGGTGGTTCAGAGTCATGAGCCCCTGCTGAGCTGGGGGAGGGGGGGCTGGTGGTCTGGGGCTGGTTGATGGGGCTGTGGCTGTGGGGGATGGAGTGTCCCATTGTTTTTCGAATCTGCAGTAGAAGTCGTTCAGCTCGTCTGCCAGGCATTGGTCGTTCATGGAGTGGGGGGTTTTAGGCTTGTAATTGATGATCTGTCTGAGGCCTCTCCAGACAGAAGCAGAGTCACTTGCTGAGAGCTGGTGTTGCAGTTTCTCAGAGTACTGTCGTTTAGCGTCTCTCACCGCCTTACTAAACCTGTATTTTGCCTCTTTGTACAAGTCCTTGTCCCCACTCCTAAATGCCTGATCCTTGTGCAGTCTTAGCTGTCTGAGTTCCGCTGTGAACCAGGGTTTGTCATTGTTGTAACTCACCCTGGTGCTTGATGGAACACAGCTGTCCTCACAGAAGCTGATATATGAAGTTACAGCCTCTGTGTACTCATCCAGACTGTTGGTAGCAGTCCTGAAGACATCCCAGTCTGTACAGTCCAAACACGCCCGAAGATCCTCTAGAGCCTCACTGGTCCACTTCTTGAATGTCCTTACCACAGGTTTACAGAGCTTGAGTTTCTGCCTGTAAGCCGGAATCAGATGGACCATGACGTGGTCAGAGAGTCCCAGTGCAGCACGAGGGACGGCGTGATAGGCCCCGCTGATTGTGGTGTAACAGTAGTCCAGAATGTTCTCCTCTCTGGTTGAGCATTTAATAAACTGTCTGTATTTGGGGAGTTCATGACTGAGGTTTCCTTTGTTGAAGTCACCAAGGACAATAACTAAAGAGTCCGGGTTGGTCCGCCTCACACACCTTATCTGATCGGCGAGTGTCCTCTGTGCTTCCTGCACGTTGCCCTGTGGCGGCATGTAAACACCGACCGGGGGGAGTAAAAGGGTTTACAGTTTATGATAAAAGATTCCAGATCTGGAGAAAAGTGCTGTAGAATCACTCACATCGTTGCACCAGCCACTGTTGGAGTAGAAACATATTCCTCCACCCTTCGATTTGCCGGAGGGCTCCGTGTCGCGGTCCGCTCTGAACAGCTGGAAGCCAGCCAGCTGGAATGCAGAGTCCGGTATCGATCCACAGAGCCAGGTCTCAGTGAAGCACAAAACGGAGGATGAAGAAAAGTCTCTGTCTCTCCCCACCAGTAGCTGAAGTTCGTCCAGTTTGTTGCACAGTGAGTGGATGTTTGAGAGAAATATGCCCGGCAGCGGTGTGCGAAATCCACGTGAGCGGAGACGCACGAGCGCGCCGGCCCGTTTCCCTCTCCTACGGCGCCTCACTGCATGAGCTAAGGTGAGCGCACCTTGGACGATAATGTCCAGTAATTCCACTGAAGTTAAAAGAAAAGTTGGAAGTAAGTCCGCTGGAGTTGTTCCCCTGATGTTTATGAGCTGCTCTCTGGTGAAAGAGCTCCGGGTATTGCAGCAGAAAACCGTATTTAAAACAAAAACAACACAAAACAATGAGCACCAACACACCGAGGCAGCCGTCCGTGGCGCCATCTTAAATTTCACTAGCCACATTGATTTGAAAAAGGGAATGTCCCTTCTAGTCCTATTCTATTTCTATCAGTATTCAATTTCAATGCTATACTATTTAGAACGCTTATACTAGACCATCTCATCATTCAAGACTAAATTCTCAAAGTATGAACATCTGTGCCATAACAGCAAGAAGTCTGGGCAGCGTATTAAAATATTTCTTGAGCATATACAAAGAGATACAGATGTTTTTCTTAAAACGTATTTCAAAGCATTTGCTCATCAATGGTTCACCCACGCAGGACATGTTTCATGATCTTTTTTCCTAATTTCTAATTTTCTATTCCTTAAACACACTTTTTTTCCAAGAGTCGGGTTTTTGTTAGCTTATAATGAGCACTTCATAACTACATAGAGAGCAAGTCCTTTTCACAGAGTCCGCCATGTTGCACTGCCATGTTTCTAGAGTAGCCCAAAACGGACAAACATTACCACGGTCTTACACTCGGCAGCTCACGTCGCAGCAGTTCTCTAAAGGGAGGGGTGAGCGGAAGGGTATTTGGTCGGTTGCAATCTGCAATCTCATCACTAGATGCCACCATATCATACACAATGTCCATTTAAAACATGAAAAATGCGTTGCTGTTGTATTTTTGTATGCTTCGTGTTGTAAAAGTAAATTACTGAAAATCAGTTGAAAATAATGATAAATAATATTCCTAGACTGCATGTTATAATAGCAGGCTGGCACTAGAACTTACCTGGCTGTTATGTATCGAATATAATGTAGTGCATATATTTCTATATTTTCATGCTTCACTGCATATACAGTAGATACTTAGAACTCTTTAAAACATTCTTGTCATTTGTCTTATCGGTACTAAGCATCAGTTTTTCACAAATGTGTTCCAGGCATTAGTCTGATAAATAGGAATATTCCCGGGCTAGCAAGGCATCTTATCTGCGATATGGATTAGAAACATTCTAACGCTGCATGAACAAACAGACACATAGAAGGGTGTGTATCTACTTACAGCTTCTGTAAGCCGGTGTAGAGCTCCATGTCCACATCCCTCAAGGTCTGCAGACCAGTCCAGTTCTCAATGTGTCTGAAACGTAGGACAAGATGAGACATATTAGTAGATTATAGACTATGGATTCATCTTCCAATTCTTAAATTGAATACATTTAGGAAAACTTAAAAAAACTTTTTTTTAGAGAGAAGCAGACAAAAAGGTTTACAATATGCGTTTGAAGGATATATCCAGCAGTGAAAACGGTTTAAAAAGATACAAATAGATAGCTAAAGCTCACAGATCAAAGAGTAAAAATGATCCACCACAGTTCAAGACAGAAGACAAAGAAATTGAGGAACAACAGTGTTTCTTTAAAGCCAAGCAGGTCTTTATTCATAGTTAACAAACCTTTTGAACCCTAGGCCTATTTTTAGGCCTCTGCTCGAAAATTGTAACCCATACTAAAAAGACTGTAATTCTGTAACTACAAGGTCTATTTTAATAATTTTGATGGCTTAATAACACTACGAATTGTGAGATTTGTTGAGATGAGTAAATAGTGTATATGTTACTGGTTAATAGTAGCTGAAGACAGAACACAGCAAACAGGGAAAATTCCCAGGTTCGCCTGAAGAAAAAGCACTTTAATTTATTAAATGAGGCTCTGGTTAGCCTAAAAACATTCCCAATTCATAGCAAAAACCGTGCAGGTGCCTCACAAAAAGATTTGGTGTAAATAAAGTGAAGCAAAGTTTATGTATGAACAAACACGCCAAATTCTCATTTTGGAACCAGGAGTTGCAGCTGTTCCATTGTACTTTTATATACTATATAACTATATATTTCACTATATTTCACTTTGGTTATCACTCATATTGTACAATCTATCATAACAGAGCTGTTTGGCATCATTTTGAGCCATTTTGACCTCTGGGGGTCATCATATCTCTCCTCCATGCAATTTCCTCGTCTCTGTCTGTGTGTATGGAGCGCTTGATAAGCCTATGGTGGGCGGATTTTAGCATGTAACCCTTTGTTCGAACTGGGTGGTTATTTTGAGCACACCAGTATGTTCCATGAAGTGATTGACAGAATTTTCAGCCACTAAAAATCCAAAACCGTACCGCCCAAGCCCCAAGATGATTCGTCGGCCAGCATAATCTCCACCATTTTGTCTCAGATGAACGGAAAATCGCCATTTTAGCTTTCAGACACTCACAGCTAAGGAACACATTTCTCATTTGGATAACTTTCGGTTTTCTCCGTTTTCGCCCTGAAAACCATCTCAAGGTATGATGCGGTTCTAATGTCGGCAGTGTTGGCGTTGTGCTTTGTGTGGCTTCTTGGATGTAACTTTTGGAGGATGCAATGGCCCCATTTCGGAAGCATTTTCTGAGTACTTAGATCGCCGGTGGCTGCGTAAAATACATGATATTGTGGCGGATCTTCTTAGTTAGTTAGTATAATAGTTTATAATGGTGTTTGCAGTGTGTAAAATGGTTTACATGATTAAGTTGCTGAGACTTTTTCGTAAAAAAAAAAAAAAAATTATAATTAATGAAGCTAGCGTAAATTCATGCAGGACACGGAAGTTATACGCCCCAGCTGTAACCAGCTGTCAGCCAGCCGATTGAATCATAGCTTCCGATCGGCCACGCACCAATCACAGCCCACTCTCACTTCACGGAGGTTTATTTAAATATGGCTTCCTTCTCACTGATTCATTCTACATCTACGCTGCTACAGACCACACTGCTGGCGAAGCTTCGCCTCCTCCACCCCAGCCTCCACCTCTTTGTTAGTTCATCTTCTGGCAAATGTTTGAAATGTATTTAAAAAATGTACCTCTGTCCTGTAAACCCAGGGGGGTTATTGCTCATGCTCCCGGTCTTAGCTCAGTAGCTGCTGGTAATCCGGGGAGCATTCAAAGAGCGGAGCCATTATCGCCAAGTTTAACTGTATTCCATTTGTTGCAATAAATGGTTAAAATCTATAACAAGAGTGTTCCTGACTGAAATTGCTTTTTTTAATTTCTTTAAGAAATTTGATTTCTACGACACTCTTCGATTAAATGTCTCGCTCTGAAACCCAAATGGGGCTCGCTCGGGTCCAATAGGTTGACAAAAAACGACAATACTATGCTATGATTGGTCAGTATGCGTTTGAGGATTGGGACTCAGCAAAGGGTCAATCACTAGCCGTCCGTTAGATGTTAAAACATGTTATCAAAGGTTATGTGTACATCTAAAAAAGTGGTGTACATTATGTAAATAATTAACCGTTTCACACTATCATTTTAAACATTTAAAAGAAATAGAATAAATATAACTCAGGAGTGCTTTGTCACTTAAAGGACAATAGCACTGGTCCCCCTTTAAAGGGCAGCCCACCTTAAGTGCGACTGAGTTGCTAACATCCGGGGTGAACGCCCTTTACTTAAATCATCTGCTTGCTGGCAAGCGAGACACGGTACCTTAGCTTGGGTCTCCTCATGGGTCTTGAGGCACAGACAAATAAACTGTACACACACTGTACTTCAACATCCACAGCGATTACGTTACGGCTGACTTTTTACTCTTTATCACACACACAACCTCTCTCTCTCTCTCTCGACCGGATACTCGCGAACGTTACGCTGAGCTTGCACCCAACACCGATACTGTCATCGGCTAGGGTGCCGCTCTAATTCAGAGTACACACAATTGTTCAGTAAACTGTTTTTTAAGTGTTTATGTAGACATAGTCTGAACTGGCTGGCTGCTGTGGTTTGTTGGCGGTGAAAGTTTTTGCAGCATGGCCTTGTGAGAGCCCCCGCAGCAGAAACAGGATAGTGGCCCATTTTGGATCCGGCAGTGAATGGCAGCAAATCAAAACACGCAAACCACATCACACTGAACATCTGTTTACCCAAGAGATCTTCTCCTGGCCCTGACCGTGTGTGTGTGTGTTTGTGTGTGTGTGTGTACACTGCTACACTCCTCTTTGTGTGTTTGGTTACAAAGGTATTCATGGAAAGATCAGTTAGAGGTGCTGTTTGTCCATCTGTCTTCCTGGAATTGATTCAACACCAAAACACCTTTGCATATTTACTCGCTCTTGCGCTTGCTCTTGCTCTCTCTGACAGTCATTGCTTGTCTGTGGCCATGGTTACACATGTCTTTTCAATGAAACATTTGTCATTCAATCATACCAGGATCAGGCGGCAACCCTCCGGTTCTGCCGAGGGAAGGCAATGTGGAAGTGTCTTAAAACTTGCATTCTCTCTACTGACCAGCAGAGGGCAACTCCTCTGGTTGCAAAAAGAAGTATGTCTAGTCTATGAGATAATGACCCTACTTCTCACTTGATTTCAACATTGTAAACATGAGTTTATGGTCTCAATCTCTAGTTTCAAGTCTTCTTCAATACAGCATGATGTTCATTTAGTAAATTATGGTCCATTTAGAGTCAAACAGACCATAAAGATGAATGTGCTTTAGGATGGGGCTACTGTGATTGACAGGTCGCTGCGGCTACCAGAACCGTATACGGCGTCTCTACGTCACTCCCTAGCATTCCAAATGGTAACTTCTGTTCATTGGCTGCATAAACACACATTCCTATTCCACAATGACAACTATCAGAATTTCATGAATTTGGTCTGATAACATTAAGTCTAGAAGAGCCATGCCATTGAATTATTTTATCCTCATTAAAGTTAGCATGGGGCTAACAGGAAGTTAGCCAGTGTAAGTCTCTGCTGTGCTTGCTCTTAACCTCCTGGTTTCTGTAGGGTTCTGTTCTCTTAAAACTGTAAACCGCACCATTTATTTATGTAATATATCCCATGTCACGACGTGAATGTAAATTAATGTACATATAAAATGCATGTGTGATATAAATGTGTATGCATTATGCAATGATAACACAATGCCTCCCTCCATAATGAATGCTAAATGGGAAAAAAGGGAAACCAAAAAACAATTGTGAAAAATGCAAAATGTAAATTGATCATTATTATCATTATTTTCTATTATTAATCAAATCTATATTGTGATAATTATCACCATCAATCAGTTTAAAAAAACACATTGTGATAACATTGACAACAGAGGGCCTGCTGATTGACTTATTGAATGACAGATCCTTCATCCAATTCAGAGTCTGAATAGCCACTAACACACCAGTTACTGGTCCGACTGGAAGCACACACATACATACACAGAAGTAGAATTCTTTAAGATATAATTATACAGCGGACACATTCACAATCACAGTTTAAATTCAACTTCTGAAAAGTATTTCCATTGAGTGCTCGCTGCATGGGAGCTTTTTCCACAATCACTGTAGCAACTTTTTAAGAAAGGCCAGTGTCAGAGAAGCGGCTTTGCTTTGTAATAAATTGAATCCTCTTTGCTTGCAGCAACAAAGTTGCCTCTTTTGTTGCATAGATTACAGCATGGACTAGGCAACCTTCTTGAAATGCAGCTTACGCTAAAAAGCAGCCTCGGCTGGAGCAAATCAAACTCACACGGAGAAAAGACTTAGAACTGACTCCTCATAATTTAAAAACACGACACTACTGGTTTAAAAAAAGAGTGTGAAGTAAATTACTACACTGCCTTTAAGTTAAAAACACATCAACATGAAAAATTTCTTTGTGGCCAACCTATTCTCCCTCCAAACAAGTAAAATACTGACACTTGGTCACTGCGCCCCAATGTCTGCTACAAACGCATTGATGTAACCTTCATCATATGTATGGGGCACACTGGACTTTCACCTAAACCCATCCACGTCAATGGTAGACAGGTCAAACAAACACAACTTTAACCCAGGAGACCACTGTTTGTGTCCCGTGTAATACCAAGTCAACGTTGACTAATTCTACCTTAGTTTTGTTGTGGAACTTCCAGTCTTACATTTACATACAGTTATTTTACATTAAGAAAGTACTTATTTCCAAACAAACCACAATCATTTCCTAAGCCTAACCAAGTACTTTTGTTGCGGTGGGAATTAGCGCTTCCACCCTGGTGTCATGTTTCCATCACTGCCGATCAGAGCTGGAGCTGATAAATAGTGACTACCGCGGAGACATTTGTCCCGGTAATGAATGCCATTGTAACATTTCTCACTAAAGACAAAAGCCAGATGTTAGTGGCTGTTAATGGGGGGGTTTTTTCGGCCCGTGGGAAAAGGGGCTGTAGAGTAACTGATAAAATGAAGACAGTCCTACATTTTCAAGCATGTCCCAGCAGAGAATGATGGGACTGTCTTCAATAATTAGACTGAATGCAAGTTGTCACTTGTTGAATAGTTTAAAACGGCTCTCGGTGTGTTGCCAATGCAGAATCAATACCATAAACAGGACGGATCAAGTAAGAAAGTGTCATCCTATATGCTCTCTTTCTGTCTCTGTGACTCTTCGGCTCTGTCTCTTATTGGTGTAGCACAGAATAGCTATAGCTGTGTAGCAAAAGGCAGCTATGCCATCTCAGGCTATGGAGAGAATGGGAAATAAGACCCTTACACAGAGGACTACAATCGTTTTCCATATTGATACTCCGCTAATGTCTCTCAACACTTTTAAAACAAGATCAACGATATCCAGATATTGCTTCTGTGCATTGAATAAAGCTGACATCAAAAGATTTGTTTGTACAGAGAATCATTCCATAAATTATTATAAGAGTGTACATATACATAAGCAAAAGTTTCTTTTTTTGCCTTCCTGGTCTGTCTGGGTGCAGGTTTCACATAATTTATATATGGCACACAAGCATGGCATACAAAGCATCTCATGCCAACATGAACGGGCAGCTTGTGTGGCAATGAAATAAATTCCAACCACTGACACGGCTCACAAGCTCTTTTGTATAAATCTATATTTATTTTATAACAACCAACAGACAAAGGACTGTAAATACACAAGGGACTAATCAGACAGCAAGACACAGGTGGGCAGACACGAGGGCAGGACGAAAGTTGATTGGTGGAAAAAGCACAAGGGAACAGAGCAAGGCTAACGAGACTAATACAACACAGGTGATCCACAGAAGAAAGGAGGGGAAACCACGAAGACAGGAAGTCAAACAAACACAGGTCACAAGAGACGGGGAACTTCAAAATAAAGCTGGAAACAAACAAAGATTATGACACATGCGTGTATTTGTCTACAGATAAAAAAGCCTGTAGCCTAAAACACATTGTACCCCAACAAACATTCTCGTTAATTAACCTTTTAACCCCTAAGCCTATTTTGAGGCCTCTGCTCGAAAATTTCATACCCATACTCAAAGGGGCTTATCTCGCTAACTACAAGGTCTATTTGAATAATTTCAATGGAATTATAACACTAACACTCGTGATAGTTTGTTAATTTGTGTACATATCAGTGTATATGTTACTGGTTAATGCAGAATGAATATAACACAGCTCAAATTGAAAATGTTTAGGTTCGCCTGGGAAAAAAAGCACTTTTGTCTTTAAAATAATGCAGCAGTAAGCCTAAAACTCTCCACAATCATAGCACAACATGTCAGCAGTCCTTTTTAAAAAAGAATTGGCTTTGATAAAGTGAAGCAGGCCAAATTGATAGAGGTTGGAGTACAGAGAGTTGATGCCAGGTCAAGCCAAAATTCAGAATTTTCTGAATTTTGGAACCAGGTTTCCAGCTGTTCTATTCCAATTTGATATACTATATAACTATATATTTCACTTGTTTTATCACTAATAAGGTTCAATCTATCTAATACAGCAGTTTGGCATCATTTTGAATTTGATTTATGTGTTTTATGTGATTTTCTTTTTTTTCGTCGCTCCCTGTGTGTGTATTGGCAGTTTTCGAAGCCTATGATTGGTCGATTTGCACATGTGATACATCTTAGAATGCGGAAATGAATGTAGAATGCAGTGGACCGGTCAGTCAGGTGATTGACAGACTTTTAGCCACTAAAACTCCATAAAAGAGTTGCGCAACAGACGAGCAGTCGAAATGATTCGCTGAAAAGTAAAAGGAGGACTACCTATGCATAAATGCCTTGATTAACTCTATTTTACTCTTAAATGAAAGAGAGGGACCGGCACATATGTAGCAAAAAGATTTAAGTGGATTTACAGTTTTTCACCCAGCAGACCAGCTCAAGGTACGATGCGTTTCAAATTTGTTGCTCTGTGGTTTGATTGTTGTGTGTGTGTTCCACGGTGTAACGTTTGAACAGTTTGAAGGAGAGAAATATGGAAGATATCTGCGGATTCAGGGTGGAATTGTCATGCTTGCTAAGCTGTCATTCGGCCATGACGGTCTCTTTTTTTCTGCATTCGGAGTGCGTAGCTTGCTGCAGCTCGCCAAAAAATACGTGGTATTGTACTCGATCTTGGTAGTTTATATATTACTTTGTGTATAATTGTGTTTTGAGTGAGTAAAATGACTTTTTGTATTTTTTCTCAGAATCTTGTCGTTAAGTAGGTATATAGCATGTGGGTAAAATTCATTATATTCGTTTCGGAAAAGTGATTTATATGACTCTCTTCTTCGCAAAACACTCTTGCGACGCCCAATTGGGATTAACAGGTTTTAATGATCTCTGAGCTCAAACCAGTCCTGAAACTACCAACTATCAATCAAACAAGGCACCTTGTCAAAAGAATTACCGAGCACAAAGAACAGCTAAAATAAAAAGTTAACTAGATTTATTCTGACAATGGACGACAAGACAGGATGCTCAGACAAATCTCTACCATGACATTATGTTTGATTCACCAGTAGCTTGCTGGTTGTGCCAAGCAGATACATTTGAAGATTGTTCTTATTATATAACAGTCATAGGCTATCGACCCGAGCCTTTGTGGAATTAAACAGAAACCCCTTGTATTCGAGTACAGCAAGGCAAACACAGCCACTTGCAATGCTTGAATGAAAAGAAACATCCGTCATTATAAACCTTGTATTTCAAATGAACCCGATT
>NC_136533.1:27544055-27664055 GCF_910591455.1 Pholis gunnellus | reverse complement strand
CACTGCATGGAACAGCTCTACTCAACTCGACTCACTTTTTCTCTATTTGTTTTCCACCTTGGTGTAAGCGGGATCCCCGACCGTAAACTGCAGTTTCATCGGCAAACAAACAGAGGGTCATGTCAGTTGTACGGCGTAGTTTGGCGGGTGATATTTAAAAAAAAAAAGAGATTCAAGTGATTAAAAACATTGCTGTCACTATTGCTATTGTCGAGCTCTGCTACTTAAAATCGTGGGTTTGCACGAGATGTCCCGAGTCGCGCTAGAGACAATTTTTCTCCGACCAATCAGTGGTCTGCAGAGTTTTATCTCGACCTTCTAGTGTTGGCTCAACTCGCTTGGAACCTTGACCGAGGTGGTACCAAAAAAAGTACCGGGTACTCTCCGTAACTTTTGCAAAGAATTGTGTGACGAACTGAACTGGACTGATTGGTGTTTTTTTTAAAAGAACGTTGGGAATAGTCTTTGTACGTGAATGCCAAAATATTTCACAGCAAATCTCCCATACACTCCCACACTAATGAAATGAGAGAGGTGCCAATGATGGAGGTCTAATTTGAAACAGTTGGAAGAATGTGTACTCATCTGCTTCCAACAATAATTCAATAAAATCATGAAATGTTATTTCCTCATATGCAAGATCATATGTGAGAAATGTTAAACTAACAAACTTCATGTGTGTCTGTGTTTGTATGTGTAATTCACATGATGGAGGTAGAAACACAGAGACTTTGAGTTTAATGAGATTAGAGAAGTGTTAATGATGGAGGGTCACTGGCCTGATGTGTAAGTTTATAGAATGTGTACTCATCTGCCGCTAGAGCTCTGACTTTATAAGAGTTGACGTGAATTTGATCTGGTGACAGATTCATTACCATCTAGGGCTGCAACTAACGATTATTTTAATAATCGATTAATCTGTCGATTATTTGTTCGATTAATCGATGAATCGGATAAAAAAAACTACAAACTAAAAAGCATTAATATCCAACCCTTTATTCAAAAACAGAACTGACAGGGCTAATTCACAGTGCAAAGAATCTTCAGAAAGTGCACAAACAGGTTGCTCGAACATCCCTGAGCTGTGAAAGTAATAATTTAAAAATAAATGGACTAATATCAGGAGTGGGGTTCAGCGGGTTACCCACGCCTCTCAGTGAAGGGTAGACACACGCTGATCCACTCAGTGTGGCGCGCGTGCAGCCCCGGACATCTCAGGGCATCACAGACCTGTTGTTGCTCAATCTCGTTCGGCTGAACGCCACTTGTCCCTCTAAGAAGTTGAACACTGACCGCACGGGGCCACGTAACTAGTTAGCATGCCGGAGTCTCGTTCGTTATCGGAATTAACCAGACAAATCGCTCCACCAACTAAGAATGGCCATGCACCACCACCCACAGAATGGAGAAAGAGCATCAATCTGTCAATCCTTTCCATGTCCGGGTCGGGTGAGGTTTCCCCCGGCCGTCCCTCTTAATCATGGACCCAGTTCAGAGAAAAAACCACAAAATAGAACCGGAGTCCTATTCCATTATTCCTAGCTGCGTTATTCAAGCGACTGGGCCTGCTGTGAACACTCAAACATCTCTGCCACTTATTGGGGGACCAGGGACGTGCGGTCTGGTAAGGCAGGGGAGGCTGAGCCTCCTTTTTATAGTCAAAATCGCTGAATGTGCTCATGTCCTGTTCAAACAAAGAGGAGACACGCGAGGTGAGGCAGCGAAGAGCTGTGCCTCTCCTCAGATTGCGCAATCCCTAACAAACTGGGTTGAGCGCGTGCCTTTTGCTTTCTCATTGTTTGTCACCACTGTAATATTTGTAGACACTTGTATTATAAGTCCTTTCTTTCCATAGAATAGGTCATGTATTGTATTTCACGTGTGTGTAGAACATATTCAGTCTTGCTGATCTGACAGAAACCGCAGTGAAGAAGCACAGAGGGGAGCAAACAGTACCTCTGCCTCACTGAAGGGGGCGCGCGAGAGCCCACGGGTCGGGTTCATGCCGTTACTCTTCTTCTACACTTTTCTTCTTCTTCTATTTTGCTTGCAAATATTGAAGATTAAATATCTAAGCTTTAACAATTCTAAAAAAACAGGGAAATATGACCATATCAACAGCAATTCAACCTGTGTTTGTTGTTCTCTTTATAAATCCGTGGTTGTTACACAGATTTTCGCGGGTGGCGCCCGCGAGCGCTCCGCTTCTGAAACAGGTTGGTGGGGCAGGTCACAGATCGCGGAGCAGACGCTCCTGGTGCAATCAAATATGTACCTTACCAATGTGTGTAAAGAATGCTGATATGAAATATGAAAAACAACCAGTAGTCAATGTGCAAGTTGCCAATTGAATGGTGATTTAAGCTGCTCTATATTGGGTTCATATATTTGTAAATCTGACTCTGAAATAGTCAGTGCCTCACCAGCCACTAGTGACTAACCTCACTGCACTTCACTGAGTGGCGTAATAATCGCGCGACACAACGAATCGATAATGAAATTCGTTGCCAACTCTTTTAATAATCGATTTTTATCGATTTTATCGATTCGTTGTTGCAGCCCTATTACCATCCTTCAAGGATGTGCCTGCTTCTGCATTTGTACAGAAAAAAACATTAAAGCATTTCACAAAAAAGTAACTTTTATCTAATTTATACTTCTCAATCTGATTTTATATAGCAACAGCTTTATTGCTAATGAACCTAGCGATTGGATCTACAACGTACATTCCAAACTACCCGAAGGACAAAGGTCTCTGGACAAAAAGGATCCAAGCGATCCAAAAGTGTCAAAGCACACATGGACGGAAGGTTTCCTATGGAACTTTGACACTTGATTATTTTGCCTTGCCTTCTTTTCGTCGTCTTTCCTTGTTCTCCATCCCTCCACCTTTCCTTGAAATGAAGTTATACAGCAGGGAGTGTCTTTTCATCCCGCCATGCTTTCATTTTTCTAATTCCTTCCAGACTTCACAGACTTGTGTGTGGAGACATGAGGCTGAGACTATGTTCTGGGCTTTCGTAAGCACTGCACATGATGCATATGATGCGATTGGCAGGAAACACACTTGGCCAACTCGGGATGTACTTTTGCAGTCATCAGTGTTTGAAAACATATCTGATGTTTCCATTTTTGGGAGAGGGAAATGGGAAAATATTTAAAACAAAAGGAGGTTGATTGCTTGAAGCATCATGTCAATTAATAATAAAAAAAGCTTTGAATTATAAAAAAAGTGGGTGAGTTGGGAGGAGAGAGAGTGGTTTGGAGGCAAATCTTTCCTCTTTTATATTCTCTCAAAGAACAACTGCATTCCTCTAATGCTCCAGTCACACACACCACACACACACAGACAAATCCCTGTACTTCTATTTTTGTGAGGATTAGTGATGCCACGATACCAGTACCAGCTAAATGCCACAATTATCCAATTCAATTTCACAGTTAAAAACAAAAACAAAACAATAACGAAATTTCGTTGTATCACTACAATGTCAATAAAAACCTCTTTATCTTATCTTATCTTTATCTTAAACACTTAGCTGAACAAGTGTTAGGAACTTAAACTGGTCATATTTCGCTCCCTAATATCTATTTTATATTGCTGTGAAAACATGTCCTTCAAACCACTGCATTTCTTCAGGGTTCTCACCAAAAACTACAAAGTTAATAATTTACCTTCGCCCTGTACACATTATCACTGAATAGAGCTTTAAAATGTCATAATGTAACTCAATGCAAACTCCGTTAACGTTAGCTGTTAGCTCCGTTATTTAGCCAAGCAAGGCTGTGCTGCCCTCAGGCTGCTAATAGCTAATGTTAACAGATTTGTTGTTCACAATGTAACATTATCTAGGGAAAAATGTAGATAATGAATTTACTGCACCTACGTGGTATCGGTTCTTGTGTAGTCCTTAGTCAGGATACACATTCACATAACGCATTGCTTAGCTCCTTGCCTTAGCCTTAACCATATATATATAGAATATATATATAAGTAAATAACCCCAACACTTACCACAAAACCTCATTTTAACCTGAACCTCAAAACCAGGTCTGAACCCTCTGACATGTCCTCATACTCACTCAAAAACACACACATACAGGATGTATTCCTTTAGCAGAGTGTATCAGTGTGGAGGTTAGATGATCCTGCGGGGCATTCCCACACATGACAAAGCTCGGTGAGATGTCTGTGTAAGACGGACAGAGAGAGAGAGGAAGAGAGAGAAAGAATGAGGACAGAAGAATCTCTGCAGTGCAGCTGTGTGATTTCATCTTTTCTCTCTGGAGCTACACTAACTATCTGTCTCTTTCTCTCAGTGGGAGTAAACTGCTTTCCGTCCAAAAGACACTGAATACTTGCACAAATGATGGTGTGTTGGCACACCAGCAGGTTCAACTGAAACACAATATTTACTGTTACAGCACATTCTACGGAGTTAGCGACGTTTTCATTCATTTCCCCAGGGCTAACGGACTGCTTTGATGAGGATGAAAATGATGTGAATCATTTGCTATGGCATCGTCACAAGATTTCAACGCAACTGAACATCAATGTCAAGAAATTAACAAACTTGAAGACCATTGAAAGCTGCAAAGACTACACCTTGCACATGCAGAAGCAGCTTCATATTGCTTAATAACAACCTGGGGCTGTGGACGTTTTTAGGCCCTTCACAAAAAATCAGCACCCGTCGTCAATGGACAGCAATAAATAGTTAATGCAGTGCCCACCTAATCAGTAACAGAATATGAAACTCATCAATGTAATATCTAGTCTTGAATCGTTGAAAAAAAAAAAAGGTACGATCACCCGCACTGAAGCAAAATTTACACTACACAACAAGCTGTTTTTGTAATCGGAAGTTAAAGTCCTTGTGGCTTTCAAATTACATGACTGACCGGCAACACGGGGGTCACACACTACCAGATCTTACACCAAGAGGAATCTCAGATGAGTATGTCCGGTCTCAAAACTACGCGTTGTCTAGAAAACACACGCGAGAAATGACACGGTAAGTGATGTTTACCACGCCCTTAGACCTCGACTGCTTGTCGATGTTGTCATACGTGTTCACAAAATGTTTCTACATGTCCTTCGTATTTATCTAATTGACTGTCAACAGGTCCGGATATTTAGCCTGCAACAGTCTCACTGAGCTTTCTGTTATTGTTATTATTGCCTTGCTTTTGCTGCTTTGTGTGACAAAGCACTTTGTAAACTCTGTTTTAAAGGTGCAATATAAATAAAGTTATTATTAATATTAGGTGTAGTTGGGGTGCCGAGTGTAGGTAGAACCGACGGCGATACCCCACTGATCTGGTGCTTTTGTCCTCCAAAAAACCTTCCACGTGCGGGAAACCGGAACTTGAGTCGTGTAGTGAGAACTCGGCATAAAGACATTCCTCTCAATACATTTTAAACCTGGATGGCACTAAACTTAACAAAACTCCTGAAAAATGCAAGGGTTTGCAAGTCTCTGCCGGTATATTCTCAAGTTTCAAAAGGTGTATTGTTCATTTGTGGATGAACAGCGGCTTTGTACTCACTCCTCGTCCTGAAAGCCAGACCCCGGGTTCTCACTGTGCAAGAATCATTTTCAGAGAAACACTTGAAAATGCCTACATTGCGGAGGAATCCATACTTCATACTGAGAAGAAAACAAGAGTCAGAGTAACGGATAAATGGCCCTATACATGAGCCATTTTCACACGGGGACTGTTCTTGCGTTGAGCAGAATGTTCTGGAATTCAAACGCAATGTAAAGGGCACAACTAAAAATAACAGAAACCCCAGTGAATCCATATCCCAATTGGAAATCCAAGTAACACTCACGGTTCACTCAGTGCAAAGGAGAGCTGGACAAATGCGAAGCCACGGTAACCATGGCAACCCCTACGCGCCCACGTAAGCATTTCATCAGCTGTCCTCCACAGTTACTTTGTATGCAGCAGCATCAGCAGCAGACACGCTCAGGGGAGCTGTCCAGTGCTGAACCTCTGTGGTTTGGCATTAACAAGCCTCTACCGGTTTGTGCTGGAGAGGAAATCCGGGAAGTCCTGCATGGCATCATCATACGCTTAAAAAAGAAGCCGAACCACCGCATGGTGAACGTAGGTGTTGACTGTAAGTTAGGTGATACTGGGTGTAGGGCAACCCAAGGGCACTAAAATATGACTGAAATTACAATTTAAAAGGCAAAACATCACCATTACCGCTACCCAGACTGTCTTAGTAGTGACAAGAGACACGCAAGCAAGAGGGAGCAGTGCTTTAATGCCTTAATGGAACAGATTATTTGGCATTTAATGAATTCCTGGCATTCTAAACTCTTTCGTGCTAACTGTCTGGCATCTGGACAGCTACTTCATAGAGAAATGGGCTTGTTCCAGTTCTTTAACTTTCTGTTAAACAGCTTTTTTTGTTTTTTAAGGGGATTGGCAGAATGAGAGAGAGGTGAGACACTTGGCCTTTTCTCTATTGATGGCCCATGTGACTGTCTGCTCAAAGCCCACAAAATAAATGGCCAAAATTGAGCTACTGTCATTAGAATGAGAACTGCCTCTCAAAAGATCAGTTAAAGGAAGAGGCTGTGTTTTGTTAATGTTACCAAACCCCCGAAAAACCACAATGCGTTAGTTCGTTATTCTGTACTTGTCCTTTTTTAAAGTTTTTGAAAAGTACGGTTTTAGCGAACATGCACGTGTTTGGCAAGGTAGCGAGCAAACGACTGGAGAAACAAGACTTGTACTATACTGCACGAGTTGAGAAATGAAAGGTTATCGATAGACAAAGGTGGCTGATTAAGTGTGTGGAGCATACACACACACTGACTGAGATTCAGACATATCACTGCGCTCTCACACTAACACTTCCATATTTATTGGCTGACAAGGGTTTGCGATACTCTTGTGATTTTAATTACGCTTATTGGCCATCTGGAGCTTTAGTCCGTGTGAGAAATCTCTAAATGCATTAAGAGGCTAATAACACATCTCCACACAGAAGGAACTCAAGCGGAACAAACAACGTGCTGATCATTTAGCTATTCTTACAGCCTCAACAGTGATGCTTAAAATGTAAAACCTCTGGAGATTATGATGGTGCTCAGCATTTTCTGTGAAGATCCATACAGTAGATGTTGTGATATCGTGGGTCCTTGACTGACATTTTGATCTTGAGGGTGTCATAAATGGTAAAAAAAAATACAAAACATCTTTTGGTGAATATGGATGTGCTCTATAAATGTCTTGTCTGAAAGGGAGAACTTTGACATGACACTGGCACTAATGAGAAGGTCGGGGGGAAACCGAGTGTTTCATAGAGAAAAAACACACCCGGGTTGCCAGGGAAACGAAGAAGAGTCCGGTTGTGACATTAGTATATCCAGCATCCATGTAACGTATAAGGTTAGTATATCCAGTAATGAACTGCAGTCATCCAGCCACTGTCTGCCGACTACCGAGTCCAACAAAATGTTGGACTTCTGCAGAGCCCTGAAGCCCCACCCCCGCTTGTTTCTTCTTCTTCTGCTTCTTTTTCTTTTACTTGAGTGAATCCGAATGGCTAGTATTTACAATATTTATTTATTATTTTAATTACAAACCCTAACTTTCTTAATAATATCAATCAATCAAATCAATCAATTTATTTATTTAGCACATTTTAAAATACAACAAAAGTCACCCAAAGTGCTGCACATACAATAGATACACAGTCATACAAACAGAGACTGGATTAATAGCATTAAAATCAAGACTAACTGACACAAATCACACACAAGCGCCATGTTAAAATGAAAGGTGATAGGCCAGGGAAAATAAAGAGGTTTTGAAACGACTTTTAAACATTGGTAAAGTGGATGACAACCTAACATGAAGGGGAAGGTTGTTCCAGAGCTTAGGGGCAACAACAGAGAAAGCCCGGTCGGCCCGGGTTGTCTTTTTTGTTTTCGGAACAACTAAAAGCTGTATATCAATGTTTGATCACCAAAGTTTACATCTCACTTGGTCTTATTCTATAGCCGGCTGTGTCTGCGTCTGCAGCTGTGTCTCTGCGGCTGTGTCTGCGCGTCTGTGTCTGCGGCTGTGTCTCTGCGTCGGTGTCTGCGGCTGTGTCTCTGCGTCGGTGTCTGCGGCTGCGGCTGCGGCTGTGGCACCGCTCGGGCTGTGATTGCACTATAATCACTGCGGCTCCAAAAAAGAGAATTACCACAGTCTTCAGTTATAGTGGCATATTTCAACTCCATTTGGGGGCTTTACGAAACATTTAAAGTCAGTGGTTTAAAGTAATAATCCAATGCTCTCTCTCTCTCTCTCTCTCTCGCTCTCCCCTCTACAGCAACACTTTCTGCTGTGGCTCAGGAGGTAGAGCGGTTTGTTCACTACTCAGAGGTGATTCGATCCCTGGGCCCCCTCTACATGTCTTGATTGAGTTTTTACAGAGAATTTCAGTTTGTTACATGGATACAGTGTCTTTTCAAAATGAACTTCTGTATTTACAGAGAATGTACAGTTTCCGCTCAATATATTCATAAAGTCTCTTCAAAACAAACTGCCATGTTCACAGGAATCATAGAGCTTCCACTTATAACACAAAATAAAGGTTTGTGTTCACAGGAAACATATAGTTTCAGCTTGTTACACCATACAGTGTCTTTTGAAAATGAACTTGTGTTTTCACTTGAAACATACAGTTTCTGCTCTATACATGCATTGTGTCTTTTTCAAAAGAAAATTCCATGTTCACAGAGATTACAGTTTCCGCTTTGTACATGTATACAGTGTCTTTTCAGAAGAAAATTCAAATGTAGGTTCACTTAGTTTTTTAGGTGCACATATGACGCCGCTTGCTCTGATCGTCTAATACCAACGCTGATGGGTTAACGTTGGAGTTGGTTAAAAGCCAGGTGCACTAAAGGGGTACATCGGTGCATGGTGTCAGATGCCAAGGGGCAGCGATCAAGCGTCGCTATTAAAGGAGTTGGGAGTAAGAACGGGTTGACTTAGCAGCTCCTCTACTGCTTCCCCTTACCTCACATATCTCTCTATCAATCTCCCTGCATCCTCTCCTTTCCCAGAGGATACCCGAATGTCTCTTCCTCTTCCTCCTCAGTTTCTTTTTCTCTTTTTTCCTTTAGTGTAATTATAAATGAACAAGTTACATTGCTGCTGTTCCAGCGAACGTGTGATAAAATTGACTTGAGCTGCATAAGTATAGGCTCCCACAGCCTTAATCACAAGGAAAGGACTTTTAAGTGCAACTAATTTATCTTTGTAGGCAAAGCTGGATGAGAGAAGTGGGGGATAAAAGTGAAATAACATGTACAGTCCCTTCAGGGATTCAGCTCTGAAATAACAACTCAAGAAAAAGAAGAAGCCGAGTTAAAGCGGGGAAGGCCAGGCTTCGGTTAAAGGACTGGTGAATGTTAGAAATAAACATCTCAGCTTTAAAAATGTTTTGTTGTTACTCGTCCTCGACCCTATTTCTACACAAAACAGTGATCTAAGAATTTCTAAATATTTATCATATCATCGTACTGTATTTAGCAACTTATTGCCTTCTTACTGCAGATTCCCAAATCCACAGGAACCTCAATACAACCACTGAAGCACATATGAATACAAATCAGTGATTCACACAGGACTTTGTGAGACTGTGGCGGGTGGACCTCAGACACTGGGGGGGGGCTTAGAGCAACATTACAGGATCTATGATGAACTTTGTGCTCTACTTCCAAGTACATTTACTACTGTAGTACTGTACTTCAGTGCAATTCTAAAGTATTTGTACTTTACTTGAGTATTTCCTTTTTATGTAACTTAACACCTCTATTCCACTACATGTAAGAGGGAAACATTGTTTTTACTTCACTATTTGACAATATTGGTTACCAGTTAACTTACAGAATATTTATACAAAATATAAATCAACTAATAAACTATGATGTATTATTAAGTGGTCCACCTTTACCACCAGCATTGTTCAAATGAACACATTAATGCATCAGTATATTAGTTATATAATATATATTATTCCTCTGACAGTGGCTCTGGGAGCCTCGGTCATCCCCACGGGGAGAGACGCCGCATGGCTCGGGGAAGCAGGGAGGTCCAGGGTGCCGTAAAGCTCCCTGCCAGAGCCGCGAGCCCCAGCGAAGGCTAGCCAGCCCACCAGCTGAGAAATCTAAAAACGTTTCCGGTTCATTGATGAACTGTAGCATTACAAATGACCTAGACTGTGGCAGACCGCCACTAAATGCAGCTGTCCTCTGGGGAAAAAGTCCTCAATGTAATACCACTGTATTTGTCAGGTTTTCAAGTTCTCTGTCAAGGTTTGGGAAACGAAATATCATTATTTGGCGTAAAATGACTGCTTCTCTAAAGTTATTGGACCTTTATTAATGTGATTACAATGATACAAATGTGGTTATGGTTATGGAACGATGATGGTCATGCTTAATAAAAACAAAAAACCTTTTCTTTGGGTTGGAAAGTGAACAGTGGCCTCCTGTGTTAAAGTCCAATGTTCTTTTGACACAACAGTCCAACCCAACCTCCTCTTTGCACACTTTGACGCTCTATAATGACGTCACATTGTGGTTAGGGTTACTTCCTATGGCAACCTCATGATGGCATGGGTTACCTCACTATTTCTTTAATCATATCACATAAACAGATATACTTATATTGAACGAGTACACCTGCAGTTTGGGGCCCAGATGATTTCATCTATTTGGAGTTACCTTAGTCTTAGGTTAGTCTTTTATGATTTTAACCTGATATGACTCACATGTGTAACAGCACTAAGCCACCACCTTACTACCAGAGCAGGGGGAATATGAGAATACGAGTCAGACAAAGTTTGCAGGCTGAAAATACTGAGTATTAGCGTATATGGTGGAAAACATCCACTACAGCTCATATCATCAGTTACTCTCGCTGGTTGACGAATGTCCATAAAAGACACCAGACATGATGTTCGGTTGATGACGGAGGACATGCTTTTGAATTCGTAATGTGGCAGTGTGTGTAATCTCTCTTAGCGGAGACCCGGAGCAGCCGAAGCTCCGAGGCTGTCCGTCTTGTCCCGAGACATTAATTCAACAGGAAACGCTGGTAGATACAGAGTCGTGTATGTAAGATTTACTGCACCAGCGTTCACTGTTGAAAACCTCACGTTAGAGCTTATAACTCAAATTGTATTGCATGTTGTGCATTGTCATAAATGTATTACAGTAAGAACATGCTTGTGGGGAAATGCATGCGTATATATATATTTTTCCTTCCCTGTTCATTATTTTTGAGTCTTTTGGTTCAACAATTCAGTGCTATATATCTCAACAACTACTTGTCAAATGACCAAGAGCTTTTGCTGTTGCTATTTGATTGATGGTTCCTATAGTTGACCGTCTGTTATATATCAATCGCTGCATTGTTTGATTGGGGGTACTCTCAAATGACTCAAACCTTGGGTCAACCCAACTGAATACCCAGCTCATTCTCATTCCCAGCTGCCACATACATACATACACTTGGTCAAGATCTGTTGGCGTAACTTTGAGGCAACCAAACACAAGTATTTATTATAGAGGCTAACTATGCAGGCTATGCAACTTGACGTGATGCAAGTTAGGTACTTGACGTAATGTACTTGCAAGACTTAAAATACATCAACGTTGACTTTCACACTAACATGAACAGCCTCCTGGGTGAAAGTCGTGTGTACCTGACATCGGTACATAACGTCCTAAGAATGAGACTGAGCTGGTAAAGCTGGACTAGATCATTGTTGTAGACATTTTAAACTTGTATGTCTCTTAAGCTCAAAAACAGTCTCCACCAGTGTTGTCTAGAATATCGATTTTTTGATACATTCTGAATATTTGAAATGGGTTCAATATTTTCACACTATCAATACGCCGGTAACAGCTGCGATTTCATTCACCATGCTTTGTGATTGGGACACCATATATTACAATGAAAATCAAAAAGAAATCCTGAATTCATAATCACAATGTTGCATCCAAAATGGTATTGAATATTGATTTTCCAGGTATTGCATCAAACTTATCAATTCCGGTATCTTGACAAAACTATTATCTTGTGGACTTAGACTCTTAGTAGTGGACTAGTTTCTTATCAAGCTTTGTGGATCCACTTTCACGCTGAATACAAATTTCAAGTATATATATATATATATATATATCTTTAAGGATCTGTGTGCCTCTTCACATCCCCTTCAGCTCATAGCAGGTGAACAGATGATCGCATCCTGACGTAATCTTTAGTCTTTCAGATTGCATGTACAGCTACATGCAGACAGAGAAGCTGGTTCCAGCCTTTCGTTTTTTTTCCAATGGTAAGGTATCATACCATGAAGTGTTTTAGAAGTTTTACTAGACTAGCCTCTCCATTGTCCTCAATTCTAAATTGATAAAAGCTTACCAATTTATCAGACTGGTTTGAGTTGAATTCATAATCATGCTGTTGTGTTTTCCCCTTTATTTTAACAATGGAAAGCTGTTTCTTTGTATTCTACTTGAAAATGTTTTGTTGAGTTTATCCTTTGTGTGTGTGCATCTGTGTTTCTAGGAATTTGCTCAAAATGAATAATTTCCTGTGTGCAAACACACGGAGCGTTGGCCCAGATGAGAAACTCCAGGCTGAACCGTGGACAACTCGGACTGCTCCGAGCCCAAACAGAAAAAAATGAAGTTTAATTGGACCACAGTAGCGCTCAGAGCAAAGTGAAGGCATCCCTTAATGAGACCAAATTAAAAAAACACATTTGAATAGAAGTGAGGGGAGAAAAAAAAAGCAAAACCATTTTACAACCCATCATCACTTATGGCTGTGAGAGGCTTATGCTGAAAATGTTGAGTCAGAGCCCGTAGCAGAAATAGTTTAACATTCCTGTCAGAATGAGCATCTGAAATGTCTTCATTTATGAAGCCCAGCAAGACATTTCACCTGCTGACAAATGGCTTAAAGCTGGAAGTCAAACACTGATAGCAAAAACATCCGCAGAGAATCTTTGATTCTTAATTGATTCGACGCACTCAGTATATGAACTGCAGCAGATGTTCACCTCCCTCAAGACCAAAACATGACATAAATTGCCCATATAGTTCATTTGACACCAAATCTTCAGATTACATTTTTCATCTGACGTCTCTGATGAATGACACCATCATCACCATTTCCTAAAAAGCATGAAATGTCATACATTTACCAAGCTGACAGCTGAGAGGTAACACTGCTCTTAAATGCTCCCCTGATTTTAATACAAGACTTCCTAATGATTTAAGTTGTGGTTGAAGTAGAAGCACTGAAATAAGTCAAAGTGTTAGAAGCTAAAGTGCTATAAAGAGCTGCTTATAGTGCTCGCACTGAAAGGAGTTGAAGTGTCAGTTGAAGTGAAAGTGATGAAGCAAATGAAAGTTTCAGTTCAAGTTTAAGCACTGAAAGTGTAAGCCCTAAACACGTCACAGTGTCAGCTGATGCGTAGGTGGGGATGAAGTGGGTAAAGAAATGAATGGAATCCTCAATAGACTTTAGCTCGGAGCAAATGAAGTTAAGGCTACTGTGAATAACCTTTAACTCATTATGATACATTCTCATTTTAATACTGATGCCTCTATATGAGCTACATAAGTACATGAGACCATCAGCAAAACGATTGGGTATTTCTATATAGTTTATTTGATATAGTTTAGTATCAGAATCAGCTTTATTGGCCATGTATACGTGCGCATACATGGAATTTGACTCTGGTTTCCACATTGCTCTCAACATGTATATAGAATATACAAATAAACAATATTATAAAAACAGGGACATTAAAGACAACAAAGAAGAACAGAGAAACTAAGCTTGAACATTGAACTACTATGTACTATATAAATATAAATATATATCGAAGAATATATATGAACATAAAGAACAATGGATTTGGGATATTAGTGCAGAATGCTGGTTATAGTGTTGCAATAAGTCTGATTAATTGTTCATCAGAGTGACGGCCAGCGGAAAGAAGCTGTTCCTGTGTCTGGTGGTTTTTGGGGTACAGAGCTCTATAGCACCTACCAGAGGGGAAGAGTTGGAACAGCAGGGTGTGATGTTAGTAGTATAGTATACTTTATAGTATAGATTCTTATTATAGTTTGAAAGGCTGTACGCCAACAAATATGGATTGAAATAAGCAAAAATGTTGGGTATTTATATATAGTTATTCTTAATGATTGTCATTGGTACCACATGGTTTGATTCCGTTCGAAATCAGACAAAATCACGCAGGTTCACCAGAAACTCCTTCAGCTCAGACTCTAGCGAGGCTTCCCGGCAGCGACCAGTCCACCGCATCGCTGCTCCGGCAGGTGGCAGAGAGCTCCACCCCTGGCAGTAGCAACTCCTCCAGGAGCAGAGCTTTGCCTCGCTGTCGCTGCCCGACATCACGCTATTCGAGGGCCAGGCCATATTACTGGGTTCGCTGGAGAGAAGGGAGCAAAGGGAGAACCAGAACCAGGACTGTGCAGGGCAGACCGTCAAACCCTGTGGCAGGAAATTGATCGGTTTTCTAAAGGTGATTGGTGCTCGCATCGCCAAAATCAACACAAAATGAAAGTTTATGGAGCGTTAGAAGGGTTTAATGTGAATCATTTATTTAAGATAAAAGTTGGAATGACAATGAACTAATACCAAGGGCATTTCATCACAAGACCATGTTGTTATGACGTGTATCATCTTAAGATTTCGAGACACACAACTCTGTTATCAGCCAGTATACTGGTCTTTCAAAAGAAAAAAGTTATGTTTAAATGCCATTTAAATGAATGCCGGCCGAATTCACAGACACTGGACTCCCTCCAGAATCAGTGAGCGTTAATGCTGGGATGTATCTTCATGCTTGAGGCCTGCTTCAGGCCGGTCGTGAACCGAGGCTGGCTCAGCTGTTTTCGCAGCCAGGTTCAGCCTGGATCTAAACACACTGGAAGCTGAAGTGGGCTGGGAGCCAGACAGAGGGAGAGAGAGAGCCGGTGGCCGACAGTGGTTTGTGTGACTGGCTTATCAACACAACAGGGGCTCTAGCTGAACAAATTGCCTTCCCTGTTCACTGTGATTAGACTGCAACCAACACAGCGACAATGTCGCACTTTGAGATGATGCGTTGGCAATCAGAGACCAGCAATTGCAGCGAGATTTCGTCATATCCTCCTTCGAGAAGGGCCCTTCAAGGACACTAGGTCAGTATGTATGTGCACACACTAGGATCTGCCATTGGGATTACGTCTTAGACAAATTGATCAGTTAACCCCAAAGTGCTCAACGTGAGACTAGACTACTCAAAAGTATCTGTTATTCCCATAATTTTCTAAAGTAAAGTTCTTTAAAGCTGCAATAAGCTGCTGTTTTTCTTAGCAACTTTGGGGCAGCGGACTGAGCTCAAAAAACAAAAAATCTAAGATATTATCACCATATTCATATCTGGCCCGAATTTTTTTTTAAACATTCTTCAAGTGAACTAAAATGATCAACAGAATGTGAAGTGGCTACTGCGTTGACGTTCTGTCAAAGACGTTTACGTATTGTGTGCAGAGACATCTACTGAAATGAGCACGCTAACCAGCTAGCTAACTCGTATTTTCATTTTATCCTTCCTTAATGGGAGACTATTTCCCTGGGAGGAGGGCAGGTGGCGGCTCCAGGGTATAGACCTTCAGTTAGTCAGCGCAAACTCCAGAGCCTTTCTTATGTCCTTTGTACTTTTTGGCTGTTATTTTTGGCTTTTTTTGTGTACATTTTTTTTAGCTGCTGTCTTGGCAAGGACTTCCTTGGAAAAGAGATTTTAAATGTCGATGGGACTTTCCTGAAAAAATACAGTTTAGATGAAGAAAAAAAGGTAAAAATGTGCTGAGGAGAACTGCAGCGTTGATAATTCTCCCTGGGTTCATCACTACGAGCCATTTGATCCCTTCATGATGACGCTTTTATCCAAAGCGACTTACAATTCAGATCCTATCACACCGTAGGCACAGCTACGGGAGCATTTTTGGGGTTAAGTGTCTTGGTCAAGGACACATCGACATGCAACTAGCGGAGCCGGAGCTGGGGATCGAACCGTCGACCCTCTGATTGAAGGATGGCCCGCTTACCCACAGTCGCCCACAACATCAATATGATCAATATCAAAATAGTAATTAATATAAAGGTTTGAATTATTTCTCAATAATTTCTCACCTAAAATCATAATTCTAATGTCTTTTGATGCTTCTCAAAAAATGATCCAATTGTACCTGCAAATAACTTCAAGTAATATTGTGTTGTTCACCTTGTGATCCAGCTAATATGGGCTTCAGAACTGAAGGCTCGTGTCCAATCATCAATCAACTAAAGTTAACTCACTTTAAACCCAAATGGTGTTTGAAAGACAATTTGTTTACTGAAGAATAAAAGCAGGAAGCAACATTGAAGAGCAGACATCTGATGGGATTTGAATTGAAGGGGAGGAAATTCCCACACTCCCTCCTCCTCTCTCTGAGACCAAGCTATTCAGTAGAAGCAGGAATGGTATTTGCATGCATGAGGCCCCGCTCAGTTTCCTCTGTGATTCCGCAGCAGACAGCCAGGTGTGACTTTGAAGAAAAAAATTCAGACACGTTAGACAATCAATTTCTCTGGGATTTGCCGACGGATGGCGACGTGCGACAGCAACTGGCCGTTAGAAACACGACATTGGACTGCGAGTGTCGTCAAATCCGCTCCCGTTTCCAACTCTGAATTGAGGTGAAAATGTCAGCCTCCGCTTCAGACTGGAGGAGTTCATTTTCTTTTTCTTTTTATACCCAAGGAGGAAGCGTGACAGCTTCTCATCTATCTGTCAAGACACACACACTCTGCAGCTAATACAAAGCTGGGCTTAATGGGAGTCATTTTCTAATGAGTGATACACAGACTTGGGTTGAAGGTTTCCCAGTAATTTAAAATCATTACTTTCTCTCCTTTCCAGAAAACTGGGATTTCATGCAATAAATGAAATAAATGAAGTTTGATTTTCAACCCAGACCTGCATAATTAATCATTAAATGGTCTTTTTCCTTCTCCTTTTTAGGTTATTGTGTCATATACATTTGATTGTGTGGAAATATATTTAGTTGAACAATAATTTCTCACCAGTTTAAAATACCTCTGAGTGGTTAGTGCTGAAATGAGGTTATGAATGTGTGCAGTGGCAGGAAATAAAACCACTTATTGAACCTCCTGCAGTTGGTTCAACAACTGGCTAAGAAATGTGGCACAATGCGTCCTTCACACTTGACACACTGACCAGACTAAGGTGATACAAAGTGGTCTAAAGTGAATGGCGCTCGTGCACATAGAGGGTGTCTAACTCCACTTTTGCTGGTTACATGACGCATAATCTGGGCGACAAAGTAATGTGCATGGGGTTGTATTCAGTCTCTTTATTAATCATAGGTGCGTTTTGTGGGTACAATGAATCAAACCAATTAAAGTGTCATCTCCCATTCCCTTTAAAAGCTTGCTATTTATATAGCGGATCCTGCAAATTGGATTTTTCATCATTAAGATTTTGTTTTTTAAAGGCTAAACACCAACAAATATGGACTGAAGTAAGTATTTCATTAGATACAAACATGTTGTGAATCTTGGAAATTAATAAAATAATGATAATAATTAGGGGGTTCTCTTTCACGCTCTGGAGAACGCGTTGGCCATTTTTAGGAAGAAATGGCTACAGCTCAAAAGGTGATACAGCTACATCAGCACTTTTGGTCTCTAGTGTGCGAAAACACACCAACGCACAATATAAAACATAGCTGAAGGGACCTGGACATGGAGAGCAGATTTTCAGTGAGAATTCTCAGTAAGCACTAAAAGAGAACTGTCGCTATTCTCTGAATACCCTGAGAGGGAACTCCTCCAAACACATCCACACACAAACACACAATGCCAAGTAGTGATTATTTTCTGATTGTGTGGCAGCCGTGTGCAAATCTTCCAAAACCTTTCATTTGGAAGTGAGCCTGTTATAAATGTGGCACAAATACCACAGTCGGTGAGGTAGACCGGGCTGGGCTGTAGTGGAGGGCAAACACACCCGCCTCTCAATAGGTGGAGTAAAGTTTACACAGATATCCCAGGGTGTGTAAACACAGGTCAGCACCGCAGATTATTAAACTGGGTGGGGCATACGCAATTACAATGCTGCCTCACTTAACAGCGAGCCTTAGTCTAAATCTGTTACTCAGAAAAAAACAAACCCACTCCCTCTATTCAAACTGAGAACGGATCCTGCGGACAGTAAGTAAAACCCCACACACAAACTGATGCAACAGTAACTCATTTCTAAATAACTATAAAGGAAACCACACCGCCATGTGAAACAGACTTTTAGAAAGAAGCCAAATTAGAAATAATCGTCTTTAAGTCTTTAATATGAGTATATTTATCATGTTTTTTCTGATCTGTTCACATTGTCTTTAATTGTTTCCCTTTCCAAGATGATTTGAAATGAGTTCTGCTTTGATATCTATTTATCTATTGGTTTTTATTTGGCGTTATGTTGTCAATGAAAGTCAACAACAGTTGCTTGTTTGTATCTGTGTTCAGAAATTTGACAGCATTCTGTAGACTATTTTTGAAATTTAAAAAGAGTTGACACCTGTAATTGTGCAATGTATAACTGTACAAATGAATGAATGAATGAACTTTGTTACTTTACAATTCAGCAGCAGAGACACAAGTTAAAACAAATATACACATACAAAAGGAAGAAGGGAGGAAATGTTTCTATCTAAAATAAAATAGAATCATAAGAAATCATAAAAGATTAAAAATAGACTATTGCTAGTTATGGTAAATATTAAAAAGATATGTTTTGAGTTGTCATTTAAAACTGTTCACTGAGTCAGAACGTCTGAAATTAAAGGCAGAGTTTTCCATGTTTTTGTGGCGTCGTAGCCTCAAGTAGCATCCCCAAAGGTTGGGAAACGCTAAAGGAGCAGCTGTGGAAGATCTTAATGTTCGTGGAACATCATTCAATTATAGCCAGTGTGTGATATAAAAGGGGGCGAGGCAATTGGGTGCCTTAAAAACTAAGAGAAGGACTTTCAAATCAATTCTAAATGACACAGAGAGCCAGTGTCGGTTGCGTAAAGCAGGAGGTAAACTTGTTAAAAACCCCGGCAGCTGGATGATACATATTTACACTGACCTGGCTGAGCTGACCTGGGGGGGGGTAGTCAAAGTGCATCTTGAGAGAAAGTTGCATGTATACATTTATTTTGTTATTGTTTATATATTGTTCAACAGGCTTGAGGTATAGTGTTCTCTATTTAGTTACAAGATGGGTCCTCTGCAATCATGAAGTTTCTTCAGAGTGAATGAACAAGCAAAGAACAGAAATAGAGGCTAAGCTATCTTTGTGAGGACCAATTTGATTTTTAGACCTTGAGTGTGAGGACATTTTCAGAAAGTGAGTACATTTTAGCCTGTTCTCGCTTTGGGACAAACCTTAAAATGCCTGTTTGAGGGATCAGACTTGATGTTATTCAGGTTACAATGCAGTTCAGGTTTAGGTTAGATAAGGGTAAGGGGCCTAAGAGTGCATAATGTTAGTGATGGTCCTCACACAGATAGAAGCACAAGGTCATATGTGTGTGTGTGTGTACGACCTTATTATGTGTGGGCCGCAGCGGTAAGTGATTCATTGCCATGAACCGCAAGGATTCATACATCAGCGTATCCTACACACACACACACACGCACAGCATACTAACACACTATAAACCACACATCATCACCTTCTGCACACTCACTCAGTACGCGTAGCTGGCAATCACTGCGATAGAACGCTGGACCTACTTCACTCTTGGTCCCCCCCCATCCCCCCCACACACACACATGCTTTGCTCGCACTTGTGCAATCAAGGACATGCGAGCAAATGCACACTCACAGATAACTGAATCTACCGCCGGCAAACCAAACATCTGTCCAGTGTTTGTTCCAGTGTTCCTATGAGATCTGGGAACATGACAACATTGCTATGCTGATGTCCGACCAAGGCGGAAAACACAAGGAGTCATAGAACAGATAAGCGCTGCGATGGTGTGTGCCCTATTTCAAAGGCTGTTTTAAACCCAAACCTGCTCATCTAATGAAAATAGATAATTGCAGTAAAAGCCACCTGTGCTGTTGGCCTCGAAAAACACCGACACATCAGACACCCCTCTGAGCTGTTTGTGATCCATAATCCCGCAAATTATTGACATTGTCAGACAGCATTAGTGCATTACTGAAGGAAATATTGACTCTTTTGTTTTTGCATTTTCATAATTGATAGCATTTTAATATTGACGTCAGCGCAGCATCGATCCTTGGCCATTGACGTTCTGTCATAACGCGTTTCACAAACAGCTCTGTTAGATACATGGAGATGGAAAAGGAGGACACACGGCATGCTTTCAGTGTTTTATGTTAGCGTGAGTTGGACTGTTTGGTCAACAGGTGCTGTATGGAAACAGTTGTGCATGAAAGACGTGGTGATGGGTTTGTTCACTGCAATAGAATAATGTTATTTGGGTTATTGAATAGCCACACACAGCATGGCAGTATTCATTTAAATATCAGGTCTACATGTCAGCACACATTGGTACGTTTGTTTTCCTGCAACGTTTGTCCCCTCAATTAAATCAATTTGTTGTCCTACATGTTTAACAATATGAATGTAGGGATATAAAGGCTTTACCATCTTGACCCAAACTGATAATGTGCCAAGCACCCGGCTTCTAACTGATAGGTCAAAGTGTGGACAGCTCCTGGTGCTGAAATGACATCTTAAAGATAAAGCAAGACGTCTGTCAGTCTGTCTGTGTGTCCTTTGCATATCTCCACAAATCTCCACCCGTTCTACTTCACACTTTGCGAGTGTGTTGCTGGGGACCAAACGAACAGTTACAACGAATATTTCAAAAACCACTGGGCACATGGTTTTTGCTCTCAGTTATGTGGAGCATGTTTGGTTCCATACGCTGCCTGAAGGAAAGCTCTGTGGACACTTCTCAGAACTAGAAAAAACACCTTTTACTTGTTTGTTGGAAAAATAATTCACATTGTGATATTTTGTCATTCCAATGAATAGACGCTACAATTGAACATCAATCTGAGCTGAGGCAGCTAGATCAACCACTGAATCACGAGGACAACATTTTAGCCCTAAAGTCTTGTAGACTTAATATTATTTATTGTGCTTAACAACTTATGTTATATATAATTGTGCTATTTACTAGCATTTCAACTATCAATTATTTGTCTGGCTAAACAACCCTAATAAACCTGCATTTCATTCAGAGACTGCTGGTCCTTCTCAGGCACTCAGTGTTCCTTCACTCCCGCTCCACTAGCTGCATGTTGCTAATTAGCATTAATGCACTCACCCAGTGACCCAGCAGCAACACCTGGCATCATTTTGGTATTTGATAGGAGGACTTTTAGAAATTGAGCTTCCATTTGTCCGTCCATTTTTTTATTTTTCTGTTCAGGGTCAAGAGGGAGCTGGAGCCTATCCCAGCATGCATCAGCTGAGACAGGTCTCATGTTTAAAAAAAAGAAAAGAGACAAACACATTTACATATGCTGTATTTTACTGTGTACATTTGTTTAATGCATTGCTATTGATTTAATGTAATTGATGTAATTAGAAAATAAATCTGAGCGGCATTTTCATACATTATAAAGTCCAGGGAAACCCCCTTCTAGCCCCCCCTAAAGGCCTTACCACACTGGGGAGCTTGTTTTTTGTGCAATCAATTTGCACGTATATATATGTATATATATGTATGTATATGTATATTAATTATATATGTTTTTATTTATTTTTTGCCATAAATGCTTTCACACAGAAAGCGACACTTTCTTTCCAGAGCAATGTCAATTTTTCTGGCCTTTCAAACTGCGAGTAAAGGCATCAATCAATTCCATTGTGTGGAACAGGTTGAGGATTTATAAAACAATATCGTCCATAGTCCAGCCAAGACGTTAACCTTGACAAAGGCAGCGCAGATCAGATCCACTCGTTTCGCTCTTACCTTTCACAATATAAGCCCTAGACATGCAATATGCTCAGGCGTGGTTTTCACATTTTTGTGTCATTTATTTGTCACGCCGGTGACGGCCTGCATTTAATAAAAAGTATCTGTTCTGCGAGACGCACAAGTGACGGACGTAAAAGAAAAACACTTCTAAAATCGCTTCTATGTGGATTGGGCATTACGGTTCCCCCACCTGCCAAACCACACTTCAACCCTGAATGCAGTGTATTAATGCCTTCAAAAGAATATTTGTAAATTACAATCCTGTCCTTTTTTTCCCTATTTAAATGAAAGATTAAATAACAGTGACAAGTGTGGTTCCGATGATTCTGAAATGTCTTTTTTAATTATTTCAGTCTGCTCCCCACTAAGAGCTGATGAGCAAGGAGAAAGAAAATAGCCAGCTAAAACTCAGTGTCACATTATCGCCTTAACAGCATCTCAACCCAGACTGTCTAATCCTTTACACATCCTCACACACACATACACACACACACACACACGCAGCAATGTGGGTGACATGATGCGGGCTGTCACATTGACGTGGTACATAATGGCTGCTAATGTTATTGGATATTACATAGCGTATTACATAGCGTAAGCACAGCGGGTCATTTATTCCGTTAAGGCCTCAGAGAGTGGTGGCGGGGGGGGGGGTTCAATGGTGCCAAGGTGACTGGCTAGGTCACCACTTTGAACGCTCACCTTGTTCGATATCATAAAGTTAATTACACTACAGAGCTATTCCGCTGATAATCATTTAAAAATGCATGAGTTACAAACTGGGGCCTGAATTATGGAACAATTTATGAAGCTTTTATGCTTTGCCAGGCTAACATCGTCACTTACCTGCACTGAGCGGTGGGGGTGGTAAGGATTTAAGGCAGCATTTATTTTGCATAAAAAAAAAATTCTCATAATAGCAATAATGTGGCAACAGAAAAGTGCATTTGAACATCCTCATGAACACACTTTTATTACCACAAATAGTGGTGTAAAATGCGCAAAAGCATAATTGACTTCCAAGGTTTTTGAGATCTCTGTGCTGGGACAAAGGGAGGCTGAACTGAATTCCGTTTGAGCATCATAATGAGATTTATATTTGTAAAACTCAACAGCTATGTGACTATGTGTGGAGTTTTCCATTGTTTACCTTCAGTAGTTCCAATGAACAACAAGGCCAACTCTATTTTGCAATGATTTAAGCCTCACAAACCAAATTCCATTCTCACTGTACCGTTATGGTGGCAAGATAATCTCAGAGAAAGATATTTTAACACATGGGCAAATACAAACAAAAACTGCATTACTAGTTACCACTTGAGGTAGGGATTGGTAAAAGTTGCAATGCTAGTATCAATGCCAGTGCAGTTAAAGTGATACTGATACCAATACAGTACTTCATTCTATACCCACTATGTGAATAGAAGCTGCGTGTGTGCCCACTGGCTAGCTAATTGCCGCCGCACTGCTGATAATGCTATCCCCGACCCACGTTGGTGGGGTCTTTGTTGTTGCAGAAGCGTAACCCCCACCAGTTCCACCTTAGGTTTAAACTTTTAACTCTGTCGACATTGTTGCTGTTGTTTGGCGCTGTTAGAGCAGTTTGCGCTGTTAGCATCGTTGGCTTATAGCCGCCGACTCGGACATCTCCGTGTTCAGACCCAGCTGTATGGGCTAGCTTCCATTAAAACGAAGAACGCTTGCAGTGATTGGCTACGAGCCAAATCATAAAAAATTTAATATTTTTCCACATCATAAAAAACGCAGATATCGTTTTGACAGGAGAAGTCTCAATACTTCTTGTTACTGATTTATTAAAGGTATCAAGTACCGATACCTAGCCTTAATTAGTGGTTTATGGCCGAAATACCCAATTGCACTTGACATATAATTGCCTTTGGCCCCTCCAATTTTTAGCTATTGAGGCTTTCAGGGGGTCCAAATTTTCATTTAAAAAGGCTCGGACAGATTTCGCACACTGGGCATGGTCGTAAAAGAGGTTTCCTTTTCCAAGGTAAGTTATAACTGCACCTCTGTATTAAAGAATTCTTGGAGTTCTACAAATTGTGTGTCCCGGCTGCAGCATAAACAAACAAGCTATTTCTATGAAGCAGTGAGGGTTACACGTTTGCGTTAACCCTCTGACCACAGCCCCCCACTGAACATTCTGACTGCCAAATGTCAAATTTGGAGGCACAAAAGAAAACCCTGCTTTTTGTTTCAGTCCGTGAAATGAAAAGGGAGTGATGAGGGACAACTGTGTGCGTGTCACAGGGAGCTGTCCATGTATGTGGTGCTGATTTTTTAAACAGCACAGTACTTGATCTCTCTCCCTCATGTTTCATCTCCCTTTTCTCTCAGATATAAAACCTCCTCTCCCTCCTTCACCAACCTCAAACTGTTTCTCTCTGTCCCTCCGTTTTCACGCTTTCTCTCCCGCTTCTCCTTTCCCGGGGACATTAAATAAAAAACAAAGCAGCCTTATCGCCGAGCGCCTCTCATTTTCTGGGGTTTTCCGCTCATTTCACTAAATTCTCTGTGACTGGCGTGAAAAAACAAGCACTCGGTGTGGAAGCCGCCCCCGTGTTGCACTCTCCTACACACAGTGGTGGGTGGAAACAGGCATCACTGCTGCAGCAGCCTCTTTTCAGCACCAAAACGGATTAATAATGAAATGAGGTTTTGTTCTCACAAAATAATCACCGTCTATCACCTCACAGATATCTTTAAGTCTCCTTTTTTTTCTCCATCCCTCTGTTGGAAAAATAATGGTGACTTCCAGTTTCAGCTCTTGTGTGGTTTTATTTGTGTGCCATTTTATTTGCTGTGCTGTGTGATCCTAATGCACTGTGATGTGTGTTGACTTCTGCCAGCTGAAAGTCTTCACACAGAATCAGAGGGGGGGGGGGGGGGGGGGGGGGGCAGGAGGAGTGAATCTCTGCTTGTGTTCAAGCGAGAGGAAGAATTGCTCCGCCGTTCCAAAAAAAACGTCCAATACGCTGAACTCTACACAGCGGGGTGCAGGTCTTCATACAGACTTCCTGATGTGTGCAGAGACCCGCAAAGATTTCAATGCACACTCTATCTAATCCAGCGCTTCTGTCTTTTACTGTTCATCAACAAAGGTGCATTATCATTGTCATTTTAACTGCATTTATTGAGCCCAACTGATACTAAACTTTTGAGGTTTTTTCTGATTTCTGAATGATCTCGATTACAGTTGCAGGAGGGGGCTCCGTCCTTCTCCCGCAGGGAAAAAGGTTGTAGCTAGTCCGTGCAAGGGGAGCCGCGAGCCACCTTCACCCCAGCCTTTCCGAGCTGACCAAGAGCTGGTAGCGCTGCACCAAACCAAACACTGAAAAGGTGCACTGAGGGCCGGCCAGCACCGTAGAGGATCCTCCCACACTGAACCGTCGAGTTGAATCCCTCTGGGGAGACTATGAAACTGTAGCGGGCCTACCTAGACTGCCTAGAACCGTGGCAGTTTTTCTGCAGCAACAAAGTTGCAGCGTGACGTGTTATTTTGGCGACGCTGCACGTCCTGCAATGTGGCTATTGCGCAGATTGCAATGTTGATGCTAAAAAGAAATATCGTGTGACACAGATTCCATATATTTGTTAATGTTCAAGGGTTTATGTACAGTTAGGCTGCAGCAGAATTGATTTCATTATCAATTGTTTATTTGGGTTTTAAGATCTTTAGTTTATAGGTACTAACATGACATCTTAAGAGTTTATTAAAATAACAGTAGTTTTGTTCGACCAACAGCAAGCTAATGGATACATTTGTTTCCAAACAAATTGCCATTCATGAATAAAGTACAGTGAGTTTGATGAGAATAACGCAGGCACGATGGATCATCTGGGTTGCGGGCCAAATAAGAGAGTATGAGGATACAGTCGCAGTTTGTCGTCTTACCACAACGATGAGCTGATGGACTACAACCTGGGTGAAATGTTGTTAAATGTAAAATCCCTCAGAGCAGAAAGACACACACATCCATGCACAGACATAACTACAATATGGCGAAAGGAAATTCATGTAAAAAATGTCGATCTTTTATCTTGATGCCCTGTCGACATTGTTTTCTACTTTCAATCCGCCAAAGCCAAGTGAGGTGAACTGAGCCGGAGGAGTACGGTGCTGCATGTCCCCAAACTCAATGTTAGACAACACTCAGATTCTACGATGATGTGATGGAGCCATTATTCCCGATTAGCTCACTGCACTGGCAATGGTACTCTTCCCTGTCAGAATACTTGTTTCCATCAGTGATGGATGGTCAGTTGGGATGGGTACCAATGGACCGGTCTTAAACTGGTACTGGTTGTTGATTAGCCAGAACCAAATTATTACTTGAAAATGAAGTTGCAGTTTGAGGCTGCCTGAACGTTGTGGGGAGAAGGACTCAGCCTCCAGTCTTTTTTTTTGCTTCGTTACGCTAATTGACACATTTGGTGTCATCGCAAATTTAAATGTTTGAGGTGTATCTCGACTTCAGTTGAACAATATCGGCACACGTTCTGACACAAATTGTTGTCAAGTGAGCTCGGCCAATGTGACTAATCGGGCGAATACGACTAGCATGCTACAGCTAAAAACATGCTGGTGCGCTGCCAAAACTTTCCGGTTGAAAGTCGCGCTCCAGAATATTTTTCCCGCGCTTAAGTGCTATTTTGACCGTTTGGGTCACAGGGAGTACCGAACGGATGGTGCATAGCAAACCGAACATCCTGTGCTGAATGGTTGAGGACAAATAAACGTACAGTTCCATACTGCCTTTGAGTTATTATGAATCCCGGTGCTTTTTCTTGGCAAAATCCTCACTGCGCTGCATACAAGTGCTAGGATTGGCCAGGCATCCATGCTGGCAGAGTTACCGGTAACTTGATTTGTTCAGGTCCTATGCGTTGACCAATGGCCTATCCTGATCCTACCTGCTCGAGGTCAATGCCCGACCTTAACAAATCTGCTCTGCCTTAACCAGCTACACAGAGCGGGTCTTGGAAAGAAATGCAGTAGGATTTATATTTGCTCACTGCCTACTGTTGAAAAAGCTTTCCATACTTGTCCACCCATCTGCTACTGCTAATACGTTAGTAAGCATTGCTATGGTTCTGCTTCTTTTCTGTTCAAAGTACTGCTTCTGATTGTTAAATACAAAACTCACACGCCATATGTATGCTGAAAGAGTAACAGGTCACTGTGATCATTCCACTTATTTACAGATTTACACGTAAACATCATCATATTTTCAGTAAAGATTTGTATTTGGCGATGGTCAATTATTACTATATCATGATTTGTAGGCTTATAAAAATTTGTTTTTCGGCAGAAACTTCAATAAATACTGTTGGTTGAAGGAGAAGTTTTTCACAGCAATATAAAGTAGAAATTAGAGAGGGAGTTAAAGGGAGGGATCAAATTGGGTATCGGGAATTGTGGAATTTCACTGGTATTGGTATTAACTACTACATTTTTGCTATTGTGAAATCCCTGCATCAAACCCAACAATACATTGCGGTGTTGGGGTCTTTTTGAGCTATTCTCATCCAAAGGAAGGAGGATTTCTTGAGAGAAGTTCAGCCTCCTGTGGTTCTCAGGCCGGTCTCATGAAGTAAATAGGGTATCTAAAGTGATTTGGGTCCTTGGTGGTTTGTATTCAGTGAGCAATGACTGCTTTTATCAGCCAATGTAAAAGCTGTTTCAAGATATCTGGTCTTATTACCTCTTGGGCAACGCAGTTTTCTGTCATGAAAGGATATAAGAAGAAGGTATTTAAGGAGATACTACAGTGAGCGAAGGGGAAGAATAATAAATCAGGAAATGCTTTTTGTGCTGTTCTTTATTGAAGGACTGGGGCCTTTCAGATCATCTACCGGTAGCTCATTCACAGTAAAAAAAACAAACAAACAAAGAACATCTTTTCGGCTTTTCAAATATCCACTAGTTGAGAAAGGATCCGAATCACATGATTTACAACTGCAGCGTTCCAAGTAATTTTGGTCAAGGTCAACCTGACCAAGAAAGGACTGCCTGCCACCATGAATGCAGAAAAAGGCCACTTAAACAACCTTTATGTACTAATTTCCTAAGAATTCAGCACTTTTATGGGGACATAGATTCATTGTAGGTGCTTTCAAATTGGCTTGGCTCATATTGACGCCAAGTGTCACAGTTTACTGAACACTACATCACAGGTTTGACCAGCTCTAAAATCTGAACTAGTTTAAGGTTTATGGGAAAAGGAAATCTCATTGAACATTCAACCACAAGGTCACAGAATCCCTTGATCGCGTCCTTCTTAAACAATTTTAGACAAAACTTACATGGATTGAAAGGATAAAAACAACCATATATGATCTTCAACAGAACAAACACCTGTATGTTGCTGCTGCTTTTCTGTTTGCTCTTACATTAATGATTGAGACATTAAGCCTCTGACGTGACCCCATGAGCTCAGTTTAAGGACCCTTTCCTCTACATTGAAGTTGTTTGCATAGACTAAGATTATGTTCAAATAAGATTAAGACATTCTAGAGCTTTTTAAGGGAGCATGCCTAGTGTCATGTAGTACTGGTTTACCAGGTCCTACAGTATATAAGCTAGTGTACACAAATATAGAGTTGATGTATGGATGTAGTCCCGGGATGGCCAAACTACGGCCCCGCTGCCAATTTTTAAATGGCCCACTGTTATTAAAAACAATACATATATATAATATAGTTTGAGCATATTTCTAATAAATTGGATGTACATTGCACATCTTAGATGGCGACTACATTTTGTGAAAACCAAGATCATTTGTACCTGTTCTGTTTTTTCATCTGAACATTAGATATACAGACTTACAGATATAATCTTACATTTGCATTGTAATCTTTTAAGTAGGCCCGTAGGCCCCAAAACTAACATTTAGTCATTTCAAACTCAAAATGTATTTACTTATTTACATATTTATACGTAACATCATCATATTTTAGGTGGGCACAGTACTGATTTTTTTATTTATTTATGAGCAGCAGATTTTCTTACAGTGTAACGGTTTGAAAACTACGTGATTACTTTGGCCCATGGCTCCTTATATTTGTCTTTGTATGGCCCACAACAATCCAAAAAGTTTTGCCAACCCTAATATAGACACTATTACAAAAAACGGTAACCTGTGACCTCCAGTTGAGGGATTGGGGAATCGCCAATCACCAAAATGTTCAGGCTTAAATTTGGATCTGAAATGTTTCATTGTGTACCACAAACGTAATGGGCTATTTTTACCCTTATTTCAATATTACATTATTTTTGTCTGTTTTTTTCTTTTTCATGATGATTCAAAGTTTATTTTTGTGAATGTCCCACAAGACAAACACCAATTCTACCCCCAAAAAGCACACTATAAAGAATGCATCTCTCCTTTTTTTCCCAACTGAGGAACCTTTTCTCATTCCTGACATGTATTGATTGTAGCCCGTATGCTGTGGATACATATCCATCAAAGAATTTCCTTTATTCTAAGGATAAACACCAAAGTGTAGAGGTTTTCTCTGCGTTAAAAAAACTAAATTCTGCAATGAAAAGGTAACCTCCTGAAGCCAAATGAAGACCACCGCCACACGGCTACATGACTTATCTAAAGCAGCAGCAGCAGCATGCAGTAGCACTTACATGGAAGTGATGTTCTGGAAAAGGTCCTCGATGCTGCCGGTGCTGTTCCCGGCGCTCCCGGTGCCCTGGAAGGACAGTAGCGGGAAGAATTTGCTGTTGTCGGACTTATTGCAGTAGATCTCCGTGGGCGAGCAGGTGCAGGTGGGCGGACAGTCCAGCAGGGAGCTCAGGTAGTTGCGAAAGAATACGCTGAGCAGAAAGACGACCTTCCAGCAGCACCGTACCCCGAGGGGGCGACGGACACCGAATGCGCCAAACGACGCGCCAAATCCATCCATTCTGTCACGATTCGAGATCTCCTCGCAACTTTGCGACGGAAAAAAAAAAGACTCAAATCCTCTTGTTCATAGTCCGCTACCGCGTACGTGGGTGTGCGAATGCGTAACCGGCTTTCTCCTTATTTCTCTCAATGGAGTCCAGATGTTAAATCAAGAAGAAAAAAACATATCTCCCTTCATGTCCCTGCGTATCCATATGTGTGCGGTGTGCGTGTGTGTGTGTGTGTGTCTGTGTGTATACGTGTGTGTGTGCGTGTGTGGGTATGTCGGGGCTTTTGATGATGCCAGTCACGGCTCCTCTGCGCGTTTTTTTAAAAAAACGCACCGTCGGGGAGGGAAAAAAGGTGCAAGAAATCCCGAAAATATTCCAGATCCATGACATGAAGGGGTCTGAAGCGCGTGCGGTCTGGTTGTCTTTCTCTTCCCCTCCTCTCTCTGCATCGTTTTATGTCATCCCTCCATCTCTCTCTCTCTCTCTCTCTCTCTCTCTCTCTCTCTGTGCATCGTTTTATGTCATCCCTCCATCTCTCTCTCGCTCTTTCTCTCTCTCTCTCTCTCTCTAGCGCTGTTGCTGGTTCCAGACAGTGGGAATGGTGGAGAGACGTAGAAGGAGACGTGGCGGCTGAGAGAGAGAGGACGACTCCATCCTCCCGAGCTTCAAGTCCCACCTACTGGACGGAGAGGAAACAACTGACAAGAGATGCACACACGCCCCTGCGTGGTTGTGATGGTTGTTAGATGGTTGTGACCCCACAGAAATAAGAGGAACTAAACATGCATTGGATAATTAGACCCAAACACACACACACACACAAATTCATGCCACCAATTAGCCATGTTGTTAATGCACCTGCGTTCAAAGAAGAACTCATAATTATTCGGTAGAAGTGTCATTTGCTTCATAATCCCATGAAAAATATGGGAGTAAGGGGGGATATGATATGCACATTCTACTTGAAAAAATTTATAAATAAACTATAACTAAAAACAGTTTCAGTTAAAGGACTACTTGTATTACTTATATAGATGTGCAATGGCTATTTCTGCTTAATATGTATAGAATGCAGATGTTGTCAAGTCTCTATTGTGAAAGTGCATTCAGCTTGCATTCTTTCTAATGTCCATCAGGGGGCGACTTCTCTGGTTGTATAGAAGAAAATGAGTCTACTTCTCTCTTGATTTATTACCTCAGTAAACATTGTAAACATGAGTTTATGGTCTCAATCTCTAGTTTCAAGTCTTCTTCAATACAGCATGGTGTTCATTTAGTAAATTATGGTCCATTTAGAGTCAAACAGACCATAAAGCAGGGGATGCTTTAGGGCGAGGCTACCTTTTGATTGACCGGCCGCTACCAGAGCCATATACAGCATCTCTCTGTCTCTCCTCCGCTGTCCAAATATGGTCACTTCTGTTCACTGGTACCAAAAAAAAACAAGATATACGGTCAAAATCCAAGATAGTGACAGCCAAAATAGCCAAACTCAAGACTTTGAAACTGCAGTCCACAAACCAATGGATGACGTCACGATAACTACGTCCACTTCTTGTATACAGTCTATGGATGAGAAGATGCAATGGATTTTAAGGTTTACTTACGCAACAAAAGTATTTGGTTAGGTGTAGGAAATGATCGTGGTTAGGGTTAAAATAACAGGGTTTGTTTCATAAAATACATAGACTTGTAGCATAACTTATGTACCCAGCGTTAGTTAAGTGCATAGTGCGTTAAAAGATGTGTCCTGGTGAAAGCTTGTGTGGGTTTGACCCACCCATCCATCCCTCCCTAAGTGGAGTGTCTCACTGACCAAGCGTCTATATCTTGGGAGTGAGCGTGGGATAATGAACACAGTATGCATCATATGTTTTATCTAACTGCCTTGAGCGAACAGTCACACAGAGAGCCAGGTTCATTATTATCACACCCAATTGACCCATACCTCCAATATAATGCATTGGCATTTGACTAATATGAAATTGTATTGGATATTCTTGGGTCCCAAACAGACTTTATATAGGAAGTGGATGAAGTTATCATGACGTCACCCATTGGTTTGTGGACAGTCGTTTTGAAGCCTTGAGTTCGTTGATTTTGCCGTCGCCATCTTGGATTACGGCCGTCGCCATGTTGGTTTTTTCCGCAACCAATGAACGGAAGTTACCATATTTGGAATACGGATGAGCGACGTAGAGACGCCATATACGGCTCTAGTAGCAAAACATCATGCTGTATTGAAGAAGACTTGAAACTAGTGATTGAGACCATAAACTCATGTTTACAATGTTTACTGAGGTAATAAATGAAGTGAGAAGTAGTCATTTTCCCATAGACTTCTATACAATCGGACTTCTTTTTGCAAACGGAAGAGTCGCCCCCTGCTGGTCAGTAGAGAGAATACAGGTTTTAAGACACTTCACTCGGCAGAACCGGAGGTTGCCGCCTGGTCCAAAAGGATAAATCTTAAATCAGTAACAATGGATATTTTATTGGCCACTTGGGGGCAGCGAATAAACACAACATTGACATATTATGACCTAATAATGTTGTTAAATGTGTCAGCAAACATTTGTCTTTTTTCACACATCCAGTTGACAGAGTCCAATATTCACTGTCCTTTTCGCTCTGGATCGGTGCGAGAAACGTGAGCGGCCAGGCAGGTTTGAAACAAGCCAAGAGTTCTCATATCTGAGCTGTTAATTCGCTAAGTACAATTTGTTTGATAGTGATCAAAGTTGTAATAAACCAGTGTGTTTTTCCCTTTTAACGCTATTTTGTACACGAGCGCTCCCTCTAGCAACACCCCTCGGGTCAAATTTGCAACTTCAATCATGCAGATTTTTGTTTCTAGTTTTGAGAATACCAAAAATTGCCAGTACGTTGTTTGTTCTATCCAACACTGTCATACTACTGTCTATAATAAAGAGTGAAGCCTCTCAAAGCCATGAAGGTTAAAACTTTAGCCAGACTGAGCAATGAACTAGAACGACCCTCCAAAATGTCGAATGACAAAGTCCTTGAACGTTCGATGCCAACGTTTTTGTTTTTTTCAATTATTCCTACAATATCTGCATAATTGACAGACTCAACCAAATTGAACACACTTCATTGGGCTGTGATGAGAGGCCAATACTCAAAGGGACAATCCAAAGAGGTGAAATGCTTGACAAAGTAACTGTCACATTGTGTACTCCCTCCCTCTCACTTTGACTGCCTTTGTGTATTTTGGGTTTTTTTTCTCCTCGGGATGCTGCAGGTTTTTTAAAGCTCCACTTAAACTGAGAATAAAGGTAAAATCTTCCCCTGCAACAAAACGCAGAGGAATCTGTGCTGGATCAAGAACACCTGTAGGCTTAGCAAACAGTTTGATGTTCATTTCAGGGAGGGGTAGCTTTAAGTCAGTTGGCTTTAAGGGCCCCCAAAAACTCGAGAGACTGAGGTTTCAAGTCTTCTTCAATACAGCATGATGTTCATTTAGTAAATTATGGTCAATTTAGAGTCAAATAGACCATAAAGCAGAGTATGCTTTAGGGCGGGGCCACCTTGGGTTTGACAGGTTGCTTCCACGGCGTTGTCTGTGTTGTAGTCTTAGAACCTCAACCCTTTAACAGTGTGTTTTCAGTTCATGAAAGTTGATTGTAACAGTTTTGGTTGTTAAAAGTGTCTTGTTCAGCATTCTGTTGCACTTAGCTCCCCCCTGTTGTGTCACTTCTAGTTCCAAAAAATCCAAGATAATGACGGCCAAAAACTAAGGTGGCGACAGCCAAATTGATGAACTTGAGGCTTCACAACTGTATTGAAACCAGTGGGTTACGTCACAGTGACTATTTCCACTTCTACTACACAGTCTATGACCACGCCTCGACCTGAACGTCATGTGGTCTGTCCATCACGAGGCACCAGCTCATGAAAAGCTTACAAAATCACAATTGAGGTCCAGATTAAGACCTCAGTAAGCATTTCAAGTTGTTGAAAGTAAGCGGAATTTCAAAATACTAACAAGCTTTGTCAAGTCTGAGAAAATGACCGTGAAGATGTCAAAGCGAGGTTATGAGCTCGGGCTGAGACCATCTTGAGCTTTCTTTTAATGCGACCGCTCTTCATAAACATAGGAATCTTTCCTGTCTTTACCATCAGTCCCATATGACATGATGAAGATATGCTTTTCAGTCACATTATGAGAAATATGGAATTCAGAGTTTTGGGTGCTTTACTCATATCAGGGTTTTAAACGTTGGGATGTTTGAACCTCTGCTGCTTTCCGCTTGGACCATTTATTAAAATCTCTCTTTTCAGTTTCCTTTATGGAAATGCAACTGAATCATGACATAAAGAGCGTGAGGCGCTAACTTGACAGCATGTATGAGAAAAGCACAACAAGTTTCTAACACAAGCTGCAACGTTTAGATAGATTTTGCTGTCGTCTGCGGATGAAAAAACACGGGTAAAAGATCTTATCGTTACTTGCTTGGCATACTACAGAAATATTCTCTGATAGCAATCAATAACCATTTTGGAGGCAGAGACTGATAATGGCCCTACTGTGTAGCAGCAATTCTTCAGCACCAAGCTCAGTTTAATAAAGATACTAAACTCTACTAAATGAATGTAATTGATGTACATGTACACAATGACGCATGCAGATGTGGCGGCCAATAGGTCCAATGAATTTTGCTACATTTTAGTTTGAATTTGTTTGTCTTTTCATCTTTATAACTGGAACACGTATGGCCTCATACTCTCATCGACATTAAGACCTGCCTCCATCATGACATCATGGCGCTTGTTCCGCGCCGCCAGAGCGCAAGGCCACGTAGGGACAACAGGAGGCAGACTCTGACGAAGTCATATTTTTAATGCAAATATTATCTGCCCAGAGAATGTGAACAGTGTTTTTTGTTTCGTCATGTTGTCCTTGTGTAGCATAAAGGCACTACGACTGCATTTCATTGTGCAACCTTGTGTGTAAAATAACAATAAATGAGCCTTGAACTATTGTAAAAACTGAAGTAAATCGTAAAGTCATACAATAACCTACTGACAATGTGCTGAAAGTAGAGAGGTGGCATTGTGGTGCCTTTCATTCTTAGTGGGAAGCTCAGGAAATCTGGGACTTTGACTGCCAAGTGCCTGGGATAAACAAAAAGTATTAACATTCATGTCTTTGTCCTTATCAAGTTTAAAATGTCCCATTGCTTGATAACACATCCGATCGCTTGCAATGTCATCGTGTACCCATATCTCAGCCGACCTGATACTGAGGTATGATTGCCAAAACTAAGAAGTCATCTGTTAAAACACTGAATGCTCCTTTCAATCATGGACGTAACAACCAGGTGCCTACATATACATAATGTGCAAATTTCTCTTGAAAAGAAAAGAAAAAAAGACTTATCATATTGTCTTGTGTGTATGTACTTCTAATGCCATGCTGTATTTAACAGTCCTGTTATTTTTTCTCTCATTTGTCCTGACTGCATGCACTGCCTGCTGCAGCTATATTTATTCTCCTGTGCTTTTGGGCTAAAAGGGTTTGGTCCCACCCGTTCGGATGACATCAATCAAATGTTAATGTCATGACTTCTTAATGTACCTATGACCAGAATGCATTATGGATGAACCATCGATTCCTAATGGCTAGTTAATGTACTGCTTGTGACCAGGCTGTGGTTTTCGTGATAGATAGACAGAAACCAACCTCTCTTTTGCTCTCTGTGTCTCTTTGCCTTCACACACACACACACACACACACACACACACACACACACACACACACACACACACACACACACACACACACACACACACACACACACACACACACAGTATATTCACTGACCCTAACCAATATTGATTCTATTACTACTCATCCATTTTCATACATAACTAAAAGGTCCATATTTGGTCCAACTGTTGTTTTCTCCCCCGCAGTAGCAGCGTGGCGGCTCCAAAAATGACATGGTCGATTGGCCCAATGTCCATGTTCCCCAGAGGATAAATTTACAGTTTCAGCCCAATTATAAGACAACCTAGTCTGTTTCTGCAGAAAAAGATGCTGGGAGATGTTTTCAATTTGTTTTAAAATCTCTGAAAATCAAATTCCAATGTAAACACTCCATGTCAATATTAGACGGTTGAAGCTACAGAGAACGAGGACGTAGGGGTGAAGGAGAAAGATGGTCGGCCCAAACAAACAAACGACTTTCAGCCAGTGGACCACTGTTTGTGTCCCGTGTGAAACCAAGTCAATGTTGAATTATTTTACGGTGGTTTTGTTGCGTAACTTACGTACTTTACCAATGCCAGTTGCCTAATACTAACCAAGTACTTTTGTTGCAAATGTAAACCTAAAAACTAAGTAAACCCACGTTGGCAGTTTATTTTGAAAAAGAGGCTGTATGCATACAGTAAGGGGAAACTGTACATTTCCTGTGGAAGTTAATTTTGGTGAGGCGATGAATAGACAATGTAGTCTCTTTTTTCCCCACACTTTTTATTTTTTTATTTTATAAACAAAACAAAAGGAAATCAACATACACATATGGTCCAATTAAACATCACATTTTCTTTGAATTTTCTTGAAATGTCCCAGTATAAACATATTTATCCTTGACAAAGAAAAAATAAATTATACTAATACTAATAAAAAAAAGATATATATATTAGGGCTGAGCAAGTTAACACGTTATTATCACGTTAACGCATTAATTAATTAACGCAGACAATTATGTTATCGCACGTTAACGCAGTTTTAAAAAAATATATAATTAAGCGGACATTTAACCGGGCAGCGAGCGGTGAACAGCTGTGTTTGTGTGGCACTTCCTTCTGTTTTAAATGTTTGTAAACCAAACAACCATTATTGCACTTTTGTTCATATAGCAGTACTTTTAAAATACAAGTGCGCAATACACTACTTTTGAATTCATTATTGAACTTTGCGCATAACAATGCGATTAATCGCAAAAAAAGATGTGATTTATCTCGCTAAAAAAATGTAATCGTTGCCCAGCACTAATATATATATAATAAAATTTTAAAAAAGTTTCCTAGTTTGACAGTTTAATCGGAGTTCACGAGCTTCAAGAGCATGTGACTGACTGCGTAGGCGACTCCTCTGCTCTGATTGGTTGTTTTTCTGGCTTGGTGGAATCTCGTTAATGCCTTTAAAAGCACTAACAGAAGAAAGAGGTACCTGTTTTTTTCACAGATTATCTGCCTCATGAACTACTGTCAGGATATAGTGACAGTTTGAGCAAATACGACCAAAAATGACATTTTAATTTCAGTTACCAACTGCAGCTTTAAAGAGATTTTACATAAAGCATTTCATATGCGGTTGTTAGCTGCACACTAGGTTATGAACGGGGCTAATTGGACCTTGCATATTCTTAAGGAAATTAGTATTTTAATCAAATCATCACAAACTGACAAAAAGAGAGAATGTGAAACAGAAACCTATAAGACTTAACAGACTCTTCATCCATGTTTCCCGATTGTACAGTGACAATAAAATATTGATATCTAACTGCACATTACAATAAGAGGTGTACAAAAAGAAATTGCGTGTGTTGTTTGTAACACTCCCAGTGTGTGTGAATCTGACAGGGAGAGAAAAGAGAGAAAAGAGAGTGTGATCGCTGTCAGTTGTGGACGACAAAATCAGCTCTGCAGCTTCAGCTTCCTTCCTGCCGGTTGGGTCGCCATGACAACGGAGGACAGAGCGAGACAGAGGATTATGAAGACATAGGAAGCGGAGGATGCACAGGATACAGAGTGAGCAGAATGAGAGGCCCGATGGAGACCTTTGTGCTGGGAACATCAGCAACATCTCATCAAGATGATTGACAAGTACCAGTCCATGAGGAAGAAGGGGGGGGGGGGCTGACAGCACACTTCCTGTCATCAGAAGAAAAGCTGAATATAATACCTTAAAAGGTGGCACAGTGGACGAGTATTCAACAGTAAGACAAAATGACAACTTATCGGCTTCGGTACGACTGAGTCAGTGTTGTTCACAACAGCGTGGGGTACCGTGCAAAAAGATGACACTTCGGATTCAAAGTATGGAAATGTCAAAGAACCTGGTCACATGACTATTTGAGACAGCAATATTAGGCAGTCAAGAAACTCAGGTGTGAAAGTAATGGATTACATTTACTCTCATTACTGTGACAAAGTCAAGGGAGAGAGAGAAGGAGGAGGGGCTGAATCTCCTGGAGGATGAAAATACTGATCTAAACATCTGGATTAATGCACAGGCAGCCACGGGAAAGTACTTTTTGGATTAATTTTCTTTTTTTTCTAAACAGCAATTTTAGGTTTAAGATATATATATATATATATACTCAACAGATGTAGAAATCTGCATTTTTGCAGAAACTCACAAAAGCTTAAATTCTAAATAATTTACACTTGAAAATAAATCGGAGCTTGAATGTCGGAGAGGAAGATGTGGCTTTTCAGATGAATGGTCTGGCACAGATGGGATAAGACCGACCTAAGTAACCAAATTAAATTCCTACAAGTAACCAGTATCATGCTCAATTGTCCACATTTATAACAAACCAAACGTCATCAAAATCCGTCCATAGTAGCTATTGTAGTTTGTATTGTGTCCTGTGTGTTCTTTGTTGGATGAATTTGTATGATGTGTTCAGTCTCTACTGTTTGCCATTGTGTCCTCTTTGTTTTGGCCTGCCGAAGAGACTACAGATGTGAATTATTTTGAAGCTGTAATCTGGTAAGGCGCATCAAATGATGACATGTATGTTATAAACTTTACATGGTCCCTTAAATACAAATTTTAAAGAAATTAAAAAAAATTCAGTGAGTTAGGTCGAATTTGTGGAGAAGTCTGCATATCTCACTTCTCATTGTATTTGTTTAATTGCGGCTCTTGACTGACCCCAATATGGCAGACACAGTCAGATCGTAAACGCTGTATCCACGTTCTGATATCTATGCTCGTATCGGGCACAGCGGCTTTTTTCGTTACGAAAACACAACTCAACTTTTGGCATTCTCTCTCAGAGAGATCTCCTTCTGCTCGGTTCATTCCCTCTGTGGCACACTAACTGAGCTGGACTTTGAGGTGAACTTCCAGCAGTACATAATGTGCTCAAGCTGTTGATATTATGAGAAGTGTTGAATTCTATCTGGGATGAGTAATCAGTAGGTGTTCACTACGGTTTAGTCTTTAACATCCACAGATTGATTTATGCTGCTGTGGTTCGAAGCACAATGTCAGTGCATTCAGCACCTTGGACAGCTCCGTTTAGGCTTTGCCTCAATACAAAAGATTCCCATATTATACACTACCAGTCAGTTCATTTTTTTGTCTTGTAAGGCGCTGCTTGAGTCGGCATATAGCTGTCGGACATTTGTTTTAATTCAATTAGATGTTATATATTGCTTGAGATGCTGCATTTCTAATTGTGTTTTACCTTTTCATCTTGTCCAGTATGAATACGCAAAAATGTCTTGTTTGTCTGAAATGTTTTATTTTGTGTCCCGTCTTTGTTTGACTTCCTGTCTTTGTGGTTTTTTCCTCCTTTTTTCTGTGCATCACCTGTGTTGTATTAGTCTTGTCTGTTTCTTTGTGGTTCTTCCACCAATCAGCTTTCGGCCTGCCCTCGTGTCTGCCCACCTGTTTCTGATTAGTGTCTTGTGAAGTTATAGTTCTGTCTTTTGTCGGTTTGATTGTCGGTTTGCCTGCTTTTTGTCCTGTTTGTATCCCTTGTAAAGTTGTCTCATTTACATGATCCTTTTACTTCGTCTCGTTGCCCGTTTCTGGTGTTTGGATTTTTAGTAACTCACTTTTGGACTACCTGCCATGGAATTTTTCTTTGGGCGTTGTCTTTATTAAAACAGTTTATAATCCTCTGCATTTGGGTCCATGCCATGTTGTCTGAATGTTGTCTGTTCACCAGACTGTGACTCAAAATACACAACTTCAGTCAAAAGTGATACATGATCATTTTTGGTAACTCACCATTGAGAGTTTTCGTTTCCTGACAGTTGGTTGGGTTAGTTTTTCTGTCACTTCTATTTGTCAGTCCACCTGCAGTGTGAACCAACTGGTAGAGGCCGGTTTCGACTCTAGTGTTACGTTTTATAGGTGTGAATTGATGTTGCCTTGAAACTTCAGGGGCACATTGTCGCGGTGCTCAATGACGGCATGTCTCTGATGTTATTCGCGCCGCTGACGGCTGAAGTTGGCTCACGTGAGCTGATTTGGCATCGGCCTGAGCTGGGATTGACTTGGAGGCAGGAAAATGATGCCATCGCTGTCGAATCTTAGAGGATCCCTTGGTCACGTTATGTGACTTCCTATGAACAGCAGTGCTGCAGAGAAGACCTGGGTCAGTCAATGCATTCTTTACAGTCTTCACTTTTACTTTCTTTGAGGCCACTAGGATTGATGATGGAACGAATGACCTTATAAATTAACATGTGATTGAGTTGATTTCCAGTAGCGGGCTGAACCATCTCATCCCTACTCGTCACATTTTGGCTCTTGGGCAGGAAACACTTTAATGACGCTAAACACATACGTTAGCCGTTTGGAACAGGTCACTATGGCTAGCGACTTGCACATTGGTTTGTTTACAAGTATGAGGCTGTGAGGTTGCAGTCCAATTACCTTGTTTGTGCTAGAAAAGTAGCGCCAAACAATATAGAACGGTTCGCACCTGCATGTTTTGGATTTTTGCAAGAAAACAATCGCAAGATGCACACCGAACAGTTTGATTTGACCACCGCTGGATGATAAAGTGAGACTTGGGTTGATCCAAACACCCAAAACTTTCCATTCTTTTGATTTTAGGATAATTTTTACCTGGGGCAAAGTATGCAACACACTTGTGATTTTTTTTCTCAGCTACCTGTGTAACTTCAGATCATAGTGAGTCCAGGAAAGTGCTAGTGTTTATTGCCAGAGGGTCACACCTATTGTAAAGCCTTACATGAAATAGCGGAGTTGAGACTTGAGTTTCTTTGTAAGACACTATGACCACAGTAAAAGTTGGCCTTAAAACAGACGGTGTGTGGATGAATATGAATGTGCAAAGTTAGCCCGACCCGCAATGGCCACATTTCTGAAAAATATGCCAGGTTACAATAAGCCTCCTCATCCCGTCACATTCTGACACCTGGTCGGGACCCCTTGGTTTCACTTTGCGACACACCATGTAGCCCAGCCAGTCAAACTATATGGCGCTCCACTACGGTCGCTAACGTCAAACAAGCTCAAACAAAAACACTTGCTCAAAAACAGTTCATCATGGCTGTTAAATGAGTGACATACAATTTAGCCAATCAGCGTCCTCAAATAGATTCAGCATTCCAAGCTACGCGTTCTTGTCAGGAGAAGTATCTATAGGCGAGCGCCAGCGTGAGGACTACTCCTCCAAGACCCGTTTGAGAGGAGAAGTTTGGAGAAGCAGAACATGAAGCTTCTCTACTCGCTGTACCAGACAGGTTTGGCTAGCTGGATGCAGTCATGCTAATAACTTAAAACAACGGGGACAGATCCAGCACGGACAGTTAGGGAGTGAGGGAGGAGGAGGTAAGGAAACATGAGAACACCAGGGTAGGGAGTGAGGGATGAGGAGGTAAGGAAACATGAGAACACCAGGGTAGGGAGTGAGGGATAAGGAGGTAAGGAGACAAACACCTCACAGACTGCCTCAGACTGGCTGTCTGTGCGTATGAGCCGAACTACAAGGCACTCACAGACAGTGTTCAGTCACAGCATCACACTGACTTGAGTCACATGACTTCTGATGGCATTGTGATGGGACACAGAGCTGAACTGCACTTACATTAGTTGCACTGACTGAGAATGTTGTCAGTGTTGTGTTGTAACGTCAGTTGATAAATACAACAGTTAATATTGGTCGTTCATCCAGCCTGCTCATTGCAAATGTGTTTTTTCTTGTTCATATTGTGTGCGGTTAACAAATAATTTCCTTTTTATGTTGCACTGAAATTAAGTCATTTAGTGTGTTCTTGGTCACATCAATTTGAAAGCTGGACCAAAGTGTTTGATTTCATTCAATTACAATTAGGCCAAATAAAAAGCCTCAAGTTGTAAGTACAGTCTGGACAGTCTTTTTCTCTCAACGCCTCAATAAGTAGATCTTGCCTGTCACCAAGGCAGAGGTCAGGGATCTTGGGCTTAAAAAGGTTGGTGACCAATGATATAGAGCAACATAATGCATGTTTGTGCGTGTTCTCTAGCGCTACATAGTGGATACAGGAACTGGTGGAATATTTGCACTACATAATTTCCAGCGTCACACAGTCCAAGCATTAAAAATATGTCTAACGCATGGGGGCGCGCTGTCTGATGGTCGCAGATATTTATGGCCGCGTCTGCCGGCATCCCACTAGTACCCCCGAGACGCGGGAAGGTGCGAGGGCCCGTACATCGCTGCTTGCAGCTGTAATTTCAATTATTTTTTTAGAGTTTTTAAAGTGTTTTTGTTTGGAATATGTATAATAAGCATATCATTTAGTTATCGCTATTGAGAATTTAACAAACCTGACGTAGATAGGTTTGCAGTTTTCAAGGTGTATATTTCAAATTGCATCTCTTACACACATGAAGATAAAGTTTTGAACACCGGCTGAATATCTATTATCAGAATCATAACTGTATTTTAACTGCTACTGTGTAAAGGGAATACTGCTGTTAAAAAGCACCTTATTTATTTAAAGTGTTTGCAAAGGCGTTCCACTGAGTGGGATTCTACAACTGTGCCTATCCTAGACTGTTACCTGTTGTGTGTTCAGTTGAGAATAAAGCTTTGATTCCAACTATTCAGTGTGTCGTACTGCTTCTATGTCCTTACCACACCCGTTACATTATGTTTTCTTCAGACTGAAATGATGACGAGTAACAGAATCTCAGGTGAGGTTTGAAAATGGTTGAAAATGGCATTTGTTTCAAACATAGAAGCACGTTATCCATTTTTTATCTTCCTACCATATCAGGATCTTTCATTATTCAGTTTAGTCTCAGATTGATAAAATATATTATTATAATCAAAGAACAAGTTGTATGATACCACAGGGAGTCAACTGGCCACCATCCTTTCAATACATTGGTCTAAACCCTGCTGCTGATTTGATTTCCCAGGAGGAATGTAAATATCCTCATTGTCTTTTTCTGAGCTGAATGCTAGGCCACTAGCACTGTTTGTATGTTTAGGAAGAAAATGGTGAAACAGACGAGCCCTGGGAATTTCAAATTAAAGGTGCACCTTTAGAAAGATGATAGGTATCATCATCTCCCAGGGATTATATCTCCCAGCTGGCCTGGGAACGCCTCGGGATCCCCCAGTATGAGCTGGAAAATGTTGCGGGCGAAAGGGAAGTCTGGGTCAGCATGCTTGGCCTGCTGCCACCGCGACCCGACCCCGGATAAGCGGAGGAAAATGGATGGATGATAGGTATCAACGTTTTCACATTGCATCAATAATATTGGATCGTTTAGCATCGAATTGATCAAAGTATTTTGTGTTTGAAAATTATCTGGCCAGTCGGACTATTATAAGACTGGCTTATTCTTTTTTTTTTAAGATTGAATCTGTATTTAATCAGGCAGTCTTATGATTATCATCTATTTTCCAAGAGACACCTGAGAACAAGAAACATCCACAATAATTGTATTGACAATCAATTCACGATCTGCAAAAGAGAAACTGCACAACTACACAATAAACAAGGAATTATATAAGTTACAAGTATCATAAAAAAACATTAGATATTAAAGCTATACAAATCTTAAAGATTCTAGTAGTTACTAGATTTAAATGATGGAAGAGATGTGAGGTAGCTCAGAAGCTTCATAAATGAGTAACAATTCTTCTTTACTGTTTTAGCGAATGTGTTTTGGAAATAGTGCGCATACGACTGGATAAATGAGAATTGGATTGTACTGCAGAAGTTGGGTAAGAGTTTGTAGAAGAATACTTTTTGGCCCACCATTAACTTCAATTCATCAAGACTGTTTTTTTTTGTTCATCTTGGAGACGTGAGAGAATTTTTGCTTCAAGAATTCAAGGTAACAGAGGCTGAGCAAAACACACTGAAAAGAAAGTAACTCGAAGCACATATTTCTCCAATTACATATTTGTTTTTTATTTGGTCTCCTAGTTTGATCAGTCCGATTTGTATTTACACCATAGACTGTATATAAGAAGGGGACCTTGTCACCCATTGGTTTGTGGACTACAGTTTTGAAGCCTTGAGTTCGCCATTCGCCCCTTTGGTTTTGGGCAGCCACCATCTTGATTTTTGCAACCAGAAGTGACACGAGAGGGTGGAGTTAAGTAAAATCAAAAGCTGAAAATACTTTTTATTTGGGCAACCAAAATGTTACCAGTTACTTTTATCAACTGAAAACACACTGTGAAACAGTCAAAGTTGTAAGACAAAAACACGGACAACTCCCAGACTGGACAACACCGTGGCTGCGACCTGTCAATCACTGTGTAGCCCCGCCCTAAAGCATATCCTGCTGTATGGTCTGTTTGACTCTAAATGGACCATCATTTACTAAATGAACATCATGCTGTATTGAAGGAAACTTGAAACTAGAGATTGAGACCATAAACTCATGTTTACAATGTTTACTGAGGTAATAAATCAAGAGAGAAGTAGAGTCATTTTCTCATAGACTTCTATACAATCTGACTTCTTTTAGCAACCGGATGAGTCACTGTCTTATGGCCATTAGAGAGAATGCAAGCTTAAGGCACTTCTGCTTTGTCTTCACTTTTCAGAACCAGAGGTTGCCGTCTGGGTGTGGCCCTCCATACAGTATTTTATATTACATGAATTACAAAAATGATTCAACCAGCAAGATCATCATTGGATGAGCAGAGCAATCTAGTCTAATGATGATTCTTCACTTAAAATGTGTAGTTCTGTAAAAAAGTAGCTTATTTTTATTGATTTATTATGTCCTTGAAAAGATCACATTTTACACTAGAAGCAACCAAACATAAATACAAATATATTGTAAATGAATTGTATCTAAATGCTCTTAAGAACCCTGTTCTTTTAGAGTGAAAGACACCAGCTTGCTATCTCTATCTGAACGACATACACACAGAGAGAGGCAGAGAAACCTCACAAAAACACAAGCACCACAGTGTTTTTTTAATAGAAGTCCATTTCCTTTTAAAGGAGCAGTAAAACATGAGTTTCCTGCCTGTCCTGGGCCTTCCATCTGTCCTCAGGGGCCTCTGTGGCGCTGCTCCGATGGATTGTGGCCTGCTTAAAAAGCTAAACACATCAGGGCGTGGGCAGAAACCACATGCATCTAAAACCACCAGCAGCAGCAGCAGCCCAGGAGCATTACTGACGTTAATGTAGAACTGGTTTAATGTACAGTAGGTCTTGGTGTAAAAACACACTCATCTCAAATGCAAAGAACAATAAGATTTGTTTTTTTTCACAGTGGCTATTTAAAAGAAAACGGAGCTTGGAAATGCAGTGTCTGATTATTCATATTATGTATAGCAAATGTCAGGTGTGATGCATCAGGACTCTTAAAGATGCAATCAGTAGCATTGTACTGACTGTTTGCGGTGCCTGAGATTAGTAGTCTTTGACCTGTGTATTCCATGGCGTTCATTACATAATGGTGAAACGTGAGCTGCGTGTTTGACCCAGGCAGTACTCTCCGCTTCTGATGAATGAAGCCAATGCAAATGTGTCTTAAAACTTGCATTCTCTCTACTGACCAGCAGGAGGCGACTCCTCTGGTTGCAAAAATAAGTCAGACTTTATGGACGTCTACGAGAAAATGACTCTACTTCTCACTTGATTTTTTCCTCAGTAAACATTGTAAACATGAGTTTATTGTCTCAATTTCTTCTTCAATATAGCATGATATTCATTTAGTAAATGATGGTCCATATAGAGTCAAATACAGCGAGCTACGCACTCCGAATGCAGATATCATCACAAAATCGTTTCGCTACATATGTGCTGGTCCGTCTTTCTTTTGAGAGTAAAATAGAGATAATGCATGTATTTATGCATAGGTAGTCCTCCTTTTACTTTTCAGCGAATCATTTCAACGCTCGGTCTGTTGCGCAACTCTTTTGGAGTTTTAGTGGCTAAAAAGTCTGTCAATCACCTGACTGACCGTCCCACTGCATTCTAAACTCATTTCCACATCTTAGATGTATCACATGTGCAAATCGACCAATCATAGGCTTCGTAAACTGCCAATACACAAACAGGGAGCAACAAAAAAATCACATAAAACACATAAATCAGGCCCCTGAGAGGTCAAAAATGGTTCAAAATGATGCCAAACTGCTGTATTAGATAGATTGAACCTTATTAGTGATAAAACAAGTGAAATATATAGTTCTATAGTATATACAATTAGAATAGAACAGCTGGAAACCTGGTTCCAAAATTCAGAAAATTCAGAATTTTGGCTTGACCTGGCATGAACTCTCTGTACTCCAACCTCTATAAACTTGGCCTGCTTCACTTTATCAAAGCCAATTCTTTTTTAAAAAGGACTGCTGACATGTTGTGCTATGATTGTGGAGAGTTTTAGGCTTACTGCTGCATTATTTCAAAGACAAAAGTGCTTTTTTTCCCAGGCAAACCTGAACATTTTCAATTTGAGCTGTATGTTATATTCATTCAGCATTTACCAGTAACATATACACTGATATGTACACGTATTAACAAACTATCACAAGTGTTAGTGTTATAATTCCATTGAAATTATTCAAATATACCTTGTAGTTCATGAGATAAGCCCCTTTGAGTATGGGTATGAAATTTTCGAGCAGCAGCCTCGAAATAGGCTTAGGGGTTAAAAGGTGATGGGGTCACTTCCCCCCCCTTATTTTCCCCCTACTTGGCTTTTTCAAACCAGTGAACGGAGGTTACCATATTTAAACTGCGGAGGAGTGACCTAGAGACACCGTATACGGCTCTGGTAGCATTAGCAAACTGTCAATCACAAGGTAGCCCCGCCCTTAGGCATACCCTGCTTTATGGTCTGTTTGACTCTAAATGGACCATCATTTACTAAATGAACATCATGCTGTATTGAAGAAGACTTGAAACTAGAGATTGAGACCATAAACTCATGTTTACAATGTTTACTGAGGTAATAAATCCATTAAGAAGTAGGGTCATTTTCTTTTTGCAATCAGAGGAGCCGCCCCGTAATGAACAGTAGAGAGAAGGCAAGTTTAAAAATGTCTGCATTGGCTTCACTTTACAGAACCAAAGATTGCCGCCTGGATCTCACCCATCTTCAATCTCAGCCTTCATCCTGATCTCTATTATACACCTGTAAAGTTTCATGCCCGCATCTTGCATGTTTATGACAATATCACGGTGTCAAAATCTGTCCACAAACAGACAGACCAGCCTGGGCCCCGTTCCTCGTACGTGGTGTCACGTCATGAGAGGTCACTCGAGCAGGCTAGGGGGTTCGGTGCAAAGGAAACAAACAAAAACAAAAGGTTCTCAGAATAAGATCAAGGTTTTATTCTTATCTGGTTCCATAACTCAGAAAAGGCTCTTTGTCCAAATCAAAAACAAACAAACAAAAAGCGGCCAAGCAGAGATAAATGCGTTCCAATATGACCGTACTAGACAAAACTCAACTTAAAGTGTCCTCAGCTTCCTTCTGACAACCAGGTCTTCTTCCTCTGAAAACCTCCTCACTGTGGGGTGGTACTCGTCTCCAGCTAGGTCTCCATGCTCCTTCATGCTGTGTGCTCTCCTTCCGTTTCTCTCCTCCTGAAGCCCTTAAGTTCAGCCTTAATCAGATGGCCTAAACACCTACCCCTGGGTGAGTGGTGAGGCCTTCTGAAATCTGGAGTTGTTGCCTCGGTGGCCATCTTGGCGTGTGGCTGCTGCTCCTTAAAGGGGAAGTAGCACCCATCTATCACCTGGCCCTGTGTGATGCCACAGTGGCTAACTGAGTTAGCCGGATAATTTTCAGGATAAGATTACATAAGTCAGGCTTTTCGGTTCCTCGAAGCAAGTTTGGCAAAATCACCATAGCAACACATCCATAAGCTTGAATCTGCTCCAGCGCAGGCTTACTTAAGTGAGCTGGATAAGCTTGCCACTCCCCAGGAAAAAAATGGCAGCTCCCTTCCTCAGAGATCCCATTGATGATGGAGCGATATTAGTTAGATTAGCGTTTTATAGGGAGAGAGTTCTTCGAGATCGCCAAGATCCGTTATCACATCATGATGACGTTGTCACGGGAATGCAAGGACTAGGACTCAATTGCAAGACCACAGGAGATAGAGTCAGGAAAACAGTCTTTATTAGCACAGCTGATTACAGAAAAGAAAGGCTGTGTGGAGCCCGTGGTCCGACACAGCGTGCAGGCCGGATCGACGGCGTGGTACCCGTGGTCTGACACCGGAGGGCAGGCAGATTGACGGTGTGTGTCCCGTGGCACGACACCAGAGGACACGGGGGATTCCCGGATCAGCAGACACCGGAGGCAGGCAGAGCGTCGGCGAACAATCCAGTGGGGACACAACAGGAGCTCGGGGGATTCCCGGACCGTAGGACACCGGAGGCAGACACCGTAGGCAGGCAGAGCGTCGGCGAGAAGAACTGTTGGGACACAACAGAGGAATGGGGGACACCGGAGAGCAGACGCTCGAGACAGCAGGCGATACGGGGTTGAAGCGGGTGAAAGACGGGACAAACTGACAACCCCAGACTGCACAGACCGGATCTGACACGGAGCTGTAGACGACCTCGGACACCGGTGCTCGGGGGGGCGGCCGGACTGGGGAGACTGGTGGTCCGGGGGACGGAACTCTAGAGCCTGGGGGTCCGGGGGACGGAACTCTAGAGACTGGGGACGAGACGGTGAACAGGGCTCCAAACCCGGGATCTTGGGCGGGCGACTGGAGTCGTGGTGGAGCCAGGTGCTCCGGCGGACGTACGGACTGCAGGACTTGCTTCCGACACTGGTGCTCCGACGGACGGCCGGACTGCAGGACTTGCTTCCGACACTGGTGCTCCGACGGACGGCCGGGCTGCCGGACCTGCTTCCGACGCAGGGGCTCCGGCGGACAGACGGACTGCCGGACCTGCTTCCGACGCGGGGGCTCCAGCGGACGGCCGGACCTGCTTCCGACGCGGTGGCTCCGGCGGACGGCCGGGCTGCCGGACCTGCTTCCGACGCGGGGGCTCCGGTGGACGGCCGAGCTGGACGGGCTGAGGCTCTGGGAAGCAGGACTGGACGGGCTGAGGCTCCGACTGGAGCTCAGGGGAGCCGGACTGGGCAGACTGGGACTCCGACTGGAGCTCGGGGGAGCAGGACTGGGAAGACTGGGGCTCCGACTGGAGCTCGGGGGAGCAGGACTGGGAAGACTGGGGCTCGGGAGAGCCGGACTGGTAAAACTGGGGCTCGGGAGAGCCGGACTGGGAAAACTGGGGCTCGGGAGAGCCGGGCTGGGAAGACTGGGGCTCGGAGGAGCCGGGCTGGAAAGGCAGGGGCTCCTCGGCGGCGGCAAGGATTGTGGGTCGCGGCTCCTCGGCGGCGGCAAGGATTGTGGGTCGCGGCTCCTCGGCGGCGGCAGGAGCTGAAGGTCGCTGCTCCTCGGCGGCGGCAGGAGCTGAAGGTCGCTGCTCCTCGGCGGCGGCAGGAGCTGAAGGTCGCTGCTCCTCGGAGGCGGCTGGAGCTGAAGGTCACTGCTCCTCGGAGACGGCGGCGGCCGGGACTGGAGGTCGCTGCTGCTCCTCGGAGACGGCGGCGGCCGGGACTGGAGGTCGCTGCTGCTCCTCGGAAGCGGCGGCGGCGGCCGGGACTGAAGGTTGCTGCTGCTCCTCGGAGGCGGCGGCGGACGGGACTGGGAGAGGCAGAGGCGACTGGGAGAGGCTACGGTTCGAAGGTGACAGCTGGAGTCGGCTGGATCGCTGACCGAACACGGGAAGCTGGAGTCGGCTGGATCGCCGACCGAACACGGGGAGCTGGAGTCGGTTCCGGCCCAGCGGGAACGGGGGTCCGACCCTTCCTCTGCCTCTTCTTGGGGGCAACAGGGCGGCTTGATTCCAGCTCGAGGCTAGCCTGCTGGAGGTTCAGCGGCCCTGGAGGCCCTCCTCTGGCCCAGCACATCTCCCGAAGTGGGTCCAACTGCAGCGGCCCAAAGGGAACGGGAAATTGCTGACTCTTCCTCTGCTTCCTTCGAGGGTTGACAGGGTAGTCCATCAGGTCACGGTTAGCCCTTTGAAGACTCGGAGGCCCTCCCAAGACCAGGCGGGTTCCCGCAAACTGTTCTCGAAACATTGGTCCCCTGACTCCCACAAGTCACAGTTTGCCTTCTGGACCCTCCGAGGCCCTCCAAAGGCAGGGCGGGTTCCCACAAATGGTAAAACCCACTCAGGGAGACGACCATCCCAACGGTGGCCTGCTGAGTCAATTTTTTGGTCAGTTCGTTCTGTCACGGGAATGCAAGGACTAGGACTCAATTGCAAGACCACAGGAGATAGAGTCAGGAAAACAGTCTTTATTAGCACAGCTGATTACAGAAAAGAAAGGCTGTGTGGAGCCCGTGGTCCGACACAGCGTGCAGGCCGGATCGACGGTGTGGTACCCGTGGTCCGACACCGGAGGGCAGGCAGATTGACGGTGTGTGTCCCGTGGCACGACACCGGAGGACACGGGGGATTCCCGGATCAGCAGACACCGGAGGCAGGCAGAGCGTCGGCGAACAATCCAGTGGGGACACAACAGGAGCTCGGGGGATTCCCGGACCGTAGGACACCGGAGGCAGACACCGTAGGCAGGCAAAGCGTCGGCGAGAAGAACTGTTGGGACACAACAGAGGAACGGGGGATTCCCGGACCGTAGGACACCGGAGAGCAGACGCTCGAGACAGCAGGCAATACGGGGTTGAAGCGGGTGAAAGACGGGACAAACTGACAACCCCAGACTGCAGGACCAGGGTTATTATAGTGGCAGGGGAAAGGATTAGTGTAACTAGAGTCTGGTGTGTCAGCCTGCGAGAGGTAATTGGCTGAGTGGGTGCAGCCGTGCACCAGTCAGGGGTGTGGCTATGGGAGTGACAGGAGGCAGAGGAAAAATCCCCGAGCACATGGCACAACACAACAAACAGGGAAATGACAGCTACATGAGGAGAGGAGATTGGGGAAAACCAGAGGTTAACACACACGGTCCAACAGGGATCCTGACAGACGTCCTGTACGAGCGTAATGAATAGTGATAGGAATGCATTTTCATTAAATGGTGAAATATTGAATAACTCAATTACCTGCAATTCCGTAAAAGCCCTCTTTGATTGCATTTACTCGGACATGGCCAGGGAATGTAATGAACACATCCATAAATTTCTTAAGCGCCAAAGAAACTTTTCGAAAAGCACGGCATGCAGCGGCTTTCCCGATGTTCTCCGCATCGCCGACACTGTACAAAAATGTACCACTCGCAAAAAAGCGCAAGGCTATGCATACAGTCTGTGAGACAGTCAATGCTCGGCTGCGGCATGTGGTGTTCACAATGTATGGCTCGAGAAGGTCTTGTAAATAAATGATTCCTTGTCGGCAGAATCGATAGCGGAGCTTATCATTATGCAGAGTTTCCCAATGTCATTGGCGCAATGGACTGCACACAGATCCCCATCAAATCGCCCTCTGGCCCAAACGAGGCTGATTTTGTCAATCAAAAAGGCTTTCACAGCATTAATGTGCATCTATTTCTGCGTAGTACGTGGTGTGGAAGCCCCAGATATCACGGGAAACTAAACGCCGTCATGTCAAAATTCACGGAGCTCCTCCGGATGATGTTATGAACCCAAACATGCCGGTGTTTAATTTAGAAATATAGGTTATTTTTTTCATGGTTGATGGTGGACAGTTGAACGGCTTTCAGGGTGATAAGCCACGCCCCCTCTCAGGCGCGTCCAGAGCGATTCACGCGAATGAACACAAATGGTCCACGGTGAGACCGGCGGCGCGAATGACGCGATTAATGTGGTGCGAGTGAACACGTCATAAGAGCGGGTCGTTTGGGTTGTGGATGGATCAAACAAACACCAGATTTTTACCCAGGGGAATGATGTTCATGTGAGACCAAAAGTTCAGTTAGTTATTGAGATTTTTGTGCCAAGAAACCAACTTCATTTGTGTTGCAAATGTGGGTCCTTTATCATCTTCATCATTACTGTTAACATATTTTGAACAGTATTCTACCTTTTCAGATACTTTAATTTTTTTTATTCACTTCAACCTAATAAAATAATCTTGGCAGTGTGTCAAATGTTTCCTACAATCTCTCTTCAGAGAGTCTGGTAACTACATTTCTGTGGAAGAGGCTGACTGCTGCGAGTGATGAGAGGGTGAGTAGTACATTTTCTGTTCATTATTTCCCTTTGTTTTAACTCAAGTGTTCTTCCTGTACGCTGCACTGTCTTTGTGTTTAGATCCACTGTCGCATTTGCAGTCAAAAGTGTTTTTGCATCAGTACAATAATGACACAGATGTCGTTTGTGGCATTTCCATCAAAGAGTAGTTACCTCTCAGGCTGTGTAGCAAATACAAAAAACACTGCTGTGGCAGGCTTTTCCCACGATATCAAGTCAGTCACGGGTCAAAAATAGGCGCCATTGGGCATCCCATTTAGGGGAAGGTTTCAAGAAAGAACTTGTGTATTTAATGCTTCCAAAGCCTCTCTGAGTCTGTGTAATGGAAGATAAGCCAATAAATACCAGGCTTGCAGGTAATAGACTAAAAATGGGTGACCCGCATAATAGGGTGTTAAATTAGTTTTACCTACCGTTTAAAAAAAAAATAATCACGTTGGTTCTGCTTTTAAAGTGCTTTTTTCTTTAAAAGCAGGTTACGACAGCTTCAGAGAGCGTTTTGAGTTTTAAATAGAATTCTGTCTCCAGCTGAGGGTGTAAAAAAAATAAAAACACTTGTTTTAATAACTTTGACTCAGTTGTCACAACGATGGCAGAGAAAACCCAGCTGCATCATATGAAGTATGAATACTGGTTTATCTATTGTTAAAACACGTTGATCCGTATGTGTTCATATGAAATAGCCATTTTCTGCTCCCTCTCTCAAGCATATTACATTGTAAGGCTCATCAAAACAACTGGTATAGTGCATGCTGGCTCACTGGCTTTGCTTGCTGGGACACTTCAATGGAACTAGATCATTGTTAATGTTATTAGTAACAGCTGTGCTTCTCCTGCCTCTACCAGCTGTGAAAATGGTCAATACACAGGAGCTAATCACAAAAAAATGAAAGATAGATTTGACACATAAGTGTAAGATTAGATAACCCTTTATCAGAATCAGAATCAGAACCGTTTATTGCCAAGGAAGTTTGCACCAACAAGGAATTTGACGTGGCGGGTGGTGCGTAACATTAAACAAATCATTAAACAATCAACAGTCAACACAGTGCAATTTTTTTAAATTTACAATAAAATATAAAATAAAGTCTGCAACAAAACAGATACAGGACTGTAAGACAAGTGAATGTAAGTGAAATGTTAAAAGTGTCGAGTGTGTTTAAACAGATGTGCAGTTTAAATAGATGTGCAGGGGAGTGACCAGAAGGAATTGTCCTGGGGGTGACAGAGTCAGTGGGGGTCCCGGGCTCTGTTAATGAGCCCGACTGCAGACAGGAAGAAGCTGTTCATGTGGCGTGAGGTCTTGGCCCTCAGCCTCCTGCCAGATGGAAGGGGCATGAACAGTTTATGTCCAGGGTGAGAGGGGTCGGCTACAATCTTCCTTGCTCGCTTCAGGGTCCTTGAAGCGAACAAGTCCTGGAGGGACGGAAAGATTGCAGCCAATCACGCTCTCAGCAGAGAGAATGATGCGTTGCAGCCTGCCCTTGTCCGTGGCTGCAGCGTACCAGACCGTGATGGAGGAGCAGAGGATGGACTCGATGATGGCTGTGTAGAAGTGCACCATCATCGTCTTAGGCAGGTTGAATTTCTTCAGCTGCCTCAGGAAGTACATCCTCTGCTGAGCCTTCTTGGTGATGGAGCTGATGTTCAGCTCCCACTTGAGGTCCTGGGTTATGATGGAGCCCAGGAAGCGGAACACAGAGTCGACGGGGGAGTCACACACAGTGATATTGATCCCCTTCCCCTCCTTTACTCATCACCCTCCCATCTACTCTTCCAGATATTTCACCGGCCCATTCTCTCCACCCGTGACTTGAGAACTACCTCTGCAAAAGGTGCACCATATTTTTTTCGCAAACCAATCAGAGCAGACTGGGCATTTTTAGGAAGGGCGTTTAAACGGAGCGTTTCAGACCGAAGGTGAATACAGGTATATTATTACAGGCAGTATAAGAAAAATAAAGTGATTTTTGAACATTCAAAATTAAAAGCATGTAAAGATGTTCTAGTAGAAACCCAGAATAGAAGTATGAACCTGAAAATAAGCATGATATGTCCCCTTGAACGCTGGAATATATAGACTGTTTACTAGTCCATGTTTTCAGTTGTGATCATTACTTGTGGTCATTCGTATTTAACAGGAAATATATTATACAGTTCAAATATTTATATATAAATATCTCATTTCTTTGCAGCTGTGATGGGTGGGTTTGAGGGTCATCTGAGTACTGCATACATTGAGAAATGCAACCTTGTTGAGTCCAGCTAAAGGTTGACGCATGGGCACATTAAAGTTATTTTTCTCTCCTTAATGAAGTGGAAGTTCTCTGCTAATCACAGAGCCCGACGCCATGTTTGACTACCTCAGCTGCATCTATCAAACTGCTTTATATCATTTCATAGATCACCTGTCAGCATGAACGCAGCGGAGTCCATCGTGATGCGAAAACCAAAGCAGTGGGTAACTGAGCATCTGCACTTCCCACTCATCCTCTTTTTCGCTACATCAATCGGTGGGCTACTTAGCAGTCTGCATTGCACCTTCTCTAGTCTAAATATAAACCTGCCTAACACACATACAAACACACTCGCACACTGGGCACAGTAGGTTGATAGTGAAGTGCTGTATTCTGTCTCCACGTGTATGCTAACAAGCAGAGAAGTTGATGCAGATAATACAATGAAACCAATACTGATACTACTCTTAGTGCACCTACTATTATGCTAGTGATAATGTACGTCTGGGTACCATGGTTACTTGACAAAGAAAAAAGGATGGGTTGTCTTAAAATGATCATCTATTTTTTTTCAGATTGTAGTCTCTTGTTTAGCCCATGGCTTGGTTTGTGTCACTAGTGAGAGATAGAAGGGGCTCTCCAGCACTTTAGTTTGGTTCACCCATAAAGTTGGGGAATTTAGTTACTTTTTAAAAATGAAGTTTCTACTGTGACATGCTCCAAAAACTCATTTGTTTACATCGTTGGAAAACGATTAATCGCAAAAAAATCATGCATATTAATCGTTGCAAGTTAACGCGTTATATTATATATACACTACTGTTCAAAAGTTTGGGGTCACTTAGAAATGTCCTTATTTCTCAAAGAAAAGCACTGTTTCTTTCAATGAAGATAACATTAAATTAATCAGAAATACACTCTATACATTGTTAATGTGGTTAATGACTATTCTAGGTGGAAACGTCTGGTTTCAATGAAATATCTACATAGGAGTATCTGGAGCATCACATTTGTGGGTTGGATTATACTCTCAACATGGCCAGAAAAAGAGAACTTTCATGTGAAACTCGCCGTCTATTCTTGTTCTTAGAAATGAAGCTATTCCATAAGAGAAATTGCGAAGAAACTGAAAATTGACACGAAATTGTCTGAGTGACCCCAAACTTTTGAACGGTAGTGTGTATATATATATATATATATATATATATATATATTACGGGTGTAACAATACACATTCGTATTGAACCGTTCGGTACGCATTACGAACCGAACAATACGTTTGAATACTACTGTGCATTTGGAGAAATGCAGAAGCTTAAATTATGGATAATTTAATGTTCTCTCGGTGGAGCCGCTCAACAAGGCAACCCACCCAATGTAACAAACAACGTGCTGTCTGACACTCCACCACGGAATAACAACATTGCACTCTGCTGAGCCATGTGTGTTCTAGGTGGCAATGCTAAACTAGCTTAGCTGGAAAACCAACCGCAGCACATATGCTACAAACTCTACCCGCAGCGTTTAGGTAGCTACTCCCTACTGATTCCAACAGTGCTAAAGCAATCGCCACGGCGATTGTTATATTTATAGCCACAGATATGAGACCCTACTCTGGAGAGGAAAACCAGGCTGTACCAACATGCTTAATGATATTGAGCCCCCTGACACTACTCATTCACGAGCCCATTTCACCAGACTATAATTCCTGCTTTGTAAAAGAAAACAACAGACGGCCGGACGTCACGGACTACACAAAGCTACCTGACTGTAACGACACAAATAGGCCGATGTCATTAATCTAGGGTCTCAGAAAGCACCGGCAGTGCAGCGGATCTCTGGCCTCCTCCAAAGATCAGAGAGATTGTGACCTTCTTTCACTGAAGCACAACAGCAGCCCATGTGTTAAAGACAAAACAGGAGTTGCTGCAGCTTCCTGTACACAAATGAATCCATCATTGTTCAAAGTAAAAGAATAACATTCTTTATTGTCACGGTTTAGGCTTTGCCCCCTTTGTGTCTCTGTCTCTGTAGCTCCGCCCCTGGTCTCCTCCCGGCTCCCTCCTGTGTGTCTGAGTGTGTTTCCTGATTGTCCTCATTCACTACACCTGTGCCCAATCACCTGCCCCTGGGTTTCCCCTCTGTCAACCCCTCTTATATAAACTCCCCTGCTTCCCTGTTGTTTTGTTGGATCGTTTAGTTGCTTCCCTGTGTGTGTGCGCCGTGTACCAGGTTTGTTCCCTCCACGTCCCAGGGTTTGGACTTTGCCATTTTGGACTTTGCCTGTTGGAACTTTGCTGTTTATTTTCAGTCTGTATTTTTCGCGCTCCCTGTTGGAGTTGTTTTTGGTTCCTGTTTTTGTCCAACTTTGTGTTAGTAAATTAACCTTGCCTTCCACCTCGTCTCCAGTGTCTGTGCTTGAGTCTTTGCTCTACCCCTGCACCACATCCCATGACACTTTATGATGGCTTTTTTGCTGTATTGAACCGAGAATTTTGTAAACCGTTACACCCCTAATATATGTATTATTAAAATATATATATTTTAATAACCTACTGTTCTCACAAACTGAATGTATTATGTGGTATATAAACACTGTAGAACCCCCAACCATTCCAATTTACATGACTTTTCTAGGATATCTACATCTACGATTACGGTAATTTGGCTCCACCCAGATGCACAAACTTATTTAATTGGATTTCTCCAATCCAATCAGAGTGGTCCACATCTTCCTAAGTGGACTACTGCTGCTCTCGGGCTGCTTAAGAATAGCATGCACACTCCATTATCTTGACTACTTAAACACGACTTAAATCAGTCTAGTGGCATGAACTTGAAATGACCTCAATAGAATCACTTTAGCCCCCAGCCTGATTCGCTAGGTTCATTTCAAGTCAGGTTTTGAAGCCTCACTTTTCTTAGCATTGCTTTGTGGAAGGTTAACACACAGGTTGAAATACCTTTCAAGTGAGAGCGAATGGCTTTTTTTCTCTTTGAGAAGAATATTACTGCAACTGCTAACACCAGTACCTCTCAGACGTGTATTATTTCCTATAAAGGCTTCACGGCCAATCAGGTTACACACCATCTTGGCAAGGATACTCCCAAACCAGTGTAAATCCCTCAGGGGTTACTCTCAAGTTATTATCCAGTAAGCACTATTTTCTATCTGTTAATGGTCACTTCTAAACCCAATTTACAGAGCGCTGTACCACCTAAGACCTTTAACAGGCTTAGCATCACGAGTTACAGCCTCTCTTAAAGTCATCTCACCCTAGATACGATCTCATTTAAAACGTTTGAGCCAGGACCAAATTATGCCATACGGTAAATAAAAATAAAAAAGTAAATCAATTCTAAACACAGCAGCTCCTCAAATCCAGTTTTCTCTTCCAACCACACGTCACACCATTTGACAGCTAAATATAAAACTCCACTTCTCTTCACCTGATTAACACACACACACACACATGCAGGCCCGCAGATGCACAGCTCGGCTAACGCTACCAGTAACACTCAGCATGGACAGAAAGGCACAGCAGCTGACAGGGGAAGTGGAGCGCGCATACACACACACTGCGTGCATTGTGGAGAGAACAGAGTGCTACAGAACGGCTTCTCTGTCTCTACATGTGGGTCTGTTCCTACAATGAGGCTGCACGCCGCCAGCAGTACTCCTCCAGCAGCTGCTGTAGTGCAACAAGCCAGAGGAGCATCCCATTTAGCATCTTTGTTTCGTCATCCTGTGGGTGCAGGTTTCACACGAGACTGGTACAGAGAGTTTAAATGTGAGTGTCCTTTTCATAAGCGACAAAGCTGTTTTGTGAAGAGCCAGCAGGCAACTCTGTTTCAGTTCGGCACAGGTGGACCCAAACGCAGAACACAGACCTGAACGGGGAAGCAGGCAGATGGATCACAACGATCTGGCCTTGAGTGGGTGAAGAGCCGGGATAGATATACTGCAGAGGTTTGTGAGCTGATGAACGGCAGATGTGTAAGCTGAGGGAGGGGATGAGCCCATTGAAGGCAGGTCTATCGGTAGACTACTTGGCCAAGGTGTAGGTGAAGACTGGGAAACACAAGATACACTGGGAGATAAGCTGGAGCAATGTGAGAGTATCAGCAAAAAGCCTTCAAATCAAGGTTTATGCTTGAATGTATTTATCATTTCAACTATAAATGAAAAAATACAGTTGAACTGTTTCTTAAGCACCAAGATATAATACCTGACTTTCCTCTGTTTCTCTTCCATATCGTAACTCCAGTGGCGGGCTGTGTATTTTATACCTGGGCCTTCAGTGCTGTCCTAATACAGTTGAACCACCTCCTAATAACCTCATTATGCATGACGGGATGCTTCGTCAGTAACGGGCAATGCATATTGTCAAAATCAATGTAATTAACACAATGACAAGAACAAACTCACAAGAACCAGTCAGATGTATTTATATGACAACAAAGCAGATAGAATAACATAAAACCCAAATAACACAATTCAACAGGCCTCTGCACATTCCAGCCAAACTGCGGCGCTAAAAAGGCATTCCGCCACGCACTGAAAGGCACCATTCAAATATTATTCACATCAGAGGGAACGATATTAACCATGTCATACAAACAGAAGACGGAACAGAACATGGCACACGGAACAGAACATGGAACACAGAACAAAGAACCATACGATCTAGTATACCAGAAAAATATATTTAATGCGTTTTCCAATACTTATACTACCATACTATTTAGTATATCATTAAAAGACTTAGTAATTGAACAGTATGGACTTTATAATGGCAGCTGCAGTATGTAGAACAAGTATGGGATTTGTAATGCAGCTTCTGTGTCATCACTCGCCTGCTCCTCATCTCACCAGTTAGTACAGATATGAACCCTGGACATGTTTGGCCTAGCTAAGCACAGAAACTGGGTTAGGAAACAGCTAGTTTTAGTCTGTGAGTGACCTTTACTGACTGTGCCACGGAACATGAATTTATGCTCAGTCAGTTCAGGAAAATCAACACAGTGCAAAAAGAAACATAAAAATGTACAGTAAAATATAAAATAAAGTGCACAAACAAACCGATAACAGGACTATAAACAAGTGAGATGTACTGTAAGTGTAATGTAAAAGTGTCGAGTGTATTTAAGTAAGAAACCTAGAGGGGATGTGCAGGGGAGTGACCGGTAGGGAATTGTCCTGACCGATATGAAAGTGTCATGGGGATGTTAGAGTCAGTGGGGGTCCCGGACTTTGTTGATGAGCCCAACTGAAAATGCGGAAATAAGTGTTCATGTGGCGTGAGGTCTTGGTCCTGATGGACCGCAGCCTCCTGCCAGATGGAAGGGGCAAGAACATATATGGAGTCACTGCATTTTCCACAACGTTGTCCAGCAAATGTCTCAGAAAAAAAGCCTTGTTAACAAATGAAGAGAATCTGTCCACCGAAAGAGGCTAGAAGGCTTTTGAAACAGAACAGAAGCGTTGGTTAAAAATAAACATCAACTATTTTTTATGTCTGTGACATGTTCTACACATATAGACATTGAAACTGTAGTAACATTGCTGGTATGATGTCAGAATACTATCAAAAGATAATTTTCACTGTCTATTCTTGGTGCTATGTCCAATGGGGCATTTTTTGGACTATTGGTGCTTCCAAATAATGGGAACAATGGCACCAAGCATTTAGTTAACAAACATCGTCTTTTATCCTAAACCTAACCAAGGAGTTTGCCTAACCCTAAACCAAACCTCCCGTACGTTTTGTTGTCTTAACCTAACGTTTAATTATTTGTGTTGACGTCACAGAATTTTACAAATTTTGCCACCACCACGTATTGCGCTGTTAAATCATTTCACATATTTCTATGAGATCGCGTCGCACTATTGTTGGGGAAAATCTAAATGACTAATTATAAGGTGTGCTTTAAAAGCTTGGTGTCCTTATGTGTCCTTGTTGTGTGAACTGCCTCACCACAGTTGTTTAGTCTATGCGAAAGAACACTCAGCAGCATGTCCTGGATTGAAATGATAATAAGGACTGTGGGAGAGTTAAGATGGGTACAGAGCTATGTTATGAGAACTTAGCTTCCTGACTATGAGAATGTGACCTTTGTGCCAGAACAAATGCTCAGGCAAAGTTGCAGACATCTACTTGGCTACCTGGCGTGGACGCCATTTTGTGGGTGTGTTATGCTTTCGTGACGTATTGCCTGTGACACTGTATTGTTTACTTGGTATAAATATCCGAGGCTCAGAGTCAGACCTCTGAGCAGCCTTGATCCATGTATACTGTATGTGAATCAACTCTGTCTCCTTCTTTGCAAAGAATAAATGTTAACTGATCTATGATTTTCCATTCGGTCTTGCGTGAATTTTTCTAACAACTATATTAATAGAACAGACTGTAAAGTATATTGGAAATGAAACCTCTCGATGACTGTACGGAAGTGAAATTCTCTACAGGGTTCTTGGTTTTTTCCTTTGGACTGCTTTCACTGCAGGAACAGGATAATAAATGGCATGCAGTGTTGGCGTCTCTATCTCGTTTGTTTGCCAATGGCTGTGCAGTTTTAAAGTTGAACAAAGGTTAATCAAAAACTACTTTTTTATCACACCTGAGAGACGCATCACTCAACATAATAATACCCCTCCTTATCTGTGCTCTTCTGTGTACACACGTGACTTTAGGAGAGCAGCACTTTTTCGAAAGTACACGAGCAACACGGTTGAACAGGAGATTATCCTTTATGATGATCCACTCTTTGGTGAGAGCCGTCTGTGTGGCCTCCCATTGAGGCCCCTACACACAGTAGCTCAGCTCATTTTACACCGAAAGCTTTACTGTCATTGATTTTCTTTGTGTTTTACAAAACAATGTTTTTCTTAAGTTGAGGGGAGGTAAGTTGCATAAACATAGGATTTCTTGCCCTCTCTGTTTTGGGGTGTTAAATAGACTTGTACTTGTATAGCACCGTTCTATTCTCTTGACCACTCAAAGCGCTTTAACACTACACGTCATTCACGCATTCACACACTGATGGCAGGGGCCATGCAAGGTGCCACCATCCATCAGGACTAACTAACTCATTCATACACCTTTGGCACAGCCTACGGGAGCAATTTAGGTCTTCATCGACATGAACTAGCGGACTCTGATTAAGGACGATGCGCTCTACCACTGAACCACAGTCACTTATTTCCTATTCTCTGGTTTCATGTTGTTGTATCCATCCTTTATCTATTATCCTTAACCGCTTATCCTGTTCAGGGTCGCGGGGGGGCTGGTGCCAATCCCAGCTGACAAGGGGTGAAGCCAGGGTACACCCTGGAAAGGTCGCCAGACTATCGCAGGGCTGACATTTACACCATTGGGCACACATATGGACAATTTATAGTAATCAATTAACCTGAGCTACATGTTTTTTGGACTGTGGGAGGAAGCCGGGCATGCAAACTCTGCACAGAAGGGGCCATCGAGTCCGGGATTCGAACCCGGGCTGGATGGCCTGACCTTTTGCAGCACCATGGAGTCACATTTACATGATTAATACCTGTTTTCTGTTTTTTTTTCGTAAACAATATTGCATATTGATGTAATAGTCTCGTCTTAGTCGTGGAAAAAGAAACTGTCGTTGACGAACTCATGTAGTCGTACATTTTATTAACGAAGTTAACACCAATGCTAAGATAGACTAAGCACGTCCTGGATCTATCTTTGTACTGTACACACGGAGATGAAGCTGATCTCACTCTGGAGCGAGCATCTACTTCCCAAAAATGACCTTAAAGGCACCAGATATGGTGCAAACTGTATTACCTTTTGCTTCAGCCCATAACAGCTGGTTGTGTCAGTGGAGTGTCACAGTGCTCCTTTAAGGGGATCTAGATGGTTGGGTGCAAGATAAAGCTCGAGACTCTCTCCGTTATCTGGTTAGCTTTCTTCATACTTTTAGCCCAAAGAAATGTATTTATATCCAGCCTATTGGATTATTGCACTCTATCTGAGACCCCAAAGAGCCAGAGGGACAGATGAGTCCATTTAGGATGTAATGGCCTTATGCTTGTTGCGATTTGCTCTATCAAAAAGAGCACGCACACACACACACACACATTTATATGTAAGAACACCATTACTGACTGTTGTGCCCCTGGCGGTAAAAGCCATCGGCCTTTAACCATTAACAGGGATTTTATAGACCAGACCACCAACCAGAGATCTCTATTGACAAAATCACACAACACATTTCTCTTGTCTTCCTCCTCCTTGTTTTCTCTGCTTCTTCCTCTCCCAGCCTCGCCTCCTTCCTTTACTATCATCATCTTCGTCATCCAGATCTCTAGATATGTCTCTCTTCCTCTCCATACAGACCACATCCATTCTTGTAATGTCTTTAATCTGCACCTGCTTGGTCCTCGGTTGTTTTTTTCCCATCCTCATCCCACTCCAGCCTTGGCCAGCTCCACTCATTCCTCTTCCTCTCTTTGCACTCCTCCCTCGTTTCAGTTTCTGGCAATACCCCCCAAAGCAGGCATTTCAATCATCCAATAATTCATGGGAGGACAAACTGTAGCATTGGGAGTTTGCTGTGCTGTGCAGTGCTGTGGACAAAGGCCACATATGCTTTATAGCACAGGCAAGTGCAGCAGGGCTACATAATGCGGATACGATTTTAGTAATTACAAAAACACACAATCAGACAGTGAGTCAGTTGCTGCTCATGTGTTCCAGTTGCAAATTACAATATGTGAAACCGAATGATGTGGAATTGGAAATCAACAACCCAAACATTCAGCATAGGAAACCTATTCGTTTTTAGGCTATTAATTAATCATAGGTTCGCCTGGGGAAAAAAAGCACTTTTATTGGTATTTCGTTCTTGAAATGAGGCCCTGGCTAGCCTGGCTAGCTCCCAAATCATAGCAGTAGTCATATCAGTAGTCTCAAAAAATAATTTGGCTTTGATTAAGTGAAGCAGACCAGAAATATCGAAGGTTTTGTACAGGTCAGCCGAGGTCAGCCAACGTCAATTCTGATTTTGGAAGCAGCACTTTCAGCTGTTTCATTGTAATTTGATATACTATATAACTATATATTTCACTTCTTTTATCACTATTAGTGTTCAATCTATCTAATACAGCAGTTTGGCATCATTTTGAGAGCCTGGGCCCTGTATAAACCTGTAAAACAGGACTCATCCTCGTCTGAGTTCCAGTTTTACAGACTACAATTGAACGTCTGATTGGCGGATTTTCGCCTAGACACAGCGTTAAATGTGGAAGAGTCTAAACAGTGTATTGATACGTTCTTTAAGTTGATTGACAGAATTTTAAGCTAATAATAATCGAAAACCGTGGCCTGCACCCCCAAGGGTCAAACCCATTGGCCAAAATGGAAAAAACAACCTAACAGATTCTTCACAGAATGGAGGAGAGAGACCGGCAGCACATGGCTGAAAGGATTAATTTTGGATTTTTGGTGATTTTCTTCCAGAAAACCATCTCAAGGTGCAAAGCGTTTACAATTTCTTGCTGTTTGGCTGTGTGTTGCTCTGTGGCTGATGGAGTGTAACTTGTTAATGGTTTGAAGGAGAGGAATTTGGAAGATATGGTTGGATTCAGTGTGGAGTCCTCGTGCGGTTTGTCTGTGAAAGTGCCGTAGTTTTTGGATGGTATCGTTAACGGAGAACATAGCTGGCAAAAAATAGGTGAAATTGTGGTACCACTTGTAGTATATAGTATTACTTTGTGTATATATGTATATGTATGTGTGTGTGTGTGTGTGTGTGTTTTTGAGTGAGTAAAATAACTTACATGGTCCATCTTATCAGAATTTCTTCGTTACGTAGGTTTTTGATATATCATAAAATTTAATTCGTTCTCAGAAGTGATTTGTACTACATGTGTGTACTCTATCGCCCTAGCCCCCTCCTAAGGGAGCTTTCGGAGACAGGAGGTTAAAAGCCAGGTGTGTCTGAATCTGGCGCAATGCTATTTAAATGGTTGATTTGGCAAATTGGAGAAGTGAGCAGATTTTCCGCATTGAAACTGTTGTTTTTAAAAGGCTAAACGCCAACAAAAATAAAAACTTTTTTCAATACATTGTTACTTTGTGATGCTCTGGAGTTATTTGGTTGAATTCAAATGTCAATATTATGCATATGAGCATATCTACTGATTAACTAATTAGTGAAAGTGCGTTGTGAACCCGGCTAATGAATACAGCGCCATTTACTTTAGACCATGGGCACACAGATGGGTGCAAGTACATTACTTAAATAACGTGTGTGAAAATGACAACTGTGTCAGTCTGAATCTAACAATGGCAGTTGTTGCGTGTCGCTTTGCAACGGGTATTAGATAAGCCCCAAAGAGTCTACAGCAATGCTAACATAACTGTGAGTCTGCACAGCAGTGCTTTGAGCTAAATGCTCAGTTAGCAGGTATAATGCAGTGGTGGGCCGTCAGGACCTGCAAAGCCTTCTCTACTGGCCTAAACAGAATCACAAAGTTATAGCTATTTTATGATTTAATAATTTTTCATAAATACACCATGTATTATAATTTTAAAAAATATTTTTCCCATGAACTTATTTTCTCATTGCACAGCTACTGTCTTCCTCAGTTGCTCTGCTTCCAGTGCAGCTTGTTTTAAGTAGAGCTTTTTTCCAATCAGATTTCATAAAAGTTGTGCCCACGAAATCAACCTCATTCTACTTTGAGTTAAAAATACCAACCTGCAACCAGATCCACCGATGTTCCGGTTTAACGATAATGAGTGATCTCATGGACTGAACCGGAACACGGGGGGGCTGCATGTTTCATCACGTTACGTTTTTTCCTCCTAAATCGCGATAATGACGAACGTTAACAGTCCACAAAGTTCCGCATGTAGTGGACGTTAACTTAACCAAGCAAGTCTGAACTGTAACGGAACACAACGGAACTTAACCTGTAACGAAGGGAAATGAAGACGGTGTAGTCATCTTAACGCTGATTGGCCAAGACTCGACACGTCACATCAAAGATGTTTTATTGCGAAGATCATGACATAACCTTTTCTCCTTGGCTCACTCACTAATCTTGTCTAACTCTGTACGGATCTACACGATTCACGTGGATGATATATTTTGATTCAAAACGGCAAATTTCACCAAAAAGCGACAAGTTTGCAGGTATGAATAAAGTTCTTGAAATAAAAAAATTCAGCATTTCCCCCTGCGCCCCACCTGCAATACCACTGCGCCCCACTAGAGGGGCGTGCCCCACAGTTTGAGAAATACTGATCTAAACCAACATTTCAAGAAATTACATCTGACATTATTTTTACTTACCTGACATTATTTCGGACTATCATTGTGATTGTTGCTTATTGTTGTACATTTTGTATCTTCAGTGATTTAAATTCATTTCAGCTGTCACTGTTTTATTTGTCTTTGTGTTGTTGTTTGTTTTCTAGGATTATTTAAGATGCTTCCATAAACATAATAACGAAGTAGCACAGTTCCTTTCATTTTGACCCACGCATATATTATGTTACTCAACTACAATAAAGGCAATAAACAGATGAGTTTACGCAATTTATGTTATTACTGTGCGTGTGTGTGCGTGTATGTCTAAGTTACATTGTGGGGACACACCTTTCTTTTGGGGACACAATACATAGCATAAATCATTAGATTCCAGGGTGAAGACTTGGTTGAAGGTAAGGAATTAATTATTTCGGTCAGGATAGCATTTCATTTTGTGTCTTTATCTCATTGTATCTGGAAAGCTGCTACAGATGTGTGTGTGGCCTCTATGTATAACAGGATTGGTACTTTTATTTATAGCCAAGGTGTTTTCAGTGATTCGGGCTGATTGGACCTCTGCTCAAGGTTTAGGTCTGCTTACTGCGATACAAGCGGCATTCATATACATATACTACTCTGTTTCTTTCTTTGTGGCATCTGGAGCTTTTTCTTTTAGCAAGTAGCAAACCTTCAGTTTCTCTCCACAAAATGGCCAAGACTTCCTCTCCAGACAGCTAGCCCTTGCACAATCTTCATTAATTTCTTTTGTTTTAGAGAGCAACCCAATGACAGGTCACCATCACAGGCATCTGCAACAGGAACTCCTTTTGCTCTGTGACAATACAGAGTGAACAATCACATGCAAATAAGCTTGAGAAAAAGATGGGGCACAAAATGGCAGTCAAGTAAGTCAACAGTATCAATAATTCCATTCTTGAGATTTCGCTGGGTGTCAATTAAAGCGTACCGAGGTACTACATATATCACACGCAGCAAATAGCTTGGGTTAAGGAAGGGAGGTAGTCGTTGGAATGTCCTTACAAGTACGGAAACACAAGTGTGTGTTATCTTTGCCATGGTCCATAGATTGCAGTCTGAATGCTCCCAGGGGGCCCATCTCAGTATTGACACACAGGGCCTTTAGCGTGGCTCTGAGACGACTGTAAAGAGAGGTGGACTGATGATCCAAGCCACAGAGGCATTAAATGGGACTCTTGTTGGAGCCGAGTCTCATCCTTTGAGGCAATCCCAGCAATACACAAATCAGCCAATAACAATCAATTGATCATTTTGGACACAGATTTGGACATCAACTGGGACTCACTTCGAGGCCTCATTATGATCTTGTACAAACTGTTTTTGTTTTTTTTGTCTTCTGTCATATTCCTTCTTTATTACTTCTCTGCATTATTCATTTTTTCCAAGCCCTACTTCCCATTCCTTGCTTTTCTGTGGGGTGCTATGTAATGGTGTGGAGAAGTGCCCTCAGGGACCACAGCATATGGAGCACAAAGCTTTTGTTCTTACCTCCGAAAGGGTTGCTGGTTTATTTGGCCGGGGGGGGGGGGGGGTCTACTGAGATTTATTCTTAAAATGTATCTATTTTGATTAATATGTTAATGTTTCATAAAATATCAATAATAATAATATCAACAATATCACTCTCAACATTACTTTTCTATTTTAATATCTATTTGGCACTGGTGTTAGTATTACTTCTTATACACTTTGTTGTTGTAAATTACTTTTTCTAATTTAGTTGCATTTTTACTTTATTTTGCAATATTTTCCTTCTTTTACACTTAATTGTTTTTCTATTCTATTGTTCATGTATGTTTATATTTGTATTCTATTTTTTTATATTCTTCTTTTGTAGTATTTGATCGAACTTCCTTCAGGATTAGTAAAGTTCTACCTTATGTTATCTTATTAATTTGTGTAAAATAGTTTTTATTAAGTTCCAGATATCCACTGTTAGAAAGGGAATTTTGTTCTCATCAGGGTGGAGCTGAGCACTGACCCAATTTAAAAAGAACAGTAAATTAGAATAACCATAATAATAATGATTACAGTAAACATCAAACTGTTGTGTTCATGTCCTTCCCATGGCTGACTGGTGTGGCACCATTGATCCACTCCACAATAAATGTAATCAATTAAACTAGTATCCTATCCATCATGTCAGAGATGAACCACCCTGACTACACCCGTATTAATGATTTTTCAATCAAATAGAACATTATGGTGGAATACTGTGTATCACTTTGATCTTCTTACTACATTATGCCCAAAGGGCCTCACAATAAGTGTATTCAACCTTCATCGTAACAAAACCTGCTTGAGCTGTCACTAAATGGAGTCCATTATGTTGCACCGCTAGGTTCCTACAGTAGCCCAGAACGGACAAACCAAACACTGGCTCTAGATAGGGCCATTTGTCTTTTTGCGTCGCGGTAGTTCTCCTATACACGCTTGACTTACAGGAAGAATTTCAGTTGGTTGCAATCTGTAACTTTACCGTCAGATGGCGCCAAATCAAAAACACTGGCCAACACAACCAATAAAAAGCTTCTTAAAATTAGACATTGGACAGAGAAAATGCATATAGTTCAAACCTAGGCAAAAGAGCAGTCAGCACTGCAAGAAAAGAACAAAAAGAAAGAATCACACACATGCAAGTGCAGGGTCGATGCCTTCCGCACATTGTGGCAGTTGCGCCGATGGACGTAAAGAGGCCTAGTGACGGTCACACAAAGGGACATTTTTTTGCATTCATTCTGTACATTGGTGATGATTAATGCTCTCAGGTCCGAGAGATGGGGAAGCGTGAGTCCATGAATCTATGACCCTGGCACGTGCTGGGAGGCTTCCCCTACACACCTATCTCACCTTAGAATGCTACATTAGTAGAGGAACTGGAGAACAGCAAAATATCAACAAAACATCCATTGTAGCATCACATCCACTGCAGGCTGTTTGCCTGGTTTTGATCTCGGAAACAACAATTTCCTCAAACCTGATGCGCTCAGCTATTTTTACGATAAAAACAACTCAATCTTAATGGACTTTTTTCTTTATCGCAACACATTAACGGAAAACGACTCCCTCATTTCTAACCATTAATGTATTCAGTTTCTTGCTGATTTTCAGATTTATTAGCTAGCAGCTTTGGCTAATTTAAATGGATCTCTTTTTTTTGCCTAATTTGACCAAAGTGCAGAGGGAGGCGTAAACCAACCCCGGACAACCTGATTATCTGTGGTCATTTTATCTTTCAAGTCATCAATACAAGGCATTTTATCCCTGCCGTTAACAGTTAGAACGAGACAGCATGTTATGTTGTTATGTCGATGTCTGCAGTCCTTACAGAACACACACACATATACAAATTTCATATTCCTCTGTCCCATGGCGCACACACACACACACAAAATCCCAAACCAACTTTATAACTTATCTCTCCCCATTCAGCCACGTTAATGGAAGCAGACCGCAGATCCAGCACTGTTTTAAATCCCACTGTTAAGTTCTAACTGTTCACTAATGCTTCCCCCCAATTTACTAATGCTCCCTCGCCACAAAAGCCCACGAGTCAGCAACCCCACATATTTACACACACACACACACACTTACAGAGGCTGCTATGGCCCATTAAGTGGCATTAGAGCCTCTTTCTGGCAGGTTATTCTGACTTCATGGCACCGCAGTAGCATTCCACAGTCACCCTGTAAGACTCTAAGTCTCACCGCACGTTGCACATCACAAACCACTGCTAATGCACTGGTCACAATATTAGAAAATAGTGCGGACCATCACCTGGAGCGCTCTGTAATTCCCTAAATTTGTCACCCAGACTGCTTTATTGTTTCTCCTCCTCTGTCAATGTGTGTCTGCCATGTTACATGGTTTCTGCAGTATTCATCACAGTAAACAGGGACATTTTTCAAGAATTGCTGGTAGAAGAGCTACACAAATAAAGTTGATCCACTAAAGCAGCAAAATTATGTTTCTACCCAACTAAACTGCATTTTTAATTTACGTTTGAAAGGATTACATATTTTCATTGCAGTTTTAAACTTGGAGTTAACGTTAACCAAACTAAACCAAAAAGAACGCAATGAAATAACTTGTTAGGCTGAGTAAACGTGGGCGACTGTGACAAAGTGGAGAGCAGGGTCATCCTTCAATCAGAGGATCGGCGGTTCGATCCCCGGCTCCGCTAGTCCTTGAGCAAGACACTTAACCCCAAAATTGCTGTGCCTACGGTGTATAAATGTGATAGAATCTGATAGGCAGGTGTCACTTAGCCCCTGCCATCAGCGTGTGACTGATGACAAGTCGTGTGAAAGCGCTTTGAGCTATACAAGGACCATTACCATTTAAAAAGATAATGGATTGGCTTGAATTAAATATGTTTGAGAGCATGAATATGATTAGTTCATTGTGTGGCAGCATTCTAGATTTAAAAATTTCCTGTGTACAAGAGGAAATTTGAATCGCAGTATTATGCCGTGTTCACACCAAATCGCGTCATTCGCGCCGCCAGTTTCGCCGGGGACTATTTGTGTTCATTCGCGTGAATCGCGCTGGACGCGCTGGAGAGGGGGCGCGGCTTATCGCCCTGAAAGCCGTTCAACTGTCCGCCATCAACCGTGGAAAAAATAACTCTGCTTAGTACGTGTTCTGGAAGTCCTAGATATCACGGGAAACTAAACGCCGTCTTGTCTGGGTTCATAACATAGTCCAGAGGAGCTCCGTGAATTGTATCGAGCTGTATTCACTGTGTCTAGCAAGCCACACGTCGGCTGTTTACTACAGCTGTATGAACCCCAAATAAACACAAAAAGATTTGGCTGTGATTTAACGGCAATAAACTGACAAAAAGGACTCCGAAATAACTATGTAATGATGCCGATTTGTACTTGTTTTCTCAATGGAGCTCGGATCGATCAGTGCTAGGCTATGCTAACATTGTAGCAGCTCCATCAACACTCACAATAACGTCATCTAGACGTAAATACAGAAGCGTCTTTTTCATTGTTTGTACCATATGGTTTACACACACATTTATACACATAGTTTGGTCCGGTCTCTACTGATATGAGGTATCGTAGAGCTCTGGGTGAACACAGACAGCTCAACGCTGATAGGCTATCGCGCCACAGCGTTTTTTTTAGGTTTTAGCTGTCAACATTAAATGCCCTGCACCAAAGTGTTGGACTGACAACAATAGCATCCTTGGACCGGGCAAATATTGAAACACTTTTTTAAGCAAAGCCATAAAACTGCATTTACAGTACATCACCATGTTTCACTCGGATGCACTGCATGCCCAATAAAATGTTTTTTGTTGGGGAAAATCTAAATGAGTGCTTACAAAGCTTGGTAAGCGCCACATCTGTTTAGTCTATTTAGGTGTCAAGGCCTGCTGAGAGGGAGCTCTCAGCAGCATGTCCTGGATTGAAATGATAATAAGGACTGTGGAAGCGTTAAGACGGAAGCAGAGCTATGTTATGGGAACCTAACCTCCTGATAACGAGAAAGTGACCTTTTTGCCAGAACAAATGCTCAAGTGAAGTTGCAGACGCTCTACTTAGGCTATATGGCGTGGACGCTATTTGTGTGTGTGTTATCCTTCTGTGACGTATATTGCCTGTGACACTGAGACAGATCTCCGAGCAGCCTTGATCCATGTAAACTGTATGTGAATGAACTCTGTCTCCTTCTTTGCAAAGAATAAATGTCCTGTTTAATGATTGTTACCACGGCTCGAGTGAATTTTTCGTAACCGTTTTAAATCTTTTTTTTTGTGCATAAAGGATCAGAATTTTCTGGCTAAGTATGTGTACCCTTAAAAGGAATTTATTTCTCCAGCACAGCTGAAGTCTAAGCAGACAGGCTCTTCAGAGTTTAAAAAAACAACAACAAAGAAATGAGTCTGAAATGACTTCAATCAGCTGTAGTAAAATCAATGTTTTCAGGCTTAACAATTGTACTGAGTCCAAAGGTTATTTTCTCCTAAATTGTCCCCACTGACAGAGAAGTGTTCTGATATCCACCGACACATCCCCAACAGAAGGAACAAGATGCTGCCTTCAATCCCTGCCAGAAATGCTGTAATTATGTGTAGAGTGCACTTAAACAGACCAGTCAAGTGGTGAATACAAACACATAGATTTGCTTCATACATGTACGCATAGTTTGAAAAGGAAGAAGTGTTAAGGAGTGGAGACAGAGACATGGTTAAAGAGGCAAAATAGGGGTTTAGCAAGGCGGCAAGAGAGGCTAAAAAAAACCTAAGACACCAAGCTCTCCCAGCTGAAGTGTGCTTGACCAAAGACTTCCTTTCTGATTGAACATCAGGTCCTCCATCGCCATCTGGTAGGCCGATGCCAAAGCCAAGGACTGCAGGTGATTGGCTGCATTCTGCCATCCCTCCAGGACCTGAACTGTCTCCGCAACCCTGAGGTGGGCAGGAAAGACTGTGGCCGACCTCTTCCATCCCGTTCACACACTATTTCAACCAAGCCCCCGTCCGGCAGGAGGCTGCAGTCCATCAGGACCAACACATCTTGCCACAAAAACTGTTTCTTCCCATCTGTAACTCATCATCAAGACTCGGGACCCCCACTGATAATGTCCCCCCCCCCCCAGCCTCTACATGATACATTAAAATAAAGTTTATTTACCATAAAATGGTCTTGTTTCAGCGTGGATTTTATTTATTTATGACTAAGATTTATCTAATTATAATAACTGTTATTCAAAAGGTGCAGTGTGTAGGATTTGGCGGCATCCAGGGTTGGGGTTGCAGATTGCAACCTACTGAAAGTGTTCTTGTGTACCAGGCATGTAGGAAAAAAAACTACAGGGGCCGACATGAAAACGAAAAATGTCTCTCTCTAAAGCCCGGTGTTAGGTTTGTCTGTTCTGGGCTACAGTAGAAACATGGCGGCTGGCTATGTGAAGACGACCCGCTCCCAATGGAGATATAAACAGCTCATTCTCAGGTAACGAAAACACAACAATCTCATTTTCAGGTGATTATACACTGAAGAAAACATACTTAATATGATTATTTTAAATGTCTGCCAATAGATCCCCTTAAGTTGTACACACCATATATAAAACAGGATTTTAAAGCAGCAACAGTCCTCAGTGGAAGTGGCTCGATCACTGTTTTTTAACCTGGACACATGTATAGTTAGAAGACCCAGACTGGGGTATACTCTCTCTCTATGTCTATATATACATGTGCTTTGTCCATAAGTTAGACATATGGACACCGCACTCTGTTTTTGCAGTAACATTAAATGGACAGGTTGCCTCGCAACTGAACAGTGTGTCCACATGTGAGGGGGGGCAAGGGTTCGCCATAATTGGATTAGAAGAAGTGAGACACCCCAAGACACACTGCAAGGGAGAAAGGTGTGTCCCTGTGTTGTGTGTGAGTGTATGTGTTTGTGTGCATGTATATTTGCTGATGAGTCTACCAAGGGAGAAGTCTAATAAATTGTCTTTCTGCTGAACTTCTTTGGTCCTCCTTTTGCACCTCCGCCATATGTGGTGCTTTATATCCTGGCAATACTTAAATATTCATTAAGAATCCCTTACTGTTTCCTACTTTCAAAAGAATACAAAAAGTGAAAGTAAAAAAAAAAAAAATCTGTATGATGAATGTTGTGTATTTGGCTTCCTTGAATCTTGTCATCACTGTATTTCTCAAAATGTCAAACAGTTTATATAAGTAGACTGCTCATATTGTGGTGGTGTTCATCTTTAACCCCTCTTCAAGCAAGCATGCAGATGTCACCCAAAAGTAATGGCGTCAAGAGACCAATAACAAAGACCAGAATAACGTTCTGTGTAGCTAAGAGAATAATGTTCTGGTCTTTCACCATCCCCCTATTTGTGTGTCCTATTAATAATTGGATTGTCCTTCTATCACAGGCTCAATTTCAATCCATAAGGCCCAAAATATACTTTCTTGTCAAATTGTCAACATTATGTAAACAAAACATAGTATCTTCAGGTCAATATAGGAAAGCACAATAGATTAAATGGAGCACAGAGAACCCAAAAATAGAGAGGACAAGGGAGATATACAAAGAAAGCAGAGTGATCGTGAAAGGGCAGAATAAATGTGGAGATAGAGACAAAATAATAAGAAGAGAGAGATTTAAGATAAATTATAGCACTAAAGGCCACCCTCTCTTCCACATACATCACATCTGCAGTGTGTGTGTGCGTGTGTGTTTTAATGGATAGGCCACAGGGCTTTGTCCCTTATTAAAGTCATTACAAGGACATCTCCTACCCAGCTTACCACAGAAATCTAAGCACATATTATTTGGAACACAAACACACAGGCCTCTTGTTCACTCCACTGACGTAAGACAAAATTGCAGCAACTGGTGCAGGAGAGAAAATGGTAAGAAAGATGAGAGGGCGCTTAGATAAACACAACTTGTCCCAAAACTGAAAACATAACCAACACATTCTTACTCCCAACTCGTCGAATACCGACGCTTGGTCAGTGTTCCTGCGCTTCAAACTATGACGCTCTAGGTAACCCTTTAGCGTCTGTTTTGGACTTGTCAGGGATGGCGTGTTAATGTCAGTTCTGCATGTTACATGTATACAGTGTCTTTTCAGAATGAATTTCCAATGTAGGTCTACTCTGTTTTAAGGTTTAACATTACTTGTTTAGGTAAAGGCAGCAAAAGTACTTTGTTGAGCTTGATAAAAATAATCATGGTATGGGTTAAAATAAGTATGTTTGGGTAACACTTTATAATAAGAACACACTATGAAGCATTAGTTAAGTATGAGTAAACACTTAATTCATCATTTATAAAGCATTATTCCTACATTAACACTAATTAGTATGCAATTCATAACAGTTAATTGTTTTATTCTTGATTATTAAGCTCGTCTATTATGTGTTTCATGATTGTGTTTTCATACTTTATAAATGATGTAATATAAGTATTATATATATTACAAACCAATTATTAAGGACTTGTGGATGATTAATAAGATCATTTATAAAGTGTAAGTTAAGTATTAACTTATTTAGATGTACATTATTCATGTTTATATATATATATATGATTTAGATATGCACAAATGGTTAGGGACTATGTTAATATATGCTTTATAAACGCGTATTAATAGTGCAATTCATGATTAATTAGGTAGTTACTAATCATTAGTTAAGTATTTTGTGTGACCTCATCAAAAGTGAGGACCATTTATGAATTTGTAGTGTTTTGTTGTGTTGACTCTTCTTTAAGGAAACGGTATAGCTGCTCATGTCAATTGCAGTTGGTTGGATTTCCTATACTAAGAAGATTAATGGTGCCGATCTGGATTGAGAGCAAGTAGCTTGTATATTTAATGATAATGACGAGTTTATTATTTTTTGTTTTGGTCTCGCGAGGTAAGCGTGAAACATGACCAACATTACCTGACACAAAGAACTTGAGCCAATCTTAATCAATTCAAGACTTCTTGACCTTGCTAGATTTCGAACATGGAGGAAGTTGCGTCATTCACTCAATCTCAACTGACAGAGTCCCTGAATCGGATGTTATTCTTGTGACATGTTATGAGCATCAAATTATTTTGAAAATGTATTTATTGGAAACACAACCATCGAGTCCCACAGCACGGTCACATAAAAACTGCTCTTTGGAAAATACTTGCGCACACCATCCATTGTAATTGAAAAAGCTAATTTGTTTCAAATTCAACTTTTAGATGATTGTGTACTCAAAGGGTCATTAACAGAAAAGTAGAGGGTGGAGTGGATGGATATTCTGGATAGTGGGGTTTCGAGTGGAAGAGGAAAATGCTCAAATTTAGAGATAGTGAATAAAAGAAAAAACTGCAAAAACAGTTTTCTGTTATTCATTTGGGGAAATATGCAAGTTAGTGTATTCTTAAAGATGGATTTTGTTTATTGTTTTAGGCCAGGCTCACCCTGACGCTTATTTCTACAGCACCTTTCTGAAATATTGTGGGCTGTATGGCAGCATACATACAGTATATTAAGAAAGCAGTCGTTCATATTTCTTCAACATTCATTCCATGTACATTCACTTACATCATCTTTAATTAATTAGTCTTAGAATGAGTCTATGAATTAGCCTGAAGGGTCATCACCAGGGAACAAGAAAAAGTCATTATACATGACCAACACTGGACAATCGATCAGCTGCTTAACTAATGCATAGTTAAACGGTATTTAAATGAGGATTTGCTATATAGGATTGACGATCGTAAAAGGGGCAGCTATTCCAATGATTAATGGAAGAATAAATTATTTTGATCTAACGTCATTTTGTCATCACCTGCAGTTCTAGTGAAATGACTATGAAAGACAACACATTTAGTAATTTGACTTGTTAAAACTCGGATTTTAATCGAAACACTATATAGGGTCAGATCAGTCTCAATAATTGCAAATGCACACAGAAAGACTCACAAATGCAAACAGAAAGATTCACAAATGCGCACAGAACAATTCACAAATATATTCGATTTACAAATGCACACAGAAGGATTTACAAATATATTCGATTTACAAATGCACGCAGAACAATTCACAAATACATTCCAATGCACAAATAAATAAATTACGATTTATATAAATGTAAAAAAAAAATCACAAATATATTTCTGCATTTGTATGTATTTGTTTGTGGATTTGTATGTGGTCTCTACTGATATGAGGTATCGTAGAGCTCTGGGTGAACACAGATGGCTACAATATTTATTTCCTGATTCAACAAAGCTGACAGTCTCGTGGGGAGGGGAGGGGGAGTTGCGGTCATGTGATTGGTTGAAAATGAGGCTGACATCTGATTGGCTACAGATAGGTCTATGTTGAAAAAAACGCATTTGTGAATCCAGCGACGTGAGATGAGTCTCATAAATCCACAAATGAATGTGAAGCGATTTGCAAATAAATGCAGTGCGATCCATAAATAAATACATACAAATCCACAAACAAATACATACAAATGCAGAAATATATTTGTGATTTTTTTTTTACAATTATATAAATCGTAATTTATTTATTTGTGCATTGGAATGTATTTGTAAATCCTTCTGTGTGCATTTGTAAATCGAATATATTTGTGAATTGTTCTGTGCGCATTTGTGAATCTTTCTGTTTGCATTTGTGAGTCTTTCTGTGTGCATTTGCAATTATTGAGACTGATCTGACCCCATAACACTATGCTATCCTGAAGAATGTTGAATGTGCTCTCTACTGGTAACTGTGAGAGTTTACGCTGCATGCTGTCTGTTCATATAGGGCAGTGGTTCTCAACTGGTCTGGCTGCGGGACCCACCATCACCCCTTAGTGACAAGCCGCAACCCAAATTTTCAACTTCTCAAATGTATTTAATGAAAAGATGGTGCAGTTTCAACCTGAGCTGAAAATGTCCTCTGCAGTCGTAGTAGTAGGGAGCTCTCTTGTGCAGAGAAATTGTTCCCGTCACAAAACACACTGAGGTTTTTGCCCTCTTTTGTCCTCAATGTAAGAAAATCCATATCTCACGTAGTCGGTGTCGTACTTGCGTTTCGCTCAATTAGCACATGAAAACAAACTTTGTGGGTGTTCTTCTATACTGTGAAATGGCGGGTGTCTATTAGCTTTACAAGGCATTGATTACAGGATTTTTTTTCAGGCAAAGGCTTGCGACCCACTGGAAACCAGTTGAAAATCACTGATATAGGGGGATTCTGGACAATTTCCCCCAGTTCACCTTTCAATGCAGAAGACCATACAGGTGAGCAATACCTACAGATTTACCTAATTGCCCCAGAATATGTGCTGCAACATAAGAAAGGTATTGTCTTGCCATCGAGATGCCATTGCCAATTTCCCAAAGAACTGTGTTAAAGTTGACTACTTATTAATCTGTTGCATAGTGTTGGGAACAAAAAAAAGCGGCGTGTTTGAGTTATCAGCATTTAAGAAAACTAAATTATTGACATCAATAGAATTATTAATGTCAGTAAGATTATTCACGATTATTAATAATAATGTGGCACCAACCTACGAACAGGGACCAATAACCAAACTATAAACGAAGTCTCATAATTAGTATTTACTCACAATGTCAACAGTCAAAGTACTATTACACATTCAGAGTGAAAGTGAAGGTTTAAGTTCAAGCAACAGACCACATATCCAGCTATTATCACAATACATGCACAAAGTAATCACAGACAACTGCTCTTTAAAGTATAACAGAGTTTATTAAGTTCCAATAATAATGATCTAGTCAACTAATATCTAAAACTAATAACTACATTTATGAGCACACTATCTAAAATCAACAGACTATGGTAAAGGTGGGGGAGTTTGTGTGTGCATAGGGGGGAGGAGCAAGAGAACAGCTCAGACAATGTGGCGACGTCTCTCGCGAGACCACAAGACAGCACGAGGCTCTACAATGGCGGACAATAGAGACCTTGTGTTCATAATTGTTAAAATACTTTATTGAGGAACATATATTAAAATTAGAAGTGTAATACAAACAGGATTGTTGCATCTATTTCTACTTTTATTCAAATACATATATTGCTGCCTCGACACATACAAATGATATAAATGGGGCGGACAAAATAATTTAATGCATCACTTGCATTCATTACAGTTTTTATCGTGTGCCCACCAGCAGCTGTGCAGCCTTTCTGCGACAACCAAATGCATGAAAAAACTGAACAGTCAGGACAATCTACAAGAATACGGAACATACTGTATTATCGTACTTGCATAATGCTAATGGGGCTTGTTATTGTTGTTCAGAACACAGTGCTCCCATTTAACTGAAGCAGGATCATGTGTTTCTCTTTTTTTACAGGGGATCCAGTGTCTCCATCTGGACAAACAGGCAGCTGGGACCATCTGCTGCTGCTGACCTGGACAACCTTCTCTGTAAAAGGTGCAATTAAGATGACTGCCCCCACAGGCTGTCGCATACATGCCGGGAGCGAAGGGCTGTTGATCAATACCGGTGGTTCAGCAAGTATTTGTCCAACTGCAGTAATATACAGAATATCCTCCTTTGATGTTTTGATGATGCGGTGGAAGAGTGCAGTCTAACATGTTCAAGATATCCCACAGGCAGGGTTCTAGATGCCGCTGATGACATTGAGGGCATTTTTGGTGATATTGAGGATTTTTCAACCTTTAAAAACTGGTGTAAATTGTGTGCTTCAGTATGTTACATTCTGTGGTTTTGTACATACATTGGTTATATATTCCAAATTCAATTAGGAAAATGTGGAAATTATCACATAAAATATAAAAGGAACAGTGTGTAGGAGGATCTGTTGGCAGAAATGGAATATAATATTCATAACTGTTTTTATTGGTGTATTATCTCTTTTGTTAGCTTAGAATGAGCCCTTCATATATACAGAGGGAGTGGGTCCGCCTTGTTTCTACAGTGGACAAACAAAACACTGGCTCTGAAGAGAGCCTTTCACTTTTATACATAGCCTGACTTCTAATCCAGCGTTCGTAGCTCTACCTACAAAAAAATGATGCACTGCAATTCTAAGATATCCCACGAAAGTAAATCGTATGTAATCCACGTGATCACACACTAGGCTGCAACAGCCCACAGAGGTTGGGCTGGACGGGTGATGGATCTGCTGTTTTTCCCCACGTGAAACGAGAAGTCAACGTTGATTTATTTGTCACCGAACTTGCGTATTTCAGTAAAGGCGCTTCCGTAATTATTTTAACCCAAACAAAAATCTTTACTTTACTAAGTAGTTTTGTTGCCTAAAACTAACCAATTATTTTATTATCTTTTCATAAACATAACACAGTAGTTTTGTTTCCTAAATCAAAGTTAGTATTTCGCGGAAACAGAATTACAGAATGAGCTGTATGAGTTCCAAACTGAATATTTCCAGATGTGAAAACATTGATTGAGACCATGTCGATTAATTTCCTTTGGGAGAAACCAAATTATTCTCGAATGGCATTGTGAATAGCTATATAGAGAGTGGTGGTGGCTATTATGTGAGATCTATAAAAAGTCAGATTAAAAACTAATAGAATAAACAAGAAAAGAAATGTATCAACACCTGTCTTTTTCAGATTATGTACCAATGCTTAAAATGCATGGATGTGAAGTCTGCCAGCAGCAGGAGTCTGCAGGCCACATGTAGCAAGACGCGGGTCCTCGTGGCCGCGACCCCAGGCATCTGCCGGGGCTGCTGCTGGCGGCAGAGACACTGACACTGTTAGAATCACAAACAGAGCATCGGCTAACTAATAGGAGCACCGCTGAGCTGCTTCCACATGGGAACGCTCAGCCCTTGACCTTCAACATCTGTCGGGGAGTTCTAGGTTTCAGCTATCCTGTTTCCACGATAAGATCCACCGCTGAGAACAGACCGGGCCACACTGAAGGCAGCGTGGGGAGCGTTCATCACACATGTTCACTATCAGCGCTGGCTGAGGCAGTGGCGCTGGCACGACTCTGTTTCATAGAAAAAACGCCCATCCACTTATAGGCTATCTTTAAGGGGGGACACGCATAGTAAATAGGGCAAAAAAATGTAATCAAAACATGACGTAAATCAACTTCAATTAAGAAAATTATTTGTATGAAAATGTATGTTTGGATATGAAAATTAGGCATTATCTCAATGAATATATGCTGATTTGCGTAAGTTTCAAGAACTTGAATAAAACTGATAAAGATTGGATGTTTCTTTCTATCACTCCATAAATCAGAAAATACATTCAATTTTCATCATGTTTTAGTCATGAAATGTTGCATAAATCAGGCTATGTATGATACATAAACAAGCCCCTCTGTTACAAATCTATAAATGAAACTGGGAAGTTCGGTGTGTGTAAGTGCTATTTTTGACTAAGATTCTGAGAAAGAATTTGTATTTTGAGAAAATGACCTTTAAAGATATGTATTTTAAATGAAAACTAAAAAAGATGGGTTTTTTTACAACTACTATCATTATTAGCTTCTTTACACTACTTTTTTCTTATGATTAACTTTAAAGTGTCATACATACAAGAGTGGTTACTGCTGTTTTCCTTTTCAAAGCAGTGGAGTAATGTTCCACCAGTGGCGGCTGGTGGAACATTTTGGAGGACAGAAAGCTGCTGCAAATGAGGAAAAGGATTACATTTTTTTGGGGCAATTTTCTTCCAGAAAAACATCTAAAAGGTACAGAGCGTTTCAATTTTCATGATGATGGGCTGTGTGTTGATCTGCGGGAGAATAATTGTAACTTTGTAATGGTTTGAAGGAGAAGAATTCGTAAGATATGTTTCGATTCAGTGTGTTGTCCTCATGCCGTAGGTCGCGCCTGGGATCGGTAACGGTGAACATTGCTCGCCTTCTCCTGGCGAAAAATAGGTGAAATTGTGGTAGTACTTGTAGTATCTTGAAGTACTTTGTCTATATATAGGTTATATGGTCCATTTTATCAGAATTTCTTCGTCATGTAGGTTTTTTAAATATTTTAAAATATAATTTCATTCGTTCTCAGAAGTGATTTGTACTACATGTGTGTACTCTCCTAAGGGGGCTCTCGGTGACAGGAGGTTAAGAGCCTCCATTATACAGACAGCGAGCATGTAAATGGAGATAAACCAGCAGAGAGAAAATCGTTGCCGTGTTCCTCTTAGGATCAGTGAGGATCAATGACCTTGCTCTGCAGCACGTTATGGCTTCTTCAGTATCAATAAGTGAAGTCCCAGTTGTTAGCACTGAGTCCATTTAGTCATGTTGGAGAAGGCCATATAATACTAAGACTGGTGACCCTGTGACTGTATGATGTCTTCTCACTGCCACTTGAATGTGCTTCAATTACAAGACCCCGTGTGTGTGTGTGTATCCTTGTTTATCTATCCAACAGTTGCCCTTGGAATCGTTACACACTCACTAACAGTGAACCAGCGCTTTAAAAGCTAAAATCATATCTAAAACCCTATGGAGAATATTATTTCAATTTCAGAAGGGTTCCTGTAGGTGTGTGGGTGGTAAAGTTCTTACTCAGCACTGCCCCTCCAGGTTGAAGAAGAAAAATGAATGACTTGACTACGTTCAAGCTTCACACTGCATTAAATTGAAGGAGTACCCTAAAAGGCTCAGGAATAAAAGTTATTCTAAAATCCAAGGACAAACTAACAAAGGTTTATCCAGGTTTGATACCACTAACTTGAATTATAAGGTTGCTTCAGTCTTTAAAAGACACTAATGTCGTTAAGAGGTTAATGATTTCGTAAGAATTATCAAATTTTGTTATGTACAATAGGACAGTGCAGGTCAAGTCTTTTCCTCCATGTTCGGTCAGGGCCTGTGGGCTTACATGAATTCCAGCAACTGCTGATGATTTACTACGTGTCGGAAGGACACTTTTTCAGTCGTTGTGGACTTGTTATTTCGGTGTATTACCCAACAACGTCAACAGGTGGCAGCAGGACGTTTGGCAGATGGTCTGAACTCTGCTTTACGCTCTTGTTGGCTCTACTGTCAGTCTGCTGCGAGCAGTCAATGCAGCAACAGCCTAATGTCGTCCTGTCTATTCATTTAATCCTTTTATCAGGTCAGGGTCATGTATAAGCACAAACATAAACACGTATGTATTTTCAGAGGGCTCGTAAGTAAGTTTAGAGTTGTGTTTTAACCAGTTGTGTGCCTCTGAACTGTAGGCCAGCGACCTACGACATACGTAGGTCCACCATCATTGGCGTGTTAACAAGTTTGCTTTGTGTATCTTGGCTCCTTACTTATTTGGGCTGAAAGCCCAAGGGCCCCGGGAATCAGAATTATATTGCACATTGAGTTCCACCACCTTTTGACTGAATTGACTTTAATAAGTATGCTTGTTGACTTGTTAGATTTACACTTGTTAACACCTGGTTAAAGTTTGGAGATGCATACAGTATCATGTGAGAGAGTTAATGTATTTTCATGTTATTTTTGAAAAAGTCTGAAAATACAAATAGAATTCTGCCAGGAGGAGTCCATGCAGCTCCTAATGCTGTGTTCACACCAAACGCGGCACAAATTATTTGCGCGAGTAGATTACATTCAAAGTCTATGCACAGACGCGATGAGACTGGAGTGGAATTTCACAAATTCCCCAAACGCATGAGTTGAAATTTGTGTGAAGAAATGGCGTGACGCTGCGGCGCGATAGCCTATCAGCGTTGAGATGTTTCTCCTGTCATCACTGATGTCCTGCCGTTGTTGAATCAGGAAATAAATACTGCAGTGTTCAACCAGAGCTCTACGATACCGCATATCAATAGACACCGGACCAAACTATGTGTATAAATGTGTGTGTGTAAACCATATGGTACAAACAATGAAAAAGACGCTTCTGTATTTACATCTAGATGACGTTATTGTGAGTGTTGATGGAGCTGCTACAATGTTAGCATAGCCTAGCACGGATCGATCCGAGCTCCATTGAGAAAACAAGTATTTTTAAAGTAATTTATCTTGCGGAGAGAACGAGCAAAACATGAATTCAGACTTTTTACAAATCGGCGTCATTATTTTTTCCATGGTTGATAGCGGACAGTTGAACGGCTTCCAGGGCGATAAGCCACGCCCCCTCTCTGGCGCATCCAGCGTGATTCACACGAATGGTCCCCAGCGAGACCGGCGGCGCGAATAATTTTTGTTGCGTTTGGTGTGAATACAGCATAACATCGTCCTGTCTGCTCATTCAATATTTTCACTCGATTAATTGTTTCCATGGTCGCATGCCCGGGATGTGTAACACATACATAACCATGCAGGTTTAAGAAATGTGTGAGTGCGTACAGTGACAACCAAAATGAACATGTAAGAAAGTGATTGGGCATTGTTAAAAAAATGTAAATTTTGTGCATCCATAACTGTTCATCACTGTATGAGTAATGGCAGTTTTATTAGTGGTAGAGGCACAACAACATTTGATTACAGTATTAAACAGGAGCATAATGTAATCGTAGATTGAAAACAGCGACTTGGTTTTTCAATGGAAGGAAACGAAAAACTGCCAATGACTTTGCGGATCAGAACAGAGAGGTTTAGGACTCTTTAAAGTCATTAAGTCAGCTGGACAAAATTCACTTCATCAAATCTAATGAGAAAGTAGGCAACCCGGGTTTCAGATCTAATCTCATTCAAACGATCAGAATTAAATATTTATCACCTTCAGCTACCCATGAGCGTCTCGTAGCTGCACCCTTACGCTGCATACGCTCCACAGCCCAGCCTGACCCGCGGTTCTACTTTTCAGTCACGTCAGCATGGACTCTCCATGCGCTCTGCCCGGCAGGTTATTTGTTTCTCCATACTTCATATCCCAAATCTGCCCTGAGTTTCACATCAGTAGCAGTGCACTCACACACACACACACACACACACACACTCGAGCCCCTGCGCCCCATGTATCACTCACTGTAGGCCCTGGAGCTTTGCTGCAACTCAAGCACTATCCAAGCTCTGTGTGTGTGTGTGTGTGTGTGTGTGCCCGCATGTTGCAAGGCTTGAGGGGGTCATTCAATTTTAATTTGAAATGGGATTTCTCCCTGTCTGCTCAGCAAAACAAAAGCAACAGAACAGAATAAAAAGACCTCGACTCAATCGTGCTTCCACAGTCTAGGGGGAGGGAGGGGGAGGGTAAGCGTGTTTCTTTGTCTGAATTTCATGTTGACTTTGACGACAAAAAAAAATTCCCACCACAGCGCAACGGCATCGCGACTCCCAACTTCCAGAGATGGGCAAAAATACATCAAAATGTATTTTGATACAAAATTCAAAATACCCCCAAATAAATGTATTACAACAAAATACAAAATACTGGTGCCAGAAAATGTAACAAAATACATGTATTTTGTATTTAAAATATAGGAAATATTTTTTTCTGGATTTTCTGTTTTCTCACAATTTGGTATAGCAGAGCTTTCAGGTTTGGGCTATAATGTACACAAAGCTCTGGTGAACCCCACAAAAAGGAAGTACAGTCACAGAATGTCAGTGTAACTAAGCAAAGCTATTGAAAGACAACAACTTGATTGACTATGTATATATATATTTTTATGAATGGGACTTAACAGCCCATAAACTTTGTTTTGTATCAACAAGAAAATATTCATCACATATGACATACAAGCTCCCAATCTCCCTCTTCCTATAGCTAGCTACTCGACTGATAAGCTAACTTGCTAAACACTGGCTATGCACTAGCTTAGACAGCATGCTAGCATCATTAGCATGTTAGCATCGATCGCTAGTTTGATATTATAACCATCACCATGTATATACAATAGGCTATGTAGCCAGACCAAGACATAAATTATACATCAAGCCAGTTGACATCTGTCACACTCAGATACAATATTTAACTTGACAGACAATCCGTTGAACTTGAAGATCTGAAGACTGAACTCGTGAACTGTGTTTTGATTCGTGGAGAAAGTATTTTGAGTATTTTAAATACTAAATTACTCCACTCTAAAGTATTTTGTTGCAAATTACGTTAGATGTTTAATCTGCCCTATCAAATACAATTTACAAAATACTCAAAAGTAATTGAAATACATATTTCAAATACAAGTAATAGAAATACTGCCCATCTCTGCCAACTTCCCCCCTGTGGTGTGTTTCAAAGATATTTCATCTTTCTGGTTAGAAATGCAGAAAGCAGATACAACTTCTGAACAGAAACAGGAATATATGTATATGGATAAAGACATTCCAGGTGGACTTAAGTTTCCATAAGACCGCAGAGGAAAGGGCAAACCTCTGAAATAATCCTCTGTGTTTTAAAGATTAAGTGAGTGAAACTGTTTTATTGGGTGATAAAAATGCATCTCGTTTGCATCCCAATGGGATGATTTTCAATCTAAGAATATAATTTATGGGCTTCACCCAAGACTAATATGAATGCTTGTCCAAGACTGCCAAGAGTGGATTGGATCCCTCTCCTAAGTACCATAGAAAAAAACATTTTCCAAACAAGGGCAATTGTTGTCCAACAACCAGTGATCTTTCCCTGTGTGAAATGAGAAGTCAATGTTTTTGTCACAACAATTTTTTCTTAAACCTAACTGAGTTTCCAGTGAAGACAGAAGTTAATTTTTAAAAGGCCGTATGCATGTAACTCATGGAAAATTGATACGTGTTGCATGCTTTCGTGGAAAGACACAAAAAATGAGGAGCAACGGACCGTCATTTAGTCCATCATCATTTATCGTGAATACAAGGCTACTCTCTGAGAACAGGAGCCGTTAATCTCAAAGTGTGTGAGACGTCCAATCGTCGTGGGATTTGCCTTAACAAGATGTTTGACACATTCTGACAAAAACGGGCCACTCTCGGGCCATTCTGACACTCTTAACTTTAGATCCCGTCCTGAGGTACTGAAAAGACAAAGAAAATGTATCTGCCAGTGAACGCAATAAACCACGCTTTGTGGATACTTAAAGGAACGGCGCACCCATCCATCCGGATGAATTGTTGCCCTCTCTGTGCCTTATGGTTCCACTATTTTCCCACTGACCCTATGAGCAGCTGGTGGGCTTTGCCTCCCAGTGCGTCAGAAGATGAAGGGTGTGGTGTGACGCCAGCCAGGCAGTGGACCATGCCGGGGGGGGGGGGGGGGGGGGGGCTGTGGATAGGCTGAGACAGACTGGACCTGTCATGGCAGCGGGGCAAGCAGCACGGATGCGTGGTGTCCCGGAGCCTCGTGCATTACCAGATAATAATAATAAAGACAATACTGAGCACGCTGGAGGGATTACTCATCTGCCTCTAGATGATCTGTCCTTTTCGCAGGCCTAAACTGTTTCCCCAACCTTTTGTCTTTCTTAACTGTTTTTCTCTTTCCCCACACTTACACATGTCACTGACTTATAGAAAAGACAAAGTAGAGGACACCAGGAGACTTATCTACGGGAAGTAAATCCTTCACAGGGTGACACCAGGGAACACTGCAGAACATTTGGAACCTAAAGCAATCGTGATCGATACTACTTGGTGGCAGCAGCAGCATAAAAACTAGCTCACAGAAGTCCTCAGACTGTATTTTTATGTATTGAACTTATATACTGAAATTCATTCAGACACACGAGGTGTAAGCTCACAAAAACGCCGCAAGAAGCAACCTGATCTCATGGGAAGGCGTGACAATTCAGGTAGTTTTAGGCAGCCAAACCACTTGGTTAGGTTTAGAAAAAACATTACGGTTGGGCTTAGAATAAGTATATAAACCAAGCACAACGTAAACAACATAACATAAGTTCTGAAAACACGTCAAAAACGCAACAAAATAACTCAACAACACTTTGGGACACAAACGCCGGTCTGCACCTCATCTCACCCACCACTCACTATAAGTGGTCTTTACCATTTAACACTACATCAATTGCTCGGAGAGTAGCATAGTCACATGTATGCATTTACATTGCATTGTCAGTGGTGTCAAATTGAACTATGTAATTTCCCCTCAGTTTCTTTCTGACTGGACCAACAAATCAAAGCAGCAAAATGTCCATGGATAGATAGTGCCTCATTTGCAAATTTGAACATACCATTTCAGAAAACTTCTTAATGTTAGTAATCAACTGGGGAAGTTTCATGGTGATATCCATTGTGTTTTTTCTTTATGTTTTTTACCCTATTCACCTGTAGTTTCTTCTAAATCAGGGGTGTCAAACATACGGCCCGCGGGCCGGATCCGGCCCGCCACGTCATTTTATGTGGCCCGCGAATCTACCAGCCAAAAAAAAAAAAAATGGAAATCACGCACGGCGGAGCTCCTCCCCGATCCGCGCGCACACACCTCCACCAGCGTATGTGGCAGCAGCAGCCCCCCCCGCGCCCGCCGACGACGAAGGAGCAGCAGCACCCCCCCCCCCCCCCCCCCGCCGACGACGACGACGAAGGAGCAGCAGCACCCCCCCCCCCCCCCGCCGACAACCGGCCCTTTGGGGGCAACCATGATGCCGATGCGGCCCCAGAGCAACAATGAGTTTGACACCCCTGTTCTAAATGTATGTAATTGTACAATTCATATCTTTCAAATGAGTTTGTTCTCAGACTCTGAGCCACAAATCTCCACTTCAGTAGCTCTTACATTCACCAAACTTTCCACTTTCATTGCTCTCTATATTCTGAAGGTTTTTACAGAGGGGATTGATCATACATCATTCATCATAACAGTATGTTCTGATTCATGGAGTGATACAAAGAGATATGCAAAAATCCCTCTGTATTAAAACCTTTGACTCTAATATGTCAACAAAATAATACAATCATTTTTAACCGGGATTTATCCAATGTTCACATTTCTGTTGTGAAATGTCTGCAAATTTGCCCATATTTACAAAAACTCATTTGCATATTAACATTTCAGTAAACTTGTAATACAATGACAAGATTTGCCTTGATGTAATTAACCAACTAGGGAAGTATCATGGTGCTATCTATTAGTTACATTTTCACCCCATTCACCTCTAGTGTCTCCTCTTAAGAGGAACATTAAGTAAAATTTGGAGTGCTCGGACATCAACTCGCCACCGCGTTTAACTGATTCATTTTACTGCGTTGCAGAGAATCGAATGAGTATGCTCCAGATGTCACAGAGAGGGAGGCGATACTCGAAGCTGCAAAAAAAAAAAATGTTGGGAGCTTTAAACGGCGGGCGGCGCTGCTCAAGCTCGGCTCATGGCCACGGGGCGAGTTGTGGGGGAGGTCTCGCCTTCTACCGATGCAGATTTATCTTTAGACCGAGGCTTTGAACATCCGCTGCCCACACTGTTTCACCGCTGATCTGGAGATCGCAATGCAGACTTCTCCTCTGTAAAACCCACTGTGTCAAACATGTTCCTCCTAAAACAAAGCTGCTACCAGCCAATGAGAAGGGGCCTCAGATGAGGAATAAAAACATTCCATTAATTAATAATATTAGATTTTTGTTGTTTGATAGAGCCTTAGAAATGCCTTTAAAGTAATTAAGTCTATTAAAGCTGGACTCAGATCATATTTGGCATCTTTCTTGGAATAAATGTTTGAAAAAATAGTCATTTATACATTTTCAAGCTTGATTAATCACAGCTCTTGTCTCTTATTTTTATGTATGCTCTATCGAAGGTGTAAATCAAATGCAAAAAAAATCACCAAAATAATCACAGCATGTGTTTGTATGTAATTATTAGTTCTGGGCAACGCTGAAAAATTGTAATCGCGATTAATCGCATTATGCGCAAAATTCAATAATGAATTCAAAAGTAGTGTATTACACACTTTTATTTTAAAAGTTCTGCTATATGAACAAACGTGCAATAACATTTGGTTTGCAAACACTTTAAACAAATAAGGTGCTTTTTAACAGCAGTATTCCCTTTACACAGTAGCAGTTATAATACAGTTCTAATGTTCACAACTTTATCTTCATGTGTGTAATAGATGCAATTTGAAATATACATCTTGAAAACTGCAAACCTATCTATGGCTTGTTTTTTTTATGTTTGTTAAATTCTCAGTAGCAACAACTAAATGATATGCTTATTATACATATTCCAAACAAAAACACTTTAAAAACTCAAAAAAAATTAATTTAAATGAATAATTTCTTTTTTTGGTATTTTGGTCAGACACTATGCAACGCTGATTATCGTAATGTGTGGTGTTTGTTATAAATGTATGTTGGTACATAGAGGGTGATAAGAAGCTGTACATGGAGGGACTTAGGACCCAGGGGAATGTAGGTGAAGGAAACAAAAAGAGACGCCACACAAACAGCTGTTCAGCACTCGCTGCCTGCTGGCTGTGTTAAAAATGTTTTTTAATAATACAGAAAAAACTGCGCTAACGCGCGATAAAATAATTGTCGGCGTTAATTAATTAATGCGTTAACACAATAATAACGCGTTAACTTGCCCAGCACTAGTAAATACAGTTTATTGCAAAGACGTCGCTTTCACACCAAAGTGTTACTTGAATGACGTGCAATAATAATGCCGAAGCAAGCGAAACAATATTGTTACGTATTGTTGTTCAGAGACTGGATGTCCTTACACGATATTTCCACATTCTTTTTCCAATGAACTGGTCTTGGTCGGAATGAAAATGGAAACTGCTCAGTCATGGTGGATGTTGGAGTATTGTTGACACAGGACATGTTGGAAAGAGAAAACAAGGTTATGCGCCCTGTGACTGATGCAGCCTGGATTCTATTCCTGAGCTTTTAGCATTCACCAAAGTAAAAGGCTGCTAAATCAATATGACAAGATGATTTGGTCTACATGGGTGCTGTGCTTTTTCACTTTGCTGTCTCTGGAGGGTTAGGAGGGGAAAAAGAGAAAGCCGTTTTCAGAACCAGCACGTTTATTCTGTACAGGACTGAAAACATGTTGAGTCTCTAAAGAACATTTTAAAACATTTCAGTTCTGACTCTGGAGAGATGGATCAGTTCAACTGTGGTGTCTTTTTTTGTTATTTTCTGACCATATATAAATATATACTGTATATATATTTACCAGCAATCTGATTAGGGTATTATATTAAAACCAATATGAACACACATATTTCCCAGCAATCATATAAAATCTGTGACTAAAAAATCTGTGACAAAGAAATACAACATAACAATAAACATTCATTTAATTGACTTTTTTGTATAGTTTATGTAGGATCAAGCATAACATTTAGTTATTATAAAACCCTACTGACCATGACAGAGATAGGTGTGCCTTTTAGAGGGTTTTTAGCAAATTGCACTACCCGGACGTAAATGGTTCAAAGATTACTTTTGAAACAGGCATCATTTAAAGGTTCCAAACTTGATTATCTGCAGGTTATTCCCAGGCTGCAGGGCCTTCACAAACCAATGGGGGACGTCACCACGACTACATCCACTTCTTATATAGACTCTATGCTCACACTCTGTTCAACAAATGATTGCCTGGTCTGCTCTCTCTCCATTTTGATCTAAGTAATCTTCTGCCCTGTGGTTATGACATAAAAACAGTTAGGGGAAAAAAAGGTTTCGCCTGGATAGTCTTCTAAGTTCCTTACACGAGTAAACAAGAGAACATTTTACTCAAATTGAAGAGAACTTTACTCTAAAAAATATAACATTTGGTCCAAGTCAAATAGAGTATTTTTACCTTTATTCAGTGTTTGTTTAACTCTACATGATGATAATTTACTCTATGTAGCATAAAATGAAAACAACTCTACTGCCATTTCACTTCATTTAGAGTTATATTTTACTTCATTTAGAGTATCGCTCTATATGGAATTGAATTTTGCTCTGGAATTGGATTTAACTCTATATGGAATTGAATTTCACTCGATATAGACTTAAATTATGATTAAAACCCAACAAATAAAATAAATCAGATATCAGTATTCAACAAAGCACACTTTATTATTTTGAAAAAATATATAATAAATGTGCAATACATCAAAACAGATATTTTACAGAATAGATTTTAAGAAAATAACATGTTTTGCCTTTTCACTCGTGAATACTACATCATAGGAAACAGTATGGCACAATAAACAAACTTGCGTCATCACACCTGTATGACATTTGTATATCAAATGCATTGTAACAGAAAAGATCTTTCACATTAACTACATGAGGTCCCTCTTTTGTACACACAACTTTATATGCATTAAAATGCTCGTCAAGACACACAATAACCAACAACATGGTGGATTTTGTGAAAAACTGGCATCTCACAATTGACTTTCAGACAAACAACTAAACCTGGCTGATACATATTCATGGTGTTTGGCCCATCTAACATTTAAAACCTTGGTGTCAATTGGTACCTGAATAGTCTCAGCTAGCTCATAGCCCCAGTCTAGCACATTTAAAGCTACCATTTTAAAGCAGTAGCAAATACCAGTGTTGATCATTTGGACAAACTAAGTCTCCAAAGATAAGTGGTAGATTGCGAAGTAGACACCAGGACTGGATGGCATTCAACCCCAAATCATTTGAGTCTTCTCCTAACTTGACTGTAGGTGTGTTATTTTGCTCCATATAACCATAGTTAAAACTCTTAATTCTCCTGTCTATTTCTTTTAATGTTGTGTACTTATCTATCAAGTGCAGTAATAGCAGTTTCATTTCATATTGTGCCAGTCCCTCCAAGATATCGTGCATAATATCGACAGAGAAGTTTTCACATGTATTTAAATATTGCAAGGACTTTAGAATGCAAGAACATTTAACGGCCATCACAAAGGGAAGACTGGGATTTGTCGCCATCTTTTGTCAAAGATGCGCGAGTTCGCAAAACTATCTTGGATGAATCTTCATTAAACTCAGTCTGAAAGTTTTCTTTCTCAGCGAGACAGAAGTGGCAACAATATCTGGCACTGAATGATTTATCAAAACCAAACAGACTGTGAAGACCGAGGTTGTCACTTGTAACTTGGACAATAGTTCTATACACTGTCTGGTCATACAAGGGGACCAAATTCCATCCTTCTCCAGTATTTTAATACCCTGCATAAGTGTATTTTAGAAAAGCCATATGTTTTAACATCCTGGGCATGAAATAAAGCGACCAAATTAACATTAAGCAGATATGAGTTGTACTTGGGAGAAAAATTCTGCAAGGTGAATATTCTGCTCTTGCTTTGTGCAGGAAAGCTTAGCAGATAGCTAACAGTAGATCCATGAAATAAAGACCATGGAATCCGTCGAAGAGTTTCAGGACTTTAGTGTGAATCTTTAATTGTAAAACTGTGGAAACACAATATGAAATATGGTCTTACAAACTGTCCATATACACATACATGAATACAAAACAATCCAGCATATAGCATCGTGTAAGAGTGTCCGACTAGCTAGCTTCTAAGCTAATTTGAACATTACTGTCAATGGAGAAATGCTAACCGCGATTAGCATTTCATACAACACAAATGCTATACTAACAGAGCGAATAGAATATATCTTCGTACATATTTTAATGCAACATAAAGAAATTTCTAACAGACTAAGGCCTTTACAGGCTACCAAACAGAAGACGTTATACATTAGTGCAGTATGTGCAGCGTGTACTCTCATCAGAATCCCAAAACAACGAGGCACTAACTACGGCAAGAGAGGAGGGATAAATAAGAGCATGAAATGCTATAACATTATACAACACAGACATGTGGGGGCAGAACACTCCCCGCCTGGTATTTCATAATACCACTATGTTCCCTCACTGAGGAGCAGTACAACTTCTGTAACAGGTCTTGAATATACCTTAGGGGTACCGTCTCTGATGATCCTGACATTAACTTTCCGAACTCTGCCATCATGGCTGGGAGTGGTCTCAACAATAACTCCTGTGGGCCACTCGTTTCTTTTAACTTGAGTGTCTTTGAGGAGTACCACATCTCCAACTTGCGAGTTTTGTCTTTCTGATTGCCACTTCTTGCGAGGCTGGAGGGTCACCAAGTATTCTTGCTTCCAGCGTCTCCAGAAGGTTTCAGCAAGGCTTTGGACTTGCCTCCACTGCTTGTTATAGAGATCCTTGAGATCCATCTTCCCTGACGGAGCAGACACTGTCAGCCTGATTGATGTATTCCCTGTTTTGATCCTAAAGGATTTGCAGTTTCAAAATCCTCATAGAAAAGCTGAATCTGAATTGCATGCTTCTGTTTTGAAAATAGATCATGACTCTTAAAGCTGCAGGTCTGCTGAGACCCTCAGCTCCTTTAAATCAAGACCTGCTGCCTTTAATTAAACCAGATTCAAGGATATTAATACATTTCTGAATTTTACTACTGTATTTTATTTCTTACAGAGCTTTTTAGTTGTTTTTAAATCTCCTTTTCTTTTGCCTTATGTTTTGATGGTTTTATGTGAAGCACTTTGAATTACCTTGTTGTTGAAATGAGCTTTACAAATAAACTTGCCTTGTCTTAAAAAAAGATCTCCATCACACAAGTCATGAAGATGTTCTCCTGAACTTGAATAAGTCTGCATCATCTCCTTTATGTTAGGATGTTTATGAATAAATTGTAACCTTTTTCAAATAGGGATGTCAACAAATTTCTAGTGGTGCGATTGCGCAGGGTATCAAATCTTGTACCAAGAACATATTCAACTAGGTCTACTCTGTAAAATACTGCCGACTTTGCTCTCAGAATTGAATACACCATAGGGATTTTCAGTATTTTCAAAACACTAATCATGTTAATGTCTTTTGATAGGCTCCTGTAAAGATAGACACTTCTTCACAGATTATTTTGCTTGATTATGGACATCGTCAACAATCTCTTCCATCGAAATGACCAAAGAGTTAACGGTTGTTTCACCTACGCCTGCAGCTTTAAGTTCGGCTACTGTTGCAGCTTTATTGAGATACTTTCGAAACCCAGTAAAAGTGCCATAAACTTGAGAACAACCAGCCTGACCACATTTAAGACGAAGGGTCTTTCCTGAACAAAGTCCGTGGATCAACTTCAAGTGTTTTGTCAGGGAATTGGCGTTTGCCTGGATCATAATATCAACTCAATGCAGCCCCGGAGCCCTCAAAACACAACGTAGTCATCTAGATGCAGCCTCAGAGCCTTTAAAACTCAACATCTTCGTATCAACTCAATGCAGCATCCGAGCCCTCAACTCTGCAACCCTTGGATTCACCTTAGTGGTATCAACATCGATTTCATAAATCGCGGTTTGCAAGAAGTTGTACACAATTACCAGATCCTGGTTGTACGAAATACCAAAGACAAAATGAGCTTTGAAAAGCTCATCAAAACAGTCAAGTGTGTCTGGTGACTTACAAGGTATTGCATGTTTGTCAATCACAATGAAGTACTTGTGAATCAGACTCTTCTGGGTCCCCACAGCTAGCAGGTATGGTTGAAGGATTTCCATGATGCTCTCCAGATGCCCCTGGATGCTCGTCCCAGTCTGTGACAGAAAAAATTCATTAGTCAGCTATAAAATTAGTCACGGTTTGCAAACAGTTTAAGGAAATGTCTTTTAATTACAGATACATGATCTTACCATTATTTGACCATAATCTTAAAAAGGGGATTGAAAGGTTTAGAAAAGGGGACAGAACAGTGAAGTTATTCCAGTTTAATTGAACTGTAACCTCACCTTAATGAATTAATGACGGTCTGGCTGAGAGTTTTCCTGGTCTCTTGCGGCCATGTGGTGATGGTGGTAGAACCAAAATGGATGACATGTCACTGTCCCATCCTGAAAGTAAAAATTCATACACAAATATTCACTACAAGCTAACAGTCAATCCATTTTTCATTCAAAGACAATTCTCCCTCCATAAATATGATCCTTTACTTTTAGCATACCATTTTCCACGTCTGTTGTGCATTTTGAACCAGGTCTTGAAGATCGGCTGTCTGTGTGAGGCCACGGCTTTGTTTGAGGACTTTCTGCTTGTAGATAGTAGGCCACCTCTCCAGGAACGTTGTAGCAGCAGCATCACCAAACATCAGACCAGAATCCTGGTCAATCTGCAGACAAGATAGAATTGGTCAAAACAGAACAGTAAACATTATAGTGTAGCACCATGGTCATGACAGATCTTACAGCCCTACCCAGGCTATGGTAGAACAGAAATACAATTGTCATGACAGTGGCAGTAGAATGTTCCCATACCAGTCCTGCTATGTCCAGGAATCTTGGAAACGCTGTGAATATTTCAGAGGACTTCACTGGGTCATGAACCATGTCTTGGCGATAGGTAAAGGTCTGCTTCATCTTCTCCTTGACAGTTGCTTCATCAGCTGTATGCTTCATAAGCGCAATGGCCTCGCAGCACAGGCTTTCTGTAGTTAACCAGTTTTCCACTCTGAAGGAGTCTCTTTCTGCTTTTGGACCACCTGTAATAGTGGTGGAACTTTTATCAATTACTGGGTTAGTATAAGATATTGTGTCCAAAGATATAAGAAACAAGGCTTGGAAAACTCTGCAAGGATGGCCATGCGGGCACTTACGTCTCCAGAAGAAAAATAGGATATATATAATATCATTATTATTATTATTATTATTATTATTATTATATGATTATTCCCTCATCATGTATTATGAATGAGACTTCTTTTGTCCATCTGATGCTTCCTTCTGAACTAATTTGAGTCTCCATGCCAGATACCCACTTCCATCTTCTGCATTGTAATAATGCTCCTAAAGTCCAAAGTGTTATTCAGTTTGATTGAACAAGTTGAAGTATTTTCATCTTTTACTTAAAACAATCATATTTCCTAGAATAGTGATGAGGCCTTTATTTCTAAAGACAGTTATTTTGACAAATAGAGGTCATTGCATTACACTGTTAGTGTTGTGTCTTACTGTTAATGGGCTAACCCTTGTGGTGCAAAAGTAAACTGGGCTTTAACACCGCCAGAGTTGAGCTTAGGGGAGAAGGCAGAGATAGTGGCCATTAGGGCTGTCACCTTTTCCAAAAATTACACTCAAACGAATATTAAATAACACGCAATACGTTAGAGCGCCCTCTGTTGGGTGACAAAGTAAACTATGTTAAACAGTCAGCTGTGGATATAGACTGTACATTTTGAATTCAAATGGGTCATTAGAGTTTCAAAATATCTAAATAAGTAAAAAAAAACTCAGACATATTCAATTGCCTTGCATATTCAAAACATGTTAGATTGACCAAGCTGTACAGATAAATATGAAGTTATAAGCTAATAAGTAACTCACCCTCAAGATTTGGGTCTTGGGGTAAACAAATCTCCAGCACACCGATGTCTTGTTTCTTTAGTAGAAACTCAAACACCTCCTCATCAACTTCGGTCTTCGATTAGACATAGAATTTCAAGTCCAAAGTTGGAATGTCAAATTTCTCGGCAACTGTGAAGACAAAATAACAAGGGACAAGCTTAGTGATGAATTGGTTGTGTATTTGCAGAAAAACATAGACAGAAATCAGAAGGCCATCTTTAATAATAATAATCCCAAAACTGACTTATTGTTCCATGCAGACCTTTGCTATTCCAGGGAAAAGTCATGCAAAACATAAACTGACATCCAAAGTATATTGTTCCACAGGTTAGTGTGTGCAATATTTTTTGCTCACCACAATCCAAAAAGGATTTGAAGGTTGGTTGGCCCTCATAACAAATGTACTTCTGACGATCTCTGTACTTCACTCTTACTGCCTGCATCCTTCATGACAAAAACAATGAAATTAGTTTGATTATCATAATCAATTCAGTATTTTTAACAGTTAGAACTCCAATTAAATGTACAGAACCAGTGTAACTGCCAACATTAGTAACACCATAGTAAGCTAACATTAGACAGACATGCTGCATGGACTGTCTCCACAGGGGTAAACTATTTCATTTTAAAAATAAGGGACATTTTAAGCACGTCTTTATTACAATGTTCTAACAGGTCAAAGTAACCAGTAAAACTGAAAAGCATCTGTTATGCTTAAAAAGTACAGTGAAAAAGATAACTTGTGCAATGGGAGTGTTAAAAATCTGTTCCACCTTGGTTATTTGCTCATATAATTGCCATTGTGTTATCAATTTGTTCTATTTTTAGTGAAAACTGATATCAACTAATGTCGAAGCCACGTTGACTACATGTTCACTGTAATACAGGGCATACAGCTGCCAGTAAGCTTATTGCCAGCCTAGTTCTGGAGTCTGCACCCTTTAGCGGTGGTACTTATGGCAGAAACAAACAGTGTATGTGCAGACTTACAGTAACAGAAATGTAACAAGTTGTCGTCATCCTGGTTGTCTCTGACTCGGCTGTCTCTAGCTCACCACAGTGTAACAGACCAATCAGCGTGTGCTAAGAAGTTCTACTCGCACTTCGCGGGTGGCCCGTGCCTAGTCAAGCCCAGCTTGTTTTAGCAGTCAACAGAGTGAAGTACATTTTTCAGAGTACAACACACATGTTGCATCGACCACAGTGCTGACGAACTGCAGCGAAACACAATCCACCTACAGAACTTGTTTCAGAGTAAAATACACGTGTTAGCGCCAACAAACTGCAAATTGTAACGGTCTGTCTACATAGCCCTTTCCCCCTAAAATGTACCTTTTGCACCAACAAACTGCAACAAAAAACAGTCCTCTACAGAGCTCGTTTCAGAGTAAAATACACGCGTTACACCAACTAACTACAGCAAAAGACGGTCCCCCTACCGCACTCTACACAGAATAAAACACACGTGCGCCTGCTTAGTGAAGTCTGCTGGCTACTGATGATAGCTAATACTACTTTAATACATGGTGTTAATATAAACCACACAATGTTTAGATTACGTGGTAGTGTTGCACTTGTGGCCAGGATGAGTATTACAACAACAAACACTAAAATGAATCACCTGTTTTCACAGTTGTACAAAAAGTAAAAGCTTAGAAAAAAATCTTATCCTGGCAAAACTTGTTTTTTTCATCTAACAAAACTTTTTGTTTTCACTTGTTTAACAAATGAGAAGAAACTAAGAACAACTGATCCTGGCAAAACCTACAGTAATAACAATCTGGATCACACTTAGAAAATAGATCACTAGAATTTATTTTCTCATTTGCCTCTCAGGGTTTCCGTAGAAAGGCCCAAACCAGCAATCATAAAGCAAAATGATAATACTAATCTTAATGGCAGCTCTTGAAAGAGGTGTGCAGACATTAAAAACAGAGACACACCTTCATCACAGAGCAGCTCCTTTCTTCCACTTGCCTCCTCAAGGCTGTGATGCGGAGCATCTGTGTGTTGCTGCTGCCACAAAGTGGATGAAAGCTGGAACCAGTTAACACAGGAGAAAGGGGATGAAGATCAACACAGTGATGATGATAATGTTGGTGATGGTTACATATTATGGTGATGGTAGTAATGTGGAGGAGGAGGAGGAGGAGGAGGAGGAGGAGTAGTATGTGAACAAAATCATCTGTCATACTGCAATGATGCCTCACATGAACCACACTGACCAGCAGATGGAGCCACAGAACAGCGTGCCGAGAGAGAGAGAGAGAGAGAGAGAGAGAGAGAGAGAGAGAGAGAGAGAGAGAGAGAGAGAGAGAGAGAGAGAGAGAGAGAGAGAGAACAGGGCCCAACCAGGACAGGTCATTTTAAAGACAATTGTATCACATGTACCACATGTGTTAGCACATCTGTAGAGGGCGCATGTACATTTTGGCATTGGATGCCCTTTGTCCACGTTGCCAAACTTTCGTCCCAACTTTAGTGGGAAAATCCACCAACAACGTACTGTTAACAAGTTACTTGCACTGTTGCGTTTTGATCCTGTTACATTCAGTATCAGTTATTGTTTTTATTTAACTCATTACATTGTATTTCCCTCTCACTGACATCTGAAACAATTGGCTGATTATATTTTCCTTATATTTTTTTTAGGTTTGTCTGTTTTGTATCAAATTACAAGGAAAACTACAATCTCCTTCTAAGTTTATAGAGAAAGTGCACAGAATATATTTTTAAAACAAGCACGTGAGGAGTGAATTATCACCTTCAAATGGAGGACATAGGCATAAACATGACAGAGCTTGAACACAAAACTAAACATTAAATCCATTTGACTTGGTGGTGAAATTGTTGAAACGTTTAAGACAAGACTAATACCCATTTTTCCACAAAGACCAGCATGTATATGCAGTTTTCTTAAACACAAAAACCTGCTGAAAAAATCTTTCCCATTGCCAGTAAACGAGCATACCGGTATGTCTTTTTTCTGGTATGCCGCGTTCAATGTCACGAACGGGGGCAGAAAACTGAGCAACTAAACCGCAAGTAAATAGTACGGTGGTTACTTGTTTTGTTCTGTTCCTCTGTTACTTATTCATTCTCTTATCAATCTCTCAAGCCAGAGTTAGTGATTGTTGAAACATAGAAAATAGTAACAAAGACGGTTTTGACGAGTTACATTCGTTTCTCTTGATCAGTGAGGTAAAAAGACTTTCCTGTGGCTTTGAGGAGCTCATATAACATCTGTTTCTTTTCATGTCTAACTCTGTGAATAAAGGGTTCATTTCACCAAACCAGAGTTGGTGATTGTTAGAACAGTAGAAGGACTGACCAAGACGTTTTTTTTAACGAAGTGTGTTTTGATGATCCAGCAAGGTAAAATGACATGTTGTCTGGCTCGTGGCTTTGAGGAGAGCATATTGATTGAACATTTTAATGAATATCAATTATTGTCCAAATCCCTGTTGTCTTTATTTATTATGTATTCACTTCAATACGTCACATTGCTTTCCCACTAAAGACAAAAGCCAGATGTAACCCTAACCCTTTTCCAGAGGAAAGGGTTTAAGTCATTACAAGTCAACGGGCAAAACATCATCAATGTAGAGATAATTTATTCTTTAGAAATGATTCGCTGAAATAAATAATAAATTCTAGCTACATGCTCAGAACCTACTGTTTAAGACGTCCTGACAAACTTCAGGTCAGAATCTATATTTTAATAAATCTTTTTGTAATACTTTTTCATGGACTTTGTGCTAACTTTTAAATCAATACGTTGTGTTACTTTGTTGGTACTGGGCAGTACTCTGCGGCGGGTGGGGGAGGCGGGTCTTAGGTGACAAGCTCGTCGACATTCCTGACTCCCATGTTTGGACAGAATGGAAGGTATCTGAATCACCTGACCGTGCGTTTAGGTGTAAAATGTAAACTGCTCTCTAAAAAACGTTTTTTTTCAAGAGTCTAGCCACACTGTGGCTAGACAGATAGCTATGTTTTTTTTCTGCAGCACACTTTACTAAAATGTCAGTTGAAAGTTGAAGGAGCACTTTACATTTCTCACTTTACAATAAACTCAAACAATAAAAGTAAAATGAGGAATTATGTTTGAAACCTTTGTTGTGGAGTTCAGGGGATAGCAATTGTTCTGCAAAATGTGAATTGTTTGAGACAAATATCAATTTCAGGGAAAGGGGGGATGTGCTGTGGATAACTCTAAGTACATTATTTCTAAGTTATCAAATTTTATATTGTATTTAAGACAGGTTGACTTCAAATGCCCATGGGGATCACACAACACATTATCTCCTTTAGAACTTTAGAACTCCAATATTTGCACTTTAAACAAATAACTTGGCCCAAGCAGTTAAATCAGTATAAAGTGCATGGAAATCATTAATAAACGTGTTTATCTGTTGAGTCACTTGGCTGAAGCGGCAGGTAGTTGGCGGCGCTCAGAAACCTAGATGAGGTGTATACGTGTTTCATTCGGAGCACTCTAGTTCACATGTTCTGTAATTTGGATATTAGGGGTTTGTTATGCTCAAAAACAAAAACGGGACACTTCGAAAACCCGATCATAACCAAGATATATGTCCAGTATTTTTGTGTTCATTGTATTGGACAAATGAGATCTGGAGTGTCACACACACACACGCACACACTATATGCCCCTAGCCCGATTTGGCCATTGTAAGATGTTCTCTAGTTTTCATTATCATTCATTTTGTAAAAACTTTTATCATTTTTTTAATTTTTAACTTTAAAGCTGCAGTCGGTAGCTTTAATAAAATAACTTTTTGTTATATTTGCTCAAACTGTCACTTTATACTGACAGTGATATATGAGAGAGATAATCTGTAAAAAAAAATCCCGTCCCTCTGGCTCTTATTAGTGCTCATATAGTCATTTGAAAGATTTCACAGGGCCTGAAGAAAAACAACCAATCAGAGCTGCGGGGTCTCAAATTCAGCTGTCAATCACTGCTTGCAAAGCTCACAAAACTCATCAAACTTTTAAACTAAGCAGCCCTGAACAAATATGAATTAACATTCTACATTGTCTAATCTATCGCCTCAGTTGTTGAATATTTTAGTAACTTTACAGCTGAATGTTCAGCTGTAAAGTTAGGAAGTTTGGTCCGGTCGGTGGCGGTGCTTGGTTTTAGTTTACTGTTTTCAACATGGCCGCCGGATCACAAACTCTCGTTTTACAGCTAAACAGTACACTAAAATATGTTTCTGGAAGCATTATGTAAGTAACAAGCAGTGTTAGCAGACAGCTGTGTTAGAGACTCCTCGTCTCTGATTGGTTGTTTTTCTTAAGGAACTTTTGGAATCTCGCAAACGTCTTTAGGTGCACTAAAAAGAGGCAAAGAAACATGATTTTTTTTCACAGATTATCTGTCTTGTGTAGTTCTATCAGGATATAGTGACAGTTTGAGCAAATATCAAAAAAAGTTATTTTGATAAAAGTTGCCAACTGCAGCTTTAATGTTGAACTTGAATGTATTTGTGGTCATTTGTACGCCTCTCGTAAAGTTAGATGACTGTATCTTTACTGATGGACTACCCTGTTGGAGTAGTGACTTTATTTAATTTTGATGAAGTTGTATTTAAACTCACACAGGTCTGCACCATGCCGTACTGGTTCTCGACATTAGAAACGTATATAAACACAGGTTTTTAAATGTATTTTTTAGTCTGTCACTGTTCCTCTAAACAACCAACAATGCAATCATTCAATCATCTGGTGCAGGCAGACACACTGGTATGTATATCCCACTGTGACAAGCAGACAAGAGGCCCGATTCACCTCCTATTGTAAATCAGAATGTGAGTGAGTAAGTGAGAGAGAGAGAGAGAGAGGGAGAGATCCACCCTGTATTGTTACACTGGAGGCCAGCCAGAAATGAATGAAGCCACCTGACGCAGATGAAAACAAACCTGTCCTTCCACCTGTCACACCCGGACACACAAAACCAAAACTACCCTGACTGGAGGCCCCGGGACATACCGCGCATGACGGACATACGTGAGCCGGACGTGATTCAACTCTACCTTGCAAAGAAGAGGAGTGTGACTCACAGGACTAAATAAAGTCATCACAAGGTCTCGCCACTTTTGCAGTGGAATATAGTGGTTTTCCATTTTCAAGCGGTGACTTTAAATATCTGCTTCAAGAAGCGTGGCGTGGGAATGACAATAAAGCTTGGTTAAAAGGGAGGTAAAACACATCACATGAAAAAATGAAACAGATACTTTATAAAATACGAAAAAGGGGAACGAGAGGAGAGGAGCTTTGGAATTAAAAGCAGCAACAGGTTGGCTCACCGACCTGACTGGTTTGCATAGCTGACATTCCTGCTCACATACTCCCTTCTCTCTCTTTGTCTCACTCTCCCGCTCATGCATCCCCAAGAGGAAGAGGCAGGGGGATAGAAGTGGACGTGTGAGTCAGGCTTGAATCCATTAAGCTCGAGCTAGCTGGTTTCCTGGGTGTGGCTCCAGCAGGTTAGTTGAGTCACATGCAGTACTTATTGCTGCTAGCAGTTGTTGCTAATTTAAGTATTTGCGTTTGAATGGTTACTCTTGTTCTGCCTCCCCCCCAAAAAAAACATTTTCAATGTCTCAAGGGAAACATATGGTCCATTCATTATTCAATACTGGGACAGAGACTGTAGATTTATAGTTAAGGCTGGATTAAAGGGGACCAAAACCTAATTTTGCATAGGGGCAACAACGAGTAGTGGGCCCCTACTGATCCCCTCCTATCCATCCCACTCTCTGTGCATTGTGTAAGTATCCTGTTGCCTTTAAAAGGGGCAATGTCTAAGATCTGACCCGAATTTACGTTTAAAACAAAAGTTTTGTTGAAACAGCAAAATTGATTAAAACTGCCTCAATAGCGCTTTTTTCTAAGCTTGATTAAGGTCTTTTTTGCCTTTGTTGAAAGAAGAGTTGATGCGCTATATGGAATATGGAAATACCTTTGCCGGATGAATTCAGACGAAGCAAACATTTAACTCCCATTGAGATAAATATTTTCTACGTCCGTCAACAGAACGTGAAGAGGTTACAGTGTTGAGGTTCTGTCAAAGACGTCTACTATTGTGCCCCAGAGATATTAACTGAAATTAGCATGCTAACAAGCTAGCCCCGGCCCGTCCTGTCTTTTAATACCACTTGTACCTGGAGTGGCGATACTGTACTGTACTGTAGCATCCAGTCCGTCCTTAGTCCAACATGAGAGGCTCAAGAAGTAGAGCTGCCCTGAGGGTTGTCAATAAGGTCGAAGGCACAGGGTCAGTGTACATAAAGTTTTTTTATTGGATTGAAACCAAAGTGGCAGAAATGAGAGAATTACTTGTATTTTACATTTTTCCTCCCCGCCAACAAGAGACTACTTCACTTGGAGAAGCGGTGGCTCCAGGAGACAGACCTTTAGGTAGCTGTTAGCTGTAGCAATGAACATTAAGCCAGCACAAGCCCCAGCATCAGGAGTCAAGGACGGCTGGCACTTGGTCTAACCTGTGTAACGGCAGCAACAGAAAGTTTGCTAATCCGCTGGGGAGTTTGGGCAATCCCCAGAGTTTAGACCCCTGCCACTGGGGTTGCACTGATTGAATTTCAGTTGTTACAGCTAATCGCTAGCTGAAGGTCCATCTCCTGTAAGGCGTTTTGGTTAAAGTACCATACCATAAAACCACAACATCCTTGGTTCAGTTCATGTTGTATTTGGTGACATTTAGTCTCGATAATGCACAGAACACATAGGGACTATTTTTTAAGTAGAAAGTAGTCTCTACTTATTCGAGTGCATGGATACTGTTCCCAGAAAGAGATGCTGTTGTTGCATTTTTTCGATATCATGTTTCAGTACTGCCGGCACCACAAGTTTAATTCCATCCACCTCCATTGTATTGAGGTGGAGGCAGATCTCTGTGTACCTGGACAGAAAAAGCTAAACTATCTGTATGGATTGATACCACCTGATGAAATTGCAAGAAATATGCATTCTATTATTTTTTTTAAAGGCCCAGACAGTACATTTTTGACCATATAAATAACACATCGGACATTCATATGGTAATGACGGTCAGTCAGGAGACCCGTCGAGTCAAATTCCTTCTATGTGCAACATACCTTGGCAATAAACGATTCTGATTCTGATTTGGTCTGTCAATCCAACATTTCGGTCCAGAGCAAGATCTTAACTACTACTGGTCAGAGGGGAAATGTGTTGTGAGGATGATTGCCAATAGTTCTGGTGGCCCCTTGACCTTTCTTCAAAGACCACCATCTGGACAAATGTCTCTTTATTGAGCACTCTTTTATCTATCCAAATTGCCATGGAATTTACTGAACACATTCTTCCTCCCGTGAACATCCACTCCACTCATTTAGTAGTCGTGTTGCCAATTGACAACATTTAAAATAGCTACAACATAGTTTTGTCGGAAGTTGGCGCTGATCTGCCAGTAAACAGAGTAGAAGTATTCAAGGTTGCAAACCGGAAACAAACCCATCTACGATCCAAAAAAGGAGAGAAGGAATTCAGGAATTTGTTTCAATCAGGCAAGTTTTTATTGTTCTTTCATGTCAGCTACTATTGGTAATGTTACATGCTGTCCGGAGACAAGCATTCATGCATTATGGTAATATCCAAGAAGAAGTCAACAGAGACAGCAGTCGATCAGTCATGCAAGTTAAATGTTCGCGTCGTCAGAATTGATCTGTCAAAGGCGTTTCCATTATTCATTGAGCACATCAAGTCTTTTTTGACGAAGGCAAAAAACACCTCAAGAGAGCGTAAAAACCTTTTTATATATATACATCTTTATTTATTTGAATGCGCATTTTTGTAGTATTGCATAAGAAAAGTTGTAGAAAGGGCAAAATCTGTTCTCAATGGCGCGAAACCGTTTTTACGATAGCTTGAAGTGGTTTTTGTCTTTGGATTATGGAGACGCCTTTGTCGAATAAATTCTCACTTGGCAAACATTTAACTCACACGACTGATCAGCTGTTTCTGCTGTGGGCGTCTTCCCTGATCTGTATTCATCTTTGTCTCCGTTTAGCATGAAACATGGCCAATACTAGCGGACATGAAAGAACTAATGAAACTTGCCCAATTGAAACAAATTCCTGAAGACCTCTCCCTTTTTCTCTCATAGATAGGTTAGATGGCCAAGGCAACTTGTTTTGTTTCCAGTTCGCAACCTTTACTTCTTATACTCTGTTTACCGGAGGATTATAGTCATACGTAGAACATATAGCCTCAACCTCCACGAAACTACGCAGTCTACGGTAACAAGTCTTTGTGCGGCATTTCAAAAGTTTGCCTAAAATTTGCTTGACAATCGAATGGAAATGTGGCCAAAGCGCCTTCCTCTATTGTAGACCCCTAAAATGGGAAATTAAGGCTCTATCTCAAACCCATCACTACTATCCCAAACATTATTCGAGATTCTTATATCAATCAATTGAAGTTTGCCGATATTAATTGGCAAACCACGCGTATTCCAGCTGTCGGAGGAATCTTGAGGCATCGCAGTGACTCGACACTGAGCCCAAATAGTTACTGTCATTTCTAATTTAGCACAGATGCCACTCAATCACTCACACACACACACACACACACAAACTCTGTGCATCAACGATTTTTGACTGACTTGTATGAGATCACACTGTCGATCCAACTCCTCCCTTTTCCAACTTTCCTCACATTCCTACATTCCACCATCACTGAGGGAGGAGGAGGAGGAGGAGGAAGACGGGAAGACGATGGCAAGGACATATGAGGAGTGGAGGGAGAGAAAAGAAAAAAGGATATGAAGGAGAGGAAGAAGAGAAGAGTGAAAGAGTTCAATAGAAGACCTGAAAGTTTAGGATAATTTTCTGCTCTCTCTCTCTCTTTGGAATGCATTCTTATCTGGAAGGTTTACACGTTGTTGGTAATAACAGCCTCTTATGTAACATAAGCATGTAGAGGTCCTGCCATGGTACACACACACACACCGACCCCAGTACGGGCTGGTACTGAAAAAGATTTGGATGGGCTAGCACAGGGTGTACATCTTAAGGAGGAGGAAAAGCTGAGGTGGAGGAGCAAGAGAAGAGAGATGTGAAGCTCAACCGAAACACGCGCAACTGAAACTAAAGATGAACCGAGATACTGGGAGTGATTGACTGTTAGTTTGCTCAGTGCGATCAGTTGCGATAAATATTTCCCCACGTCTGCAAACTATCAGATTCAAAAGTGAATGATTGAGAATTGTTCGTCATTTCATATTTGGGCTCGCAGGAGGTAAAGTGTCTCAGCTGACAGTTTTGAAATCTTTGTTGTCGGGATCTGAGAGAACATTAAGACATAACATGAGCCAAAATAAACATGGGTAATGGGGCTGAGTATTACGACCATGCATGCCATCAGAAGACAATGGCTTTGTTATACCACTTGGAATAGTATTGATGTAGGCTGGTATAGTTAAGCAGGACGTGAAGTGATGTGTTCAGTTTTCAATCCTTGGGAGTTGGTCAATAAATTTGACAAAAAACACATGACATAGGGGGTTAAATTCCCTAAAAGACCAAGAAATCAATCCGGTCTAGATTTTAAAGGGTAACTTTGGTATTCTTCAACCTGGACTCTAATTTTTCCAGATTTTTGTTTCTAAAGGTCACACCAAATATGAAGGCAAATCACTGTCAAAATCCGAGAGCGCAAATGAGATCCATGCGCGAGCGAAAATCAAACAGCCGCGAGCGTATTTTACTCTGACGAGCGCTTTTATATCACTCCGCGAGCAAAATTCACTCTCGCGCGAGCAAAATTCGCTCGAGAAGCTTTAACCTGTTCGCTCATGAAACTTTATTCTGCTCGCTCTCGAGTCTTTTTTCTGCTCGCGAGTAGTTTTTCATTTTGACAGTAAGTGGGCGGACCCAGTCTCCATTGTATCTCTACATATGATTGGTTACAATGCTCGTCTTTAGATAAACCGGATATCACTGACACAGACGCCAGGTCTGTTAGAGGTGGTTATCAATCCACCACTAAACACTACTCCACTACATTGCCACTACATTTGCTTTGAATTCACTCCATCATTCTATTACAGACGATGTGTGTTTGATAGTCAAACTGTGACAAACAGCTCAAAGACACTCTTTTATCTTAATTGATTAAAACATGATGCGATCATATTTAATCATACTGTTGTGTTTACAGAAGAGATATAATGTAGTTGTATATAATATGAGCAACAATTTGGACCTGCTCAAAGATCTGGAGCCAAGATTAGGGACCACTGTTTGTATATTAACTGTTAAATCACTGACAAGTAGTTAGTGGATGAAAAAGTATTTAGATCCTCACTGCAGTAAACGTACTAATACCTACTGATGAAACAATAATCCACTACGAGTAAAATACCTGCCTTAAAAACCTTAGTCAAGTATGTTATTATCAACAAAGTGCAGAAAGTAAAAGTACCCGTGCAGTAAAATGTACATTATTTGCCCCTGACCTGTAGTGCAATCTGAAAATCTCCCCCTGACGTCTGTGTCAGTGATATCCGGTTTATCCAAAGACAAGGATTGTAACCAATTAGATGTAGAGATACAATCGAGACTGGGTCCGCCCACTTACTGTCAAAAAGCGAGCAGAAAAAAGACTCGAGAGCGGGCAGAATAAAGTTTCGCGAGCGAACAGGTTTAAGCTTCTCGAGCGACTTTTGCTCGCGCGAGACGGACTTTTGCTCGCGCAGTGATATAAAAGCGCTCGTCGAAGTAAAATACGCGTGCACATGGATCTCATTTGCGCTCTCGGATTTTGACAGTGATTTGCCTTCATACACTAAATGCGGCATGAATCATTCACGAGAGTAGATTACATACAAAGTCTATGCACAGACGCGATGAGACTGGAGTGACGCGAATTTGCGATGGCGTGGCGCGTTTGGCGTGAATTTGCATCAATCGGCAAATGCCCCAAATGCGTGAGTTGAAATTTTTCAACTCGTGTGAAAAAATCGCGTGACGCTGCTAGCCTATCAGCGTTGAGATGCTCCCCATGTCATCAGTGACGTCCTGCCGTTGTTGAATCAGGAAACAAATACTGTTGCCGTCTGTGTTCACCCAGAGCTCTACGATACCTCATATTAGTAGAGACCGAACCAAACTATGTGTATAAATGTATGTGTATAAACCATATGGTACAAACAATGAAAAAGACGCTACCGTATTTACGCCAAGATGACGTTATGTTGAGTGTTCTTGCGGAGAGAACTAACAAAACATGAATTCAAACTTTTTACAAATCGGCATCAGCATGTAGTTATTTAGGCATCCCTTTTTGTTTAATCACAGTAAAATCTGTTTTATTTGGGGTTCATAAAGCTGTAGTAAACAGCCAACGTGTGTTCTGACACCTATACACATGGAAATTGATAGTTTGCATTGTAAGCCCATTTGAGCTGGAAGATACTTCATTGATTATATGAATCTGAGTAGATTTTTGTTGTTGGACATAATTTAATCCATCGAAATGTAATTATATTTTGGCAATATTAATTCTACAATGTTTCCAGTATAATGTTATGATGGTCAATTTGAGAATTGATCACAAGTAAAATAGGTAAAAATCGATTTGAAAAATGTGTAGAGAAGTCCAGTTGCAGCTGGGCCAGCAGTGCACGGAGCAAAAAAAAAAAAGTGTATCGTGAATCGATCTAAAAAAAATTCTAAATAACATCTCTGTTTGAATTTGCATGGTTGAATCTTGGGGTTAGGGCAAAGATTTGGTCCATAAGCAGCTTTTTAGGTGACAATTTTTGCTAGCTTATCCAGAAAATGACGAGATGACATATTGTGAGCTAACGAGAACGCTCTGATAGGTCGTAAAGCCCTGCCCCCCTGAGTGAAATACCAACTTTTCAGTGAGCTGTGGATGTGTGCAGCTTCCTGGAGTGGGGTTGCCACCAGGTATTTGGACACCACTGTTTAATTGTAATTTTTCCCAAGGAGATGATATTAATGTGCCACTCAAATGCATAGGGGGGCTATTCTACTACCGCAATGCACTGCAGGTCAAGACAAGTTTATTTGCATAATCCAATATTATTTACATTGTCCAAACTGTGTCAAAATAGTTCTGCCTTGCAAAAGCTCTCTGAGAAGACAAACAAAACATCATTAGGATGAGGTTTTCAGGTAGGTGGGGGAGGGGTTAGGGTAGAGGTCAAGGAGCCAGTGCAACCGCACAGAGAAAAAACAAAGCGGTGTTAGGACATGTAGGCTACATAATGGCTACAGTAGATTGCCATTACATGCTAACAGTGCATGTAATGGACTATTAGCACTATTATTGTCCTGCACAAGTGGCCACCATAATCAATTACTGAAGGGCCATATGATGCAGGATGCAAAAAGACTTGTTTGACGACAGACTGTAGTTTTGCCTCGTCTCCGTGACTGAACTGTGTGTGAACTGTCCCGGGATTAAGCACCACAATGAGGGGTGACACACTGTGTGCGGGTAGGGTATAGGTGCAGAGGGCTGCTTACATAGCCAAAGTGACAGACACACACACACACACACACAAAGGATCACAGTGAGTGTCAGACACACAAAACAGGTGAATTTATAAAGGCCTACATTCACTCTGGTTAAAGTTGTGTATTTGTGTTGTCGCAAAAAAAAAGTATTTTTTGAAAGTATTTTTACTTCACTACATTTCAAATGGCATATGTCCTATCCGTGTGAATGGCAAACATGAAACAGAATGTGGTTGCTGTTTTGTGCATATCTATATCTATATCTACAGTGGGGAAAAAAAGTATTTAGTCAGCCACCAATTGTGTAAGTTCTCCCACTTAAAAAGATGAGAGGCCTGTAATTTTCATCATAGGTATACCTCAACTATGAGAGACAGAATGAGAAAAATAAATCCATAAAATCACATTGTCTGATTTTTGAAGAATTTATTTGCAAATTATGGTGGAAAATAAGTATTTGGTCAATAACAAAAGTTCATCTCAATACTTTGTTATATACCCTTTGTTGGCAATGACAGAGGTCAAACGTTTTCTGTAAGTCTTCACAAGGTTTTCACACACTGTTGCTGGTATTTTGGCCCATTCCTCCATGCAGATCTCCTCTAGAGCAGTGATGTTTTGGGGCTGTCGCTGGGCAACACGGACTTTCAACTCCCTCCAAAGATTTTCTATGGGGTTGAGATCTGGAGACTGGCTAGGCCACTCCAGGACCTTGAAATGCTTCTTACGAAGCCACTCCTTCGTTGCCCGGGCGGTGTGTTTGGGATCATTGTCGTGCTGAAAGACCCAGCCACGTTTCATCTTCAATGCCCTTGCTGATGGAAGGAGGTTTTCACTCAAAATCTCACGATACATGGCCCCGTTCATTCTTTCCTTTACACGGATCAGTCGTCCTGGTCCCTTTGCAGAAAAACAGCCCCAAAGCATGATGTTTCCACCCCCATGCTTCACAGTAGGTATGGTGTTCTTTGGATGCAACTCAGCATTCTTTCTCCTACAAACACGACTAGTTGAGTTTCTACCAAAAAGTTCTATTTTGGTTTCATCTGACATTCTCCCAATCCTCTTCTGGATCATCCAAATGCTCTCTAGCAAACTTCAGACGGGCCTGGACCTGTACTGGCTTGAGCAGGGGGACACGTCTGGCACTGCAGGATTTGAGTCCCTGGCGGCGTAGTGTGTTACTGATGGTAGCCTTTGTTACTTTGGTCCCAGCTCTCTGCAGGTCATTCACTAGGTCCCCCCGTGTGGTTCTGGGATTTTTGCTCACCGTTCTTGTGATCATTTTGACCCCACGGGGTGAGATCTTGCGTGGAGGCCCAGATCGAGGGACATTATCAGTGGTCTTGTATGTCTTCCATTTTCTAATAATTGCTCCCACAGTTGATTTCTTCACACCAAGCTGCTTACCTATTGCAGATTCAGTCTTCCCAGCCTGGTGCAGGTCTACAATTTTGTTTCTGGTGTCCTTTGACAGCTCTTTGGTCTTGGCCATAGTGGAGTTTGGAGTGTGACTGTTTGAGGTTGTGGACAGGTGTCTTTTATACTGATAATGAGTTAAAATAGGTGCCATTAATACAGGTAACGAGTGGAGGACAGAGGAGCCTCTTAAAGAAGAAGTTACAGGTCTGTGAAAGCCAGAAATCTTGTTTGTATATAGGTGACCAAATACTTATTTTCCACCGTAATTTGCAAATAAATTCTTCAAAAATCAGACAATGTGATTTTCTGGATTTATTTTCTCATTCTGTCTCTCATAGTTGAGGTATACCTATGATGAAAATTACAGGCCTCTCTCATCTTTTTAAGTGGGAGAACTTGCACAATTGGTGGCTGACTAAATACTTTTCCCCACTGTATATCTAGATATAGATATAGATATGGTTAGCTAGGAGCAGCATTAGCAATAGCAACGCAAGTGTCAACAGTAGCACAACAGAGGGGCAGCAGTACGCAGGTCGTAGCGACAATGTCACCATTAGCAGCGTACTGTAGGTTACAGCAGTAGTAGTGCTGTGGTGTTATGACTCCAGCGTCATGTTCCGCCCCCATCCCCTCCTCTGTTGTGTCCTCCAGCGTCGTCAGGTTAGAGGAGGACGGTTACACTGGCACCTCACGCTCACATCCCATACTGGATTTACCGGACTCCACCTGTCGCGAGCGCTATTTTTTCTCTCTCCCTGTCCGTGTGGTAGCGAGCGATAACAGCGCGCTCTCTGACAGGACTGCACGAGACGCAAACAACAGGAGCGAGACCTGGCTGTTTCTTTTTTTTTTTTTTTGTAAAACCAAGTGCCGTGGGTTAACAGACAACTCCAGCTCTGTTCGCCTGCTTTATGTTTAGATTTGTTTTTGTCAATTTTCCCGAGGACAGAGGAGGAAACAACCATAATTCCGGTGGATGGTTTTTATCCGCAGTGCCTCAGCCAAGCAGCCAACCGGGGAAGCAGAATGTCAAGGCAGCAGCAGCAGCAGCAGCACCGGACACCGTTAAAACTCACCGACAACGTGGTGGAGGTCAAGAGCAAAGTGAGTGTCGAGGCTAATGGGGACATTCGGCTGTTAATGTAAGGTGGTAACGAGAGGATACGGGGTCCGGTTCATGCTACCGCTCTCCGCCCGGTGTACACTGACAACAAACGACACCGACATAACCTTCGGCTGTCGTTCATAAGATGGGCTACGTGACGTCTCTCCCAGGCGTCGCTCTTCACACACACGGACCTACGCAAACGTTTTACCGTTCGACGCTGCTAATTCAGGGGACCGTTTCTGGATACATGAAAGGGCGGTCTGCGGTGCAGCTATCAGGCGGCCCGAGTGTGTCTACTGTCGGCTACACTCTACTTGTCCCATTAGGCTGTTTTACTGTAGTGTAGTACTAGCTTACTTTTAAGCTACAGTGATACGTGTATACTGTGTCACGAGCCCACCCGTACGCAGGTACCGCAGGCTACTAGTCTGTAGTTTTAAAAGCCTATTTTATTTGAGTGTTTCCTTTTATTTTTTGGAGGCTAATTTTCCACTAATTGAGAAACAACAGGCGTTTCTGCCAGCTGCAACTTTGCATTTTAAGGTGCATGCATAACATTCAAAACATGGTTATCCGAGTTGTTCCCGTGTGACAGGTCAGATAGAGCTTTCATTTTCATATGACAACAAGTTAATATATCACTGAAAATCACTGTCGGTAAAAAAAAGATTATATGCAGTCAGTCTGGAGCATTTTCATTTGAATGGATTCTCAGTTTGTGTTTTCATTGGTTGGTTACTGTGTCTTGGAGCTCCATACATTGTCATTGAGAGACAGCGCATTGTGTCCACATGTCCTTTGACAATATTACCCTCTTGTAAAGATGCATATGCCAACAATCCATAAGAGTACTTAGAGCAGCTAAAGCATCAAAACAATACTTATTACATTAATAATGCACCGCTGTGGAAGGAAGCATTCTTCACATGACTTTCCCACTATAATGAGGATAAGAAAGTGAATGGTCAGCAGGTTTTGCAGTTATGGAGTTAAAACTGGATGATGATGATGATGATGATGATGATGTTGTGTAGCTAGCTGCTGTATCTTAAACAAGAGCAGTTTTTAAAACACGGCTGTTAAGAGACAACCTGCAGTTCTGCGTGCTGAACGTCTCCTAGTAAAGAGTGGATATTTTCTCTGTCGTTGACAGCCCCCTGACCACATACTGAAACAGGAAGTGGTAGCGGGGGCCTGGGAGCGCCTCCTGACCTCTGCAAGCTCTTCTCCAAAAAGGATCACAGTTTAGTTTCAGCGAAGAGTAATGAAGGCCAGTATTCACAGTCATTTTGTGCACAAGATGAGAAATGTGTGTAGTCTTTGGTTAATAGATTGTGTATTTTAACGAGGTGATGAAGCTTTAAGTCCCCTTATAGAGACACTGATGTGATGAAGAGAATGTTGAAGATCTGACCAAGATGAGGAGTGGATTTCTGATGAGCGACCGTACCCGAACCCTGAAATCGCAGCTGACGGCAACAGAGAGGAGAACATATTTAAAGTTTGACAGGCTGATTGGAGATAGTGGCGAGATCTGGTTGGCTCAACTAAAAGAGCTTTGATCAGCTGTTGTAAGAATAGAATAGCGGGAGGAGTGAGCAAGAGAGAATTATGAACAAAGGAAGCATGAAAGTATCCGTTCTCAGAGACAGTCATGTTGATATCGGACACACGTGCATCTTTTACATTACATTACAGTCATTTAGTTGACGCTTTTATCCAAAGCGACTTACAATGCAGATGCTATCACACCGTAGGCACAGCTACGGGAGCAATTTTTGAGGTTAAGTGTATTGCTCAAGAATACATCGACATGTAACCAGTGGCGCCAGAGCCAGGGGTTTGAACCTCCAACCCCCTGATTGAAAAACGGCCCTGCTCCCCACTCAGCCACAGTCGCCCCCACATTTACACATGAAAGAAAAATCCCAGACTCTTCCACACAGCGAGGCGTACAGTTTATTAATGAAACACTGGTATCAGATCGGATCTCACTATTGGAGGCCGATACCCAAAGCCCAGAAAACAAACCTTTCAACACTTGAAGGATTACCATCCAAAGGGCAAAGTTTTCAGGATTTGAAAGGAATTACTTCATCAACATATCCATCTCACTAAGCATGGAATAAGGATACACACACACACACACAAACACACACACATAGTCAGACCTACACACACTGTCTGTAATGGTCTGTCTCATATACGGTTTGTTCTGAACTGCTAAACATCATCTCCCTCTCTGTCTCACTCTCTCTCTTTTTGTGTCTGTCAAATAGTCACGTCACTTAACCGCTCCTGCTTCTTGTTCAGAAAGTGTTAATAATTAACCGTTTTACCGACCATAAGCAATTTGACCAATTAATGCTATCAGTTAAACATCAAATGAAAAATATATATACATCATCAAAAAAATCAGAAAATGTGTGTGTATATATATATATAATCAGTGCTGGGCAACGAATACAATGATTAATCGCGATTAATCTCATTGTTATGTGCAAAATTCAATAATGACTTCAAAAGTAGTGTATTGTGCACTTTTATTTTAAAAGTACTGCTATATGAACAAAAGTGCAATAACATTTGGTTTGCAAACACTTTAAACAAATAAGGTGCTTTTTAACAGCAGTATTCCCTTTACACAGTAGCAGTTAAAATACAGTTATGATTCTGATAATAGATATTCAGCCGGTGTTCACAACTTTATCTTCATGTGTGTAAGAGATGCAATTTGAAATATACACCTTGAAAACTGCAAACCTATCTACGTCAGGTTTTTTTCTTTTTTGTTGTGTTTGTTAAATTCTCAGTAGCAATAACTAAATGATATGCTTATTATACAAATTCCAAACAAAAACACTTTAAAAACTCTAAAAAAATTATTTAAATGAGTCATTTCTTTTTTTTGTATTTTGGTCAGACACATATGCAACGCTGATTACCATACTATGTGTGGTATATGTTATAAATGTATGTTGGTACATAGAGGGCGATAAGAAGCTGTACTTGGAGGGACTTAGGACCCAGGGGAATGTAGGTGAAGGAAATAGGAAGAGACGCCACACAAACAGCTGTTCACCACTGGCTGTGTTAAAAAGGTCCACTTAATAATAATAATAAAAAACTACGTTAAAGTAATTGTCGGCATTAATTAATTAATGCGTTAACGCGATAATAACACGTTAACTTGCCCAGCACTAATATATATATTACATTTACATTTTCAGATTTTTGCTGCTTCAAAATAAAAGCTTTTGAATCACAAAATAACGGAGGCGTGTTATTGTGAAAATTTATAGTAAAATGTGTTTATCCCCAAATTAGCGTAGCTTCGTTAACGGCTATTCTTCAATAAAACAAGTCTACCGATACTGCAAGGAGGAAGAATACGCAGCAACAAAACAGGGGGGGGAGGACTTTTATTGTGAAGAATTTAAGAGGAATTAAATGTGTTTATCCATCGTTTTACAGCCGCTGCTTTGACCACGAAATATATCCGATCAGGCAGGTTGACACAGTTGGACACAGCTAAGTTCCACTCTGGGTGATTCTGATCGATGGACTGTAAAAAGAAGTGGACGTAGTCGTCATGACGTCACCCATTGGTTTGTGGACTAGAGCCTTCGTCGTTTTGGCCGTCGCCATCTTTGATTTTTTGCAACCGGTGAACGGAGGTGACCATATTTGGAATGCAGAGGAGTGACGTAGAGATGCTGTCTACGGCTCTGGTAGCGGCAGAGACCTGTCAATCACAAGGTAGCCAAGCCTTAAAAGTATACACTGCTTTTATCAGACTTCTTTCTGCAACCAGAGGAGTCGCCCCCTGATGGTTATTAGAAAGAGCAGTTAGATTTCAGCGCACAGTTTTTCTAGTGTTTGACCGTCTTCAAGTCTCACGCTGAAGTCAAGTCTGAGTTGTGATGTGATTGGAGGCAGAGCCCGCCGTCCTCCTGCACACATTTTTTGTGTATTATTTGAGGGGAAAAAACAAGATTTTACATGAGGAATTGATCAGCAGCCTATCACACTGGTGATTCATTATCATGTTGTCGTCATAATCTGAATAAGACTGAATAAGTTCCATTGTGGCATTAATAATGGCTCCATTTTCTCGTGTGCAGCTCTGCACACCAACACAGTGAGTGAGACAACGTTCCTGTTAATCCATTTACATAATAACATAAACCCGCCTTTCCCTACAATAATCCATTTAACTAGACTGGAGTATTTGCAGTGTTGTAATTAGCTCCCCCCTCAAGACAAAATGTTTCTTGTGTGCTGCAATCACACCTCTGCACTAACTACTGGTATGTGTGAGTTACAAACCCACAGTATACCTTTGAAACAAGGCCATTGACCTCTTCCATGTGAAATTGTGAAACACTTTGAGAGTGCACACGGTGCCCTTTAATTATAGGCTGCCTGTGTGGAGCACACATGCAGTACCTGTCCTGCCAGCTCCAGAGAACAATAGGCGTTTTATATCCTGGAAAGGACAAACCCAGCATACGTCCTGCTGGCAGCTGTCGATGAAAGATGCTTTTCTTTTTCCTTGAGCTGAGGACAGGCCCGACTTGACCAGAGTTCAAAAGTTCAGACTAATGCCGGATTACGCAATATTATTGTCAGTTGAAACCAGGCGGCAACCTCCGGTTCTGCCGAGTGAAGCCAATGCAGAAGTGTCTTAAAACCTGCATTCTCTCTACTGACCAGCAGGGGGCGACTCCTCTGGTTGCAAAATTAAGTCTGATTGTATAGAAGTCTATGAGAAAATGACTCTACTTCTTTATTGATTTATTACCTCAGTAAACATTGAGTTTATGGTCTCAATATCTAGTTTCAAGTCTTCTTCAATACAGCATGATGTTCATTTTGTCAATTATGGTCCATTTAGAGTCAAACAGACCATAAAGCAGGGTATGCTTTAGGGCGGGCTTACTGTGATTGACAGGTCTCTGCTGCTACCAGAGACGTATCCGGTGTCACTACGTCACTCCTCCGCATTCCAAATATGGTCACTTCTGTTCATCGGTTGCAAAAAAGACGACGGCCATAATCCAAGATGGCGACGGCCAAATCGCCGAACTCAAGGCTTCAAAATGGCAGTCCACAAACCAATGAGTGACACTCCGATGACTACGTCCACTTATTATGTACAGTCTATGAAACCAACCTCAACAATGCCGAGGAGGGAATGTAATAATTTGTAAACTCGTATCTCATATTCATGGCCTACTTTTTTTCCTTTTACACGAGCCCTGCAAAGAAACAAGTCAATATTTAAATGAAACGGAGGTTGAATATCCTGTTAACTGTTGGCTGCAAAGTATTTTCTCAGATGAAGATTTTTAAGACCTTCTGCGTCTTAAAACTAATTGACCGTCTTTGTAAAATCCTCCAACATGTTGTAGTGCTTTTATCAGTGAACTATTTGTGACAGTCACATCACATCATGCGCGCCTCGTGCCGGCTTCTATGGCGACTACAAATGTAGGAATTAATCTGTCCGTACGAGTGCTTCTCAAATTAAATCCCAAACTGTCAATGTCTGTCAGTGTATTCGATTATACAAGTCGATCCTAAACTGAGGAGCATCTGGGGGGGGGGAGTGGGAAGCCCTCGTTTTCATGCATGGTTGTCTCCTCCAGTTCGAGGCGGAGTACCGCCGCTTCGCCCTGAAGAGGAACGGCCTCGGCGGCTTCCAGGAGTTCTACCGCCTCCTCCAGACCATCCACCGCATCCCCGGCGCCGACGTGCTGCTGGGATACGCCGACGTCCACGGGGACCTCCTCCCCATCAACAACGATGACAATTACCACAAGGCCGTGTCGGCGGCCAACCCGCTGCTCCGCATCATCATCACCAAGAAAGGTAAGATGATTAAAGGCTCTCTCATACAACAGGCTGCTCTACCTGTGGGCTGTCCCTCCTCGCTTTCAAGCATCGTGTGTGTGTGTGTGTGTGTGTGTGTGTGTGTGTGTGTGTGTGTGTGTGTGTGTGTGTGTGTGTGTGTGTGTGTGTGTGTGTGTGTGTGTGTGTGTGTGTGTGTGTGTGTGTGTGTGTGTGTGTGTGTGTGTGAGAGCCAGGGGCTGTGCACAGTTGCAGGGGAAGGTTCCTTGTTCTCCACATCAAACAGGTTTTGTTCTTTCAACACAACACCACCTGATGATTCTCTGCTTTCATGCAGCTCTCCCTCTGGGTAGTTCGTGGATTGTTTTTTCTTTCTTTCCATGTCTACTTCATTAGATGGCAAAGAGAGGAGCAGAGACACTGTCAGACATAACATCACTTCAGAGTTTGTGTCGGAGAACACAGTGGAAGTGTTGAATTCGTATTCTGTTAAGCTTTAAAGTATCATTCTTGACCTTGGAAACAGCAGTTGACAAAAGAATACCAACCCCTCACTGGCTGTTTTGACTGTATTAGACGGTCTTCATCAGCAGAGCTCATTTGTGGATGTTGAAACTTATTATTCTTCAGCTTCAGAAATGAGCTTGTTAGCTATCTGTTGTGGTTGATTTTTGTATCCGCAGTATAGCCTGTATTGTACTGATAATTGTAGTCTACTTATAACATTGAATCCCATATGAAAGGATAGCATACATTCCCATTTATTTGGTCTCATTTCCTGAAGTTGTTTTTAGTAATTAACATTTCTATGTTTTCTATAACACAAACAAAAAACGCTCTTTCACCCATCATATTAAAATGGGCAGGTGGTCAGCTTTGAGGCTGTTGTTGTCATTTAAGTATAAAATAATGAGGTTAAAAAGAATTGAATATGCTGAAAATAGCTTTTTTAATGTTTATTTATAACTCATTTCGGCTACTTGGTGGAGTGCACTTGGTTTAGTTAATCTAGAGATAACATGCAGAGTAGATCGATTTCCTCTGGTTGACAGCAGCCCGAGCTAACAAATGACATTTTGATTTTGTTCTAAGTGAATGTGGATCACTGATGGTGTGGCAATTAATATAGTGAGGAAAAATCTCAATAAGCCACTCTTAGATCTTGTTCAAGTTCTGTTCAGTATAAAATCTGAGTATCAAAGTAAACACCAAGCTCTAAGAACCCATTTGGCCTGGATTGATTTCTCTCTGGGAGGTGGGGGAGGTGGGGGTGATGGGGTGGTGGGGAGGTGGTCAGTGAGGTCACTGATTTTAATTCCGTCTGAC